>NC_048299.1:174537839-174673359 GCF_013100865.1 Trachemys scripta elegans
AGGAGTACTTGTGGCACCTTAGAGACTAACACATTTATTAGAGCATAAACTTTCGTGGACTACAGCCCACTTCTTCAGATATGCATCCGAAGAAGTGGGCTGTAGTCCACGAAAGCTTATGCTCTAATAAATGTGTTAGTCTCTAAGGTGCCACAAGTACTCCTGTTCTTCTTTTTGTCTACCGACAGTGGCCAATGCCAGGTGCCCAGTAGAGAGAGAAGAGGGAGCGGAAGGGAATGGTTTAATCATGCTGGCCTCTCTGGGGAGGGTAAGTGCACAGCCGCTTAGTAGCTGAGAGGACATGGTGGTCGAGGGCCAAGTGGAATCAGAGACTGGGAGCAAAGGCTATTGGGAAGGGAGAGAACCATGGAAGGAAGAACGTAAATTGCTAGAAGCTCATACTAGATTATTTCAACCTTCCACTTGAAGTCAGTAAACACCATGACAGATTAGGAAAGAGAATGGTGAGCAAGAAGACTTGAGGAGGGAATTGAAGGTCACAAAGAGTCATTATGGGTAGCTGGCCTGGGTCTTGCTGGGAATAGGAGGACTGTAGCATGAGTAAGATTTGAAAAGACAAAGATGTTTAGTGCAGAAAGTCTGCATGGCCCCTCACTTCCCTTTTCTGCAAGCATTCAGGGGCATGGAAGTAAGAGCAGAGGAAGCAGGAGCAAGGCATGAGCTGAGTTTGGAGGCTAGTGAGATGGACAGTGTGATGAATAAGGGTGGAGGAGAAAGTGGAGCTGAGAGAATCAACCTGGGAATCTCTGGCAGCCAAGGAGGAGCCAGTGGGATCGGGGGCTCAGATCTGCAGAGAAGCGAGAGATGTTGATAGTTTGAAGGCCATGGCAGGTGAGAGTGGATGGATGGGGCAGAGGCAAAGGTCAGCAAGCTTTGCAGAAAGAGGGAAGGAGAGTGATCATGAAGATGGAATCTTGTCAGTCAGAAAGGGAGCAGTTGCTGAGTTAAAAAGACACCCCCTGATCAATGCAAGTTACAGTGACATAAGCGCTGTCCACACCGGTGCTATGACAGCTAGAGATGCTCTCCCACCAACATAGCTGCCGCCTCTCGCAGAGGTGGAGCCATTATGCTGAGGGGAGAGCACTCTCCTGTCGGCTTAGAGCGTCTTCACCAGACATGCTACAGCAGCACAGCTCGCTGAGATAGTGCTTCTAGTGTAGACCTGTCCTTAGAGCAGACATTTGTTTTTTCTGTCAGTTCCTGAGCGAAGCAGAGGGGCTGCCCAATCACAAGGGTTCTCATGCTTTTGGGGGGGGAGGAGGAGGAGGAGGAGGAGGAGGAGAAGAATGTTATTTTGGGAGCAATTCAGAAAAAAAATAAGTAATGCAGTCTGATGAGTTTTATTTACACCGAAAGTGGGATAAAGTCAATGTTTCATTATGGCATCCTTGCTGAGAGGCATGGCAGCGTGATTAAACCATTCCTTTCCACTTTGCAGCTTGTCACAAGAGGCAGCACTTATTTTGAATGGCTAAGCACCAGCATTAGGCACAATCAACAGACAAGTTCAAGCATTGTTTTACAATGTAAAATGCTTCCTAGAGGTACTGCACAGTACAGCACATAACTGATGCTGCCTTGGCTGAAGCCTGCTAATGTGGAATCCACACAACTATGCTAGCTCAAAGGAAAAAATAGGACATTTTTTCTCTTATATGCTATTTTATGTACAGCTTAAAACAAACAATTTTGCAAGGCCAGTAGATTGGAAGCTGCCACTGCCCTCTGGACTTTTATGCAGGGTATATTTCTTTTTATTGATTGTAGTTAAATAAATGCCATGCTTATCAAAGTGCTCAGCTGTAGCACATTCAAGGCCTGTACACTTGGGTACTAAGGTGATGGGCCGTATATCATAGAACGTCAGGGTTGGAAGGAATCTCAGGAGATCATCTAGTTCAACCCCATACTCAAAGCAGGACCAAACCCCAGACAGATTTTTGCCCCAGATCCCTAAGTGGCCCCCTCAAGGAGTGAACTCACAACCCTGGGTTTAGCAGGCCAATGCTCAAACCACTGAGCTATCCCTCCTAGAAAACTCATGATAAATGGAGAGATCTCAAATATTTTGGCACCTGAGGTGGGGAGCTCAAATGCCAACCCCATGCTCCCTCGCTTGGGCCAAAACTTTGAAAGGTATCAATTCTGCCTTCTTCCTGTTCCAATCCTCTTATGGTACTGCTCTGCTACTTACCCCAGTAAAGGAGAACTAACAACTTAAAATGCCTTGTTCAAAAATTTTAAGTAACACTTAACTTTCAAATGCCTGAACAGCAAATGTAACTTTTCTTGTCTGCATAGTAAACACTGGCATTTTTATCTGTTTGAATAATCAAAGTGGTGCTTTCTGTGCCTTCTTGGTTGCAAAGATTTGAACTGCTTCCTGCTGAAGGTCCACCGTCTGGGCCAGCTCATGCTTTATTGAGATGGTTGCAAGGCCGACCAGCCTCTCCTGTGTCATTGTGGAGCGTAGATGTGTTTTTATTAACTTCAGCTTTGAGAAGCTGCCTTCTCCACTGGTAACTGTTACAGGAAGTGTTAGATGTATGCGCAGAGCAACAAAAGCATTTGGAAAGAGGGTGGTCATCTTATTTGTGCACATATATTCCAGAACAGCCTTTGGAGTTGATCCTGATGAAATGTATCTTGAAAGGGCTTTCAGTTCATCACCTAAATCACTCGCATCAATATCGCGCATGTCATCATGCGTCAACCCTGTCTCTAGTGCCCTGCATTGCTGGTGTAGGTCTTCTTCAGGTATAGTGAGGAGTTTTGGAATATCATACAACATCCCCAATATACTGCTGTGTTCCTTTAGCTGCATGAAACATTCTTCAACTGACTGGATTGCACAATCTAGCACCTGGTTAAAGAATTCAACTTTGAATTGTTGTTTGGGATCTCTTATGGGATTATCCCGTGCCTCGTAATCAAAATGTCTTCTTCTTCGTTGACTCTTGTATTCTTGAATGGGTGGGAAAATAGCTTCAGTGTGAAGTTCCTCTGCCAACTTCTGTGCACTCTTCAGAATGTTTTGAAATCCTTCATCTGACCGGTAAGATTGTAGGTGTGACTTTGCTTTGTCCAGTTGTTCCATTGCTCCAGATATATCAAGGTCAACACCTTGGAGTCTCTTGCTTACAACATTTATTTCAAACAGTATGTCATGCCACAACACCAACCCACACAGAAATGTGAAGTTATGTATCTTTCTGGTGATTCCATTTCCCTCTGCCATTGTTCTCCCATGAACATTTCCTGTCATAGCATTATCCTCCATAATGGCAACTATGGCATCATCTATCTTCCCAATTTGGCGTTTAATAGGCTTTATCGCCTCCACTCGACTTTCCCATCGTGTGGCACTCAGTGGTTTCAGTGTCAGAGAGGATGTTCCCAGATGTTGCTTCTAAATTTGCCATCAATGAGTTGATGCAGAGAAAAATACAGATGCTTTGAATTACATTAAAAATTTCAGCAGCCTCACTAGAAGCTGATGCTGCATCACTGACCACCAAGTTCAATTAATGAGAACTGCATGGGACAAAAAAAGCTCGAGGGTTTAACTCTTGCATCCGTGTTTGCACTCCTCTGTTCTTTCCTCTCATGTTGGCACCATTATCGTAGCCCTGACCTCGCATGTCAGCTATCGCAATTCCCATATCTTCCAGCTTTTTAAGAAGCACATTTGTCATACCAGCTTCTGTAGTATCATGAATGTCAATAAATTCTAGAAAATGCTCTCTGACAGTCACCGTTGCAGGGACATTTTTCACTAGGTTCTGTTGTTACAAAACGCACCATTAAAGTCATTTGGCTGATGTCAAGTGTGCAGTCCAGAATAACAGAGTAATATCTTGCTGACTTCATATCTGCCACAATCTTCTGTTTGACTTTTGTGGCCAGTAACTGTAAGATCTCATTTTGAATTGTTTTTCCAAGGTAGTGGTGTGTGTACATTTCTTGGGTGATGACTCTTCTTAGATGCTCCTGGAGTATAGCATCAAACTCAGCCATCAGCTCCACAATTTTAAGAAAGTTTCCATTGTTTGGCACATACAGCTGATCTGAAGTGCCATGCAGTGCTAGGTTTTGGGTAGCAAGCCTTCTCACAATGGCAATGAGCCTTTTCAGAACATTTTGCCAGTAAAGAGACTCTGATGCAATCTTCTCTTGATGCTGATCATCTATGGTGGCCTTTAACCTTAGTCTCATCTCAAGCTCTTTCCACCTGTGGAATGCTCTCTGGTGATTTGCTACCGTCTCATGGCATGCCAGATTTCTAGCCAGATTTTTCCAGTCCTTTGTTCCTGTAGAACCCAATGTGGCTGGAACATTAGACTGGAAGAGTTTGCAACAAAAACAGTATGCAGCATTCTGGGTTTTTGAGTACATAAGCCATGGCCTCTCCAGTTTGTCACCATTAGAGAATTTCACACCATAATGAGTTGGGTGGAAACTTCTATTTTCATTGTCTTTGGGGAACATGAAGTTTTTCACTTGCTGTGGCCCATGTACTACAAGGAAGTCCCTCAGGCTACTGCTCAAGTGGGTCCACAGTCCTGGATCATCTAGACTTAAGGAACTAAACTCAGCAGCAGCTGTTTCTTACACCTCCACCACACTCTTCTCTGATCTACACTTTTCTTCAGGAATGTGCATGGTTACATCCATTTGAGATGGAGATATGGATGCTGCAGTAGCTGCCAGGTCACCTGCACTCTGACTAACTGGAAGATCGGGCATCTCCTTATCACTCACATCCTCACTGGGGCCGGAAGGCTCACCGTCAACATTTGTGTCTATGTATCTCAGGAGAGCTCCTTCCTGCTTAGATAGAAAAGCTTCCTTTGCTTTCTTTCTTTTTCTGAATGCTGCCCCAGAGGGGCATTTTCTTCTTTCACTCATGACTGCTGTTCTGTGCCAGCTATAGTGGCTCTCAACACTCAGTTGAAGGGAACAAATAAGCAGGCTGGTAGCAGGGCTTGAGTGAGGGAAGATATCAGCGTTTTAAGGGCCTAACTGGCTCCTACTACTTCAGTTGACTGCCTGTTCCTTTCAAGTGAGTTCAGGGAAGCAGCAGGAAACAGAAAGCTCCCTGAGAAGCTGGTGTTAATTAGTCCAGGTTCCTGTGGGTGCTAGAGAGGTACATAAGAGGCTCCTCCTCCTCTCTCTCCCTGAAGCTCCTGCTGCTTTCTGCTATTCCCTCTCACCTTTTCTCCTGCCTGCTATGTCTCTTGTGCCCTCCTTCCTCCAGCACAGCACTCCACCATTCTGTGCATCTAGAGCAGAGAGAATACATGTGCACCAGCAGCAGACACAGTTTTCTACACTCTGGGTCCTAGTGCACCTCCCCCCCCCCACAGTCTGGCACCTGAGGCAGCCCTGCCAGATTCTGACCTTATCTGCACCAGTGCAAATCCAGAGTAACTCCACTTTTGGCAGTTGGGTTCCTCTGTATTTACTGCAGTGTAACAGACTAGTGGCAAGGAGTTATGGAGTTCTAGAATCTGGCCATAATAATGCAATGACTGCACAGGAAAACACAGCTACCATTGGAGCATGAGCTTTTGTGGGTGAATACCCACTTTGTCGGACGCACCCACAAAAGCTCATGCTCCAATACGTCTGTTAGTCTATAAGGTGCCACAGGACTCTTTGCTGCTTTTACAGATCCAGACTAACACGGCTACCCCTCTGATACTTGACAGTTACCATTATACACTCGCAGTAGCTCTCATAGCCACTGCCCAAGATATTAGAATTGTTTTTATGGAGCGCAGTTATCCTAGCCAGAGCACCAAAATTATCCCCTTTTCATTTCTGAAAAGTATCACTATTTTTAATTATATCACTGTTTATTATCAGTCATCTGTATTGGTCTGGTAACTTACATGTCACTTTACAAATATAGGGTCCAATCTTGCTCCGACTGTAGTCACCAGGAGTTGTTCCATTGACTTCAACTGCAGCAAGATCAGACTTGGAGTGAAACATGTTCCACATCCTGAAGAGTTAGACAAGATCAAAGACATACTATAGGATAATAGCACAGGCAAGGGAATGGTTATGCACAGGAATGTAGGTGATCTGGCCTAATAGAGCAGGAGTCAGGTGAAGTGGGCAGAGCAGGCATCCAGGTTGGGAAACAAAGCTAAGGGTCAGCGCCAGAGTCAACTGCCAGCTACCAGAGCCAGGGGCCAGGCCAGAATCAGAACCAGGAATCAAAGCTGAAGGTCAGAGCAGTGGTCAGATGCCAAATGCCAGAGCCAGGGGTCAAGCCAGAGTCAGGATCAGAAGTCAGAGGCTGGGGTCAGAGCCAGGCCTGGTCACTGAGGATTGGATGCAAGGCATAAAGACAGGAGGAGAGGCAAAGATTAAGCATGGAGCAGGCACAGGTGGGAACAGTAGCAAAGGCAGGGTTAAGGCCAGAGCAGAGCAGGATTGGGTGCAGGAGGCAGGAACAAGCAGAGTCCAGAGGAACCACAGCATGCAACTACCTTGTTGCTCAAACACACTGCCTCTTCCTGGCTTAAATAGTGTAGCTGGACCAATCATGGAGCTGGGCAATCCTGCAATCACAGCTACTGGGGTGGTGTCTTGGCAAGGGCTATAACCCTAGTAGCTTCTTAGCTCACCTGGTTTCAGTAGCCATTGGATGGTGGCCAGGATGTGGCAGCTACCTGGGGACTCTCAGGCCTGGGCCCAAGGCTGGGGACATCACACGAATGGCTGGAGAGCATTAGGGTTAGAGTATGATTTCAATGGTGTTGTACAGGCCAAAGACAAATCATAGCAGAATTTGGTCCTTAACTTGTATCTGCCACTTCCAGAGACCATGATTTATCATCTCTTCCACAGGATAGCACTTCAAGTGGTGAAAGTTTCTTGTCAGCATTGTTATGAGCCTAAATGCAGACGTGGGATTTGACCCACAACTTCTGTCAGAGAGCGGCTATACCGCACTAGAATGCAATGATAATGTGTTTGTGAAGTATGGTTAGATGTGAGTGTAAGTTTAAACTGATATTCCAGAGCAGCATGTGCAGCATATTCTAATATTCAATAACTAGTAAAAATTAATGGAAAGGCCCCACTGTCACATGACCAGTTGACCTTTCACAAGAGAAACATACATATTTTAAAGTACAAGCTGCATGCCTATATGATAGAACTTAGTTTAAACTTAATTCAAGGACTTACAAAAACCATGTCAATGGGACTACTCGCAAGCTTAAAGTTAAGCATGTACTTGTATGCTTTGCTTGATATGGGCAAATAGCAATCCCTTCTAAAATATGGAAGCCTGCATCTATGTGCCCTTATTTCATCCTTCCCTCTTGCTCTTTGAAACCATCATGGCTAGCCTGCAATCCACAACATCTACCAGGGTATCAGAGGAAGGCATTGCTTTTCTATTGGTCTGAAAATAGGTGTAGTGGCAAGGAATTCTTGAGTTCTAGTTCCAGCTCTGAAAGTGACTTCCTTTGTATCTTTGGGCAAATCACTCTGCCTCATTTTCCCTGTTTGTAACTCCCTCTCTTCCTCAGAACATTATGGTGAGCATTAATAAATAGTATTAAATTGCTTTTGTAACCTCCCCAACACCTCTTACCATAAGTGGGGCTGTGAAACTT
This sequence comes from Trachemys scripta elegans, assembly GCF_013100865.1. NCBI lineage: Eukaryota > Metazoa > Chordata > Testudines > Emydidae > Trachemys > Trachemys scripta. Next base: position 174,545,501 of record NC_048299.1, read on the forward strand.
ATGTGGGCCCTGCCAAGGCCAAAGATTGCATCCCAACAGAGCTGCTGCCCTGTTGCCAGGCAGCCCTCCTGTAAGAAAAGAGACTGGAGAGAGGGAACGAATGTAGCAGCCCCAGATGTCCCCAAAGAGGGGAGATCTATTGGGTTCTTTACCCCAGAGTCCAAACACCTGGGAGAAGGAAGTGACTGCCCAACGGACAGTTCAGCCAGCTACTTCAGCTGCCTCAGCCTGATCACTGACAGTTACCGCAACCAGGAGGAAAAGTGGAAAGCTTATATCTAAGCTTGTTACCCCAGCATGAGGAGGGTTCCCTTGGAGCTGAAAAGCTACTGCTGAGACCCAGACTGCTCCATGGATCATCAGATTCCTGAGACAAGACAGACACTGGACCACAGTGCCTGCAGCATTCACAAGTGCACCACCAACAGGGACCTCGACTGGGGACTGACATGTTAGAGGGCTGAGTTAACTATTAGAGTCAGGGAGGCTTTGCTGTGGTTGTGTTAGGTGACCAAAAAAGAGAGAGAGAAAAAAAGTTTCTGGTACCCCGTCTCCTATATATATATATATATACACACACACGCTTAAAACAACCTAGCCACATTCATATATATTTATTTAGTATAACTTGTTCTTTATAATTTTTGTGTTTATAATTTCTGTTGTTTCTATATAGTTTATTGGAGTTATTTGATAATTTGAGAACTGTGTACTTAGTTATGACATGAGCACAGTATGCCCTGGTAGGGTGGATTACCCATTATTTCCCAGGAAGCACTGCCATTGGAGTATCATTTTGAATAATACAGATAACTAGTGGGAGGAGTCGTGAGTACAGCAGGGAGACCCACACTAGCAGGATGACCTGGGCCCTCAGGAGGTAAAGCGTAACTCATACCTCCTGAGTTTGTACCCTCAGGGGCGCCAGGGGGTTACACTTTGAAGAGCAGAAGTGCTACACAATTAAGTATTATAATGATTATATCGTTTCATTACACTATATAATTCTTCTTGCTACATCCATGGGTAACACAGATGCTTTATACTCAAAAAAGACACCAGTCCTTGAATGTGAAATTAATGCTGCTTCTTAAAAAATGCAGTAGTAAAAGCAGACAGCAAGGGGAATCAGCTTCTCTTCAAGTTTTTACATCTGCTCTTTCTCTACTCAGTAATGTACAATTCACGGCTTTTCCTTTCTGGAGAGTCCTTAACAAACAACAATTAACTATGCAATACCTTATCATGCATTCTGTGATCATGGAGGATTCTTTTATCTGTGCCTTCTACCTAAAGGCTATTGAGGAGCATTTAAAGGCAACATGAATATGGATGAGATGAGGTCAAGCAGATGGGGCTGATATCAGAGAATGATAAAGAGTCATATTTAATGTGGTTCATAGCAGTTGCTATAAGCATGTGCCCAAAATGATATAAATATGTTGATGAAAAGCAGGTGATGAGTTTTCAAATTTCCTCAGCATACTGCAATAAGTAACACAAGTCATGTAGGCCCAGATCCTGAAAGGTATTTAGGGGGCTAGTTCCCATTGAAATTTGAGGATATGGGCCTTAGTGTCCTCCTCAGGGTTTGGTATGTAAGACAATGGAGTCTATCGTACCAGTTTCCCAGGGCAGAAAGAAACAAAATGATGCATCTCCCCAGTAACTTCTCTCTCTCTCTTTCTCTTCTGCATTTAAAGTGGAATGGGGGGATGTCACCATCTGTAATTTGTAGGCAATGGTGCAACCACATAGAAAATACTTGGGAGGCAGCTGGACCGATAGGTTTCCAACAAGGGGTAATTTGTTTTTAAGAGATTCTGTCAACGTCTTTGAAAAAGATGTTTCCTTAGGCCTTAAAGGAGGGTTTTCTACTGCCCTCTTTGCTCAAAGATTGTGTCTCAAAGAGGAAATGGATTGCACCATTTGTAAGTTTGATTAGCTTCATTCTCTTCACAATGCAGATTGCAAGCAGTAGCAAAACTTGAGGCATTCATTGGAGATGGTGCTCCACTCGGTCTGGCATCCAGACAAAAATATTCCTGCACCAGTCCTGCAACATATTCAAAGTTAGAAGGGCTGTGTCCATTGTTAATGAAAGCTGTGCCCCTAGATACAGTCTTAGGCCTGGTCTACACTGGGGGGTGGGAGGGAAATCAATCTCTAAGTTATACAACTTCAGCTACGTGAATAACGTAGCTGAAGTTGACATACTTAGATCGACTTGCCATGGTGTCTTCACTGTGGTGAGTCGACTGCTGCCGCTCCCCCGTCGACTCTGCCTGCACCTCTCGCCAAGCTGGAGTACAGGAATCAACGGGAGAACGCTCAGGGGTCGATTTATCGCGTCTACACTAGACGCACTAAATCGATCTCCGCTGGATCGATCGCTGCCCACTGATTGGGCGGGTAGTGTAGACATACTCTTAGTAGTCTATAACAGTGGTTCTCAAAGCCGGTCCGCCGCTTGTTCAGGGAAAGCCCCCGGTGGGCCGGGCTGGTTTGTTTACCTGCCATGCCTGCAGGTTCGGCCGATCGTGGCTCCCACCGTCCGCGGTTCACCACTCCAGGCCAATGGGGGCTGCGGGAAGCTGCGCGGGCTGAGGGATGTGCTGGCCACCCTTCCCGCAGCCCCCATTGGCCCGGAGCGGTGAACCGCGGCCAGTAAGAGCCGCGATCGGCCGAACCTGCAGACGCAGCAGGTAAACAAACCGGCCCGGCCCACCCGGGGCTTTCCCTGAACAAGTGGTGGGCCGGCTTTGAGAACCACTGGTCTATAATATAGAAAAATCATTTGAGAGGGTGGAATAGAACCTCTGATTTAATAAGGGCTTCAAACACTGAGACACCCATAAAGAAAATGGTTGTGGACAGGTTTCCAGTGGATGTGGTCTGTGAAACAAATAATGAAATATCACAGCCATTCCATCCCGTGTCACTGAGTAGCTCAGAGATTTGCCATGATTTTCTTCTCTTCATTGTGTTTTCAAGAACTGGCATTGAAATGACTAAAAGAACCCTGCACACACTTACTGAATGTCTGAAAAAACTCTGCCACACAATCCATCCTGACCTGGAAAAACGTTCCGGTTATGATTGATAGCAATAGTGCCAGATAATACTGTGACCATCATGCTGCAGGGGGCAGAGGAAATTTAGTTATGGGTTTCTAAAATACAGACCAGGGCTATCCCTGCACTTTAGCTGCAGGATGAGGGCAAAACTGATCAACTTCAGGTTTTTGATGCTGTTGAACAGGCAATTTCTATTCATCTAACAAACAAGACACTAATACGAGAAAAAAATTATATTCTAAAATTATGCAAATCAGGTGCAGTCATTGGGCTTTTGGCAAGCCACCAATATGGCCATCTGAGTTAATAAGTTTGACTATTTCTTTATGACGTAGTTATGGTTACGTCTCTCTTCTAAGACAGGCCAAACTTTTGAAATGTGATTATGCCCCTTTCCAATAACTCTGTCGGTGTGTGACATTTATAGGTAATAGAATATGTAAATATCATGCACTGCAATTAAATATTCGTTCCCTTGTGCCTGGTCCACTTAGAGATGCCCTGATGGTTTAGCAAAAAAGGTTGTGCCAGATAAGGTACTTGCTTGCTGTTCATAGAATCTTGATTATGTTATTGCTATATATCTGATTCCACGAAGTCTGCTTGTGGAGTTTAAGATTTCATCTGTGATCTGGCATATCCAATGCAATCTTATAATGAAGCAAAGAATGTGATAGAAAGATGCCACCTTTCTCCTGTTGCACTGGAAACTGATAAAGTGATGGATATACAGATATACGGCAAATGTAGTAAATAGGACTTGGATAAAGCAAAGGCAGTTATTAATTTTGTATTTATTTTTTAAAAATAGGGCCCAGGAGGTTGCCTTATCAGCTGTCTGCTTCACATATTTACCTCTCTTTCACCGTCAAGGGTCAGATTTCCAGAATTGTGCTCAGACATTTCTGGATGTAAAAATACATACACATTTGTAGTTTAATCTGAAAATATACACTGTGAAACCAAAATAAAAACAACAAAACTGAAAATACCAGTTAAGAACACAACTTGTGCATGCATTTGTCCATGTAGTTGTACATCTGCAGTTCTGAAAATCTGACTTTGAAAATTCGCTGGGCTCCTGCTGGGAACCTTCCATGAGCCATACACATGCAAAGTTGTGCTATCCGCTGGCAGGCACACCATGCTCATACAAGTAGCTGTTGTATATAGGACATTCCAACCAAGGAGCTTTGTGGCTTCCCTTACCTCTGTCCTACCAGTCCGAATTGGGGGAAGGGGCTCCAGCATCCTTCCTTCACCAGGCTACTTTCAAGTGCTGACACCTAGCACTTTGTATTTGCAGTTAATGAAAGTAAACATTTTCTAATATGGTTTCTATCATGCCACCGCCCCAGGTTTCTATTAAATATTTTCATGTGCACCCATCCTAAATAGTTTGGACTGATTTAAATGATACTGAATGACATCGGACAGTCATTGAAGCTGCACCCTTATATGCTAATGTACGAGGTTGTCCCCTTACTAACATTCAGTGTGGGTGTTTTGGTTGGCTAGCTCCCAGCACTAAAAGAATGGGGAGAGGCCAATGCTCCAGGTCAGCCTGATTGACAGGGCGGGCAGGCTAATCAGGGAGTCAGGAGGCCACGGGGGTCCAGTCCACCATGTGAGTGGAATTGCCTGGGTCAGACAGAGTGAGGCCGAGCTAAGGAGAGAGCAGGGGCCCAAGCTGAGCTGAGGAGAAGAGCTTTGCCGGACAGAGGGGCCAGAAAAGCAGCCCAGGAAGCAGGTCAGAGCTGGGAGCAGAGTCACGGAAGCAGCCCACAGAGCAGAGCCTGTGCTGGGAGCAGGGCTGCAGCTACAGAGCCAGAGAAGCAGCCCGGGGGGGCTGGAGGCAGAGCAGCAGCAGCCGTGCTGAGGCAGAGTGGATCCAGAGCTAGAACAGTGGAGCTGGGGCTGGAGCTGGGGCTGGAGCTGGAGCAGTGTGAAGCAGGGTGCAGTGAGCAACTGGGGCCAGCCAAGGGGGGACCCTGAGCAAAGGGCCCAGCGCAGAAAGACACCCCAGCCAAGGGTCCTTGCAGGCCAGACTGGGAGGGGGATCTTAACCCGATGGGGGGCTGACCTTGGGAAGAAGGGTCCCATCACCCAAAGCCCGGAGGTGTGTGGCCACCAGCAGAGCAAGTGGCCAACCGGCAGCATCCCTGCAGCAGAGCTAGGGCCTGAGAAGGAGGCCTGGGACCTACAAGGAACAGACTGTGAACTGCCCTGACGTGCCAGAGACACTGTTTGTAATGTTCCCTGCCACAGAGCAGGGTGATGTGTTTCCTTTAACCTTTCCCATTTTTCCTTATTCTTTTTTAAATTAATTATTGATTAAATAACTTGTATTTGCTTTAAATTGTATGAAATGATCAGCGGGTCAGGGAAGTGTCCAGTGCGGAGAGAGCACCCCGGAGAAGGGACACCCTAGCCCCTGTCCTAGTTGACCACAGCAGGGTTGGGAGTCGAGCCCCCCAGGAATCCTGGGCCCAGCCTTGTCGGGGTTACGAGGACTCTGCCAGACAGGAGAGTGGAAGGGGAGTCCTCAAGGGCAGGGAGAGGTAAAGGAAGTGGGAGTGAGGACTCAGATCCTTCTGCTAGCCCATTTCACCGGGGTAGTGCAGAAGCCAGGAAATTTCCCCACAATAGCAGGACCATTCCCTCACTTACACTAATTCTGAATTTGACCCATTGAGAATTTCAAGGTTTTTTTCTTGCCACCGCTGACTACAGACTTACCTGAATAGATTGTGGTGAAGAATTGGGTAGTAAGATATTATCTATACATGAGTTTCTGAGCAGCAAGTGACCTATCACTGCAGTGCTGAAGGAAAGTGTGTAAGGAAGGTTGTTTTTGTGGTGTCAGTTAAATCAGAGGAGCAATGTTTAACTGACAAAACAATATATCCCTTGGTCTACTAGGCTCTGTTCAGAGAAAGTACATCAAATAAACCTCAAATATGGCTCATCATTTTGCAGCTGCATGCAAAGAGGAACACTACACCCCGATGAGAGAGGTGAGAAAATCAACTCTGAATCCAAAAGCAAAGTGCCAGACTTCAGTGGAAGATACCAGCTGCAATATTTTAGATTTTAAAATGCCTGGACTACATCAAAAAAAGAAGTATGTAAAAGCAACAAACTTAGAGCACTTCTACCACCCAGAGCTTCATGCATTCTCATAGAGACTAAGAGGAAGGTTTCTGTTATTTACTTATTTTTAAGCATGGAACTCTTATGAGTGTTGCCCATTCTCACTGGTCAGGATGATTGCTGTTTGAATTGCATATTTATTCCAAGCTACAAACAGACTCCCCTGGCCATTATGAAGACCCCTTGTCTTCGTTAGCTTATCTTGTTCCATCAGAACCTTTCAAGATAGCAACATGAAACAGCTGGAGGGATTTCAGAATGGTTTAAGGTAGTATAGTCTCTTAAATGAAAGTGTTTGTTATTATAGGTCCTGGAAATAGCACCCCTAAGTACAATATCCTCTGCCAAAAGAGCTGCCTTAAATGTATTCAATTCCAAAACCGTTACCTCTTCTACAACAAAATCATTAAGCTGAGTACCCTGGCTTAATTAGACTTAGATGTCATCAGGGATTCACTATGTCTTAATAAACTCAGCTGTTTTTATGATCACTTCCGTAATGTAGTCCACAAAAACCCAGTTATCTTGTCCCATTGCCTCAGGAGCACAATTAGAAACTATCTGTGTACCTTTTGGACTGGCCTTCAGAGGGCCATATTTTCAAAGGGTTTGTGCCCACAATATCAGGCTCTTGCCGCTGCAGTAACAGTGCAAGTGGGTTCGTGCCAGCAGAGCATTTTCAGAGGAAGGTACAACTTGAGCAGCAAATTGCTCGGCTCCCATTGTGACACTTCTGGCAAGATTATCAGAAGAGAACAGCACCTTGGGTTCTGAGCTTTTTTTGAACAGTCTGTCCCAGTATAGCTGTGACATCCCCCAGGGTACAATCTGGACTGTTGAACCACTGTCTCCCTTTAATTCTCCAGCCCCAGGGTGATTTTTACCCTGCTTTGCTAGTAACAAGCAGCCTCTCCAGGCTCTGCTCACACACAGCCATTAGCATGGAAAGTCACTCCTAGCAAAGTTACACAAATGCTCTCCCAGCCTCTCATGAACTATATACAGGGCAACACTAGCAAATTCCCCAACCCAAGCCTTGCACCCAGGAATGGGCATCTTATACTGCTCAGTAGAACCCTGTGCAGTATAAGCTCATATTAGTTCAACATTCCAACAAAAGGTAATGTTTATATGCACCAGCCTTGCTGTCTCAAGTCAAGTTCCCAAGCACTTTAATCCAAATACACCCTGGATTAGGTAAAGGAATATAACAAGTTTATGAACTAGAGAAAGCTAGATTTTAAGTGATTATAAGTGATAAAGGCATAAATGTCAGAATTGGTTACACAGAAAATAAAAGGATAAAACCACAAAACTATTTCCTAAACTTACCAAGCTAAATAAGATTTGAAAGCAAATAGGTTTCTCCCACCCAAAAACTTTCAGCAGACCATACAAACTGGAAAGCCTTTCAGTTAGGACCAGTCCCCCCAGTCCAATGATGCTCCTATTGTCTTCCAAGCGATCTCACGTCTATGAGTAGAGATGGGAGAGGAGAGGTGAGGAGTAGGTCACTGTCTCTCCTTTTTATAATCTGATTTTTGTACTGGAAAAATCTTTGCTGGGACATGGAGTCAGCTGTTCCATTGCATACATGCTCTGCCAGCTGTCCTTTGGGTGAATTGTAAATACTTTGTTTACAACTCCCCTACTGGTTAATCTCTGCTTAAACAGGTAATGCTTCTTTAGCAGCCTACTAGTGTGCAAGTGTGTCTTTGTCTCTGAAAAACTCATTAGAGCCTGCTTTTCTAACTTTGTAACATGATACAGTAAAATCATTGTTATACAGTAGGGTCTCATAACTTTACATACAAAGTTGCCACAAATATTTTACCAGGATAATAATGTTCAGCAAGTTATGAGTTTTCAAATAATACCACACAGGGCATACATTGTACTAAATATATCATAATCATATAAAAGTGATGAATATGTGGTACAGGGTGTCACAATAGCCCTCTGAGAACAGGTGGAATGGGGGCATGAAAATGGTTGTGATGGAGTAGGTGAATTGGTTCATTATGGGAAGGATATGTCAAAATAGTACGTTTTGGAATTTGTTCTATAGATAAACAGGTTCATTGTCATCCTCAGCTCTTCTGGCTAGAAGTTCCACAGTTGTGGGCCAGCCAGTGAGAAAGCTCTGTCTTCTGCTTGCACTAGGCTTCCCCTATTCATTGAAAGTTTCATTGTCCCTGAGTACTGAAGCTTTCTCAGGAAGTTTGGGTCACAGAATAATAAGTTGTCTTTGACATATAGCTCAGTCCCAGCCTGTTGTGTCCTAGTGTAACCTTTGTGTAGGCTACAGTTCACTTCATTGCCCTTCTCCAGTGCCTAAAAAAAACCCCAGCTCCCATAGAACAGTAGCTGGAGACCCAGAGTTCAGTCTCTAAGGATTTTCAGCAAAGATTGTATTGGGTCAACCTCCCCACATTCAAGTCCCAAAAGGAACTAAAGAAATGAATTTAATTAAATAACTTTATAAAATCTTATGATAAAGAAACAAATAATAATCTAATTTTTACAGCATGACATGGCTATTTTATAATCCACAGACATTATCTTCACAGTTATACATAAACATAAATAAAGAAAACAAATTAAAATCTGAACAGTTGAGTCCCCACAGAAACACAGTGAGAAGAAACTGAGAGTTCCCAAAAGCTTAGGTTTTGTTCACCTAAGTCTCAGTTAGAGTCTTGGATCACCAAATCTATACAGTTTGCTGAGTCTAAAACAACATCTGCCCTCCATTTGCTTGTAGAAATCTTCAGTTGGAATTAATGCAGACTCTTCCTCTGCTGAAATCACTGCTAGCCAGTCAGCTAACTGATTAACTAATCACTCAGTTAAGTCACAAGTGTATAAATTTAAAGAAAATCCTGCTGCAAAATGCTTCAGAGGTGGGGACAACAGCCTGCTTTCTGCTCCTGGGCTCAGCTTCTCCCAACTCACACAGGACACATGGCCTTAGTAAAGCAGCTGCCCTGACTGCTTGCCCTCATGGAGTCTGACCTCAGCAATAGGGAACCTATTGGAGCATACCCAAAACTACCACATCCAATTCCAGAAGCTTCTTGATGTGGAGTGCTAAATCTGCCTAGCAACAATGACCCAGACACAACTCACTCCTACCTCCCCACAATGAGTCTCTTAAAGAGATATCTCCCTATTAGGCACATGGGTTACACTAGCTCTTTACACAACATTAAAAATATGGGGAAACCAAATTAGCACAGCAAATAACCATGTTTTTAACTGGTTCTGGTGGCTTCTGTAATAGAAGACAGGGAGGCCTATGAGGTGGCTACTAAACTATTTAAAAGGATGTTATCCAGTTCCTATACACTACCCAGCCCATTCTTCTTCTTTGTGTGGCTGATGTAGATATAGAGCAACAACTATAATTTTACATTCAGATGGTTAAGCCAGATAATTGCGTCTGGAGTAGCGAAGCATATTGCTGTGATGCCTCCTTCGTATTTGTGAATCGGGCATTGAGTTGTTATATGTTCCATGGTCTGTTCTGGTGACCACAGTCGCACACTGGAGAGTCTTTAATTTTCCATTTATGCAGCAAGCATCTGCATTTGCCATGGTTTGTGCAGATGTGATTTAGGGTTGCCCATGAACTTCGTGGGAGATTGAAGCCAGGGGTCTTCTGCATTGGGTCTTTCGCAAAGTATTTATTTGTGACTTCTTGTGAACTCCATTTGGCTTTCCAAGCTTCATCAGGGTTGAAGTTGCATTGTTGAAGGCTAAACGCATGGGTCCAAAAGGGCTTACGCGACTTCAGGTGGTGGTGAGAGAAGCGTTAAGGTCCTGATGGATGGAAAAACGTTAATTTTCCATGATTCTCTGGAATTCCTGAAGGGTTGTGGCATCGTGGCGAATGGATGGGGGAAGCAATGTGAGACAGTACTGGCAGCCAAGGTGTTGGGGTCCACTTGAGGGTTCCATTGATGCACCACATTGCAATGTTCAGTAGAACATTAACAAGTTGAGCATGGCTACTTCTGGTCCATACCAGTGCACAGTGCTGGGCTATGGAGTACACAAGGGCCATCACTGATGTCCGTAACACTGCTGTTCCCCAGCTTGTGCTTGCCAGTTTCTGGACCAGGTAGACTTTTGTCTTCGTCTTGGCAGCTCCCTTCTTCAGATGGTGATGGAAGGTTAGCGTGTGATCCAGTTCCACTCCAAGATAGGTTGAAGTTGGGTCATGGTAATGGTGATCTGAATCCCTGCAACAACATAATGTTATAACCAGTTCGTTGGCCTCCTAACCGCCGCTGCCAAGAAAAGTATTCCCGGGGCTTCTGGGAAGAATACATGCCCTACTGGACAAAAGAGATCCACGATCTGCACCAGCAGTACAACTAGGCAGGCAGACCACAGGTTGCAAAGCCCCTATTAGAGTCTCTAGACTCAGCCAGACGCCAGCAGTGAATTGAGTGTGTTGAAGGTCTGAACTTCACACACTCTAATTACCATGCCTGGGCCTAACTACGACATCTCGGAGCCACTAATCCAATGGAATATCATACCTCAAAAGTCTCGCCCAACTCCACAGCCTTCAAATTAGTGGAGAGCACAAAAGGACCACTTGACAAAAACACCAAGCAAGAAACCCATTGTCAACTACATTGGACAATGACCTCAATCCTTCCATAAGACGCCCTCGCCATCCGTACAGCCCACTGAGAATTTAACAATTAAAACTAGGACTTGCTCCTTCTCTTCACCCACCAGGGTACACATCCTCCCAAAGGTGACTGAGGGTGGGAGAGGACAGGAAGGAAGCAGTAGCATGGCCTCCTCCACATGCACTGACCTGCAGAGCAGGCAAGATGCACCAAGAAGGGTGGATGACATTCTAAAACAAGAGATAGTTTAAGCATTCCCCTGTGTAAGAAGGGACTTCCTGTGCATGAAATGTAAATTGGTGGCTATGTTGGAGGAAAAGATTCTTGGATTGGAAGGGCACATAGAGATGTTAATGAGAATCAGGGAAACTGAGGAGTTCTTAGTCAACCAGGTTTGGGAAACAATCAGTCCAAGGTTCAAGGAAGACAGGAGATGGCCACAAAGGAGTAGGAGAGAGAGGAAGTCACTGAGGTGGCCAGGCAAGGCATAACCATGAGAGGCAAGAGGTCACGGCAGCATGTTTCACAGCTAGAGATGGACAAGGATGAGCAGGCTGTGGTCACCAGAGGGAAAAAGACCATGAGGAATTCCACTCACCTAGAAGTTTTCAACCAATTCTAGGTCCTCGACGTGGAAACTGTAGGATACCTCTCAAGGTATCTAGCTGGTCCAAAGGAATGGAAAGATGTAGGAGACACAGGTCTCAGGGATTCATCCCTGAGTGGGTGTGTTTCTAGTGGGGTTCCTGCAGGTATCTGTTCTTGGCCTTATGCTATTTAACATTTTTATCAGTGCTCCAGGAGAAAACAAAATCATCACATATAATGTTTGCAGATGACACAAAAACTGGAGTGGTAATAATGAAAAGGACACATGACTAATACAGAACAATCTAGATAGCTTAGTAAACTGGCCACAAGCAAACTATGTGTTTTAATACAGCTAAATGTAAACGTATACCTCCATGATCAGAGAATGTAGCCATACTTATGGATGGGGGACTTTATCTTAGAAAACAATAACCCCAAAAAAGATTCATGGTGGGTAATCAGTTGAACATGAGCTCCTAGTGCAAAAGTGTGGCCGAAAGGGCTAATGCAATCCTTGGATACATAAACAGAGGAATCTTGAGTAGGATTAGAGATACTATTTTACTTCTTTATTTGGCACTGGTGCAACTGCTGCTGGAATACTGTGTGCAGTTCTGAAGTTTACAGTTCAAGAAAGATGTTGATAAATTGGAGAGGGTTTAGAAAAGAGCCATGAGAATGATTAAAGGCTTGGAAAGAATGCCTTATAGCAATAGACTCCAGGGAGCTCAATCTGCTTAGTTTAACAAAGAGAAGGAAAAATGTGACTTGATTGCAGTATATAAGTCCCTACCTGGGGAACAAATATTCAATAATGAGCTCTTCAGTCTAGCAGAGAAAGGATTAACATGATCCAATGACTGAAAGATGAAGATAGATAAATTAAGACTGGAAATAAGGTGTACAGTTTTTATCTAAAGAACCCTATCTGCCTCCAGACAGGGGCCTGGAAAGGGGAAAATCAGTTCTCTGTGTAGACTACTCACATAGTGTATTTACATTTTGTAAGATATTCAGAAACCATGGTGATGGGCACATTACAGAAATATTTGATGGGCCGCCCTTTGTCTCTGTTTAAAGTTCAGGTGGGCATGGATATGTATGCTAAGGAGGACTTTAGACATGATGCTTATTTGCCTGCTCCCACAGAATCTCCAACAGCAGGAAAGGATTATAATTTTTGTGTCCACTGCAACAAGAAGTGTCTAGACATGACATGTACTGGGAAATCACTCATTAAGCACTGTTGTGTGTGCAACGCTTGTTTCCATGCTAGGACAATCAGTCTGGTTGGTATGTAGGCAAAATTAATGCTAATGTACCTCCTGTTCAGATGAGCCGGTCAGCACAGCAGGTTCAGTAGGTGATGTTTCTAATTATCAGGCTGAGCAGTGTTACCTGATGGCAGTTTATTGTAGAAGATATAAAATGACTGCACAACTCCCAAGGTGTTTTTTATGAAGTCACTAAGAGGCAACTCGGTATGCATTAGTGATTACTAGGTATTCTGGAGATTGTGTTTATTTGTCACTTCACTTCTAGGAGCTCCTCTGGAGCCACCTTTGTTTATTAATCCAGTGACTGACAAATAATGCCTGACACTCAGGTATAGGGCCTTATGCTGGAATCTCTTACTAGAAATTCCGCTTTGCTAATTCAGGGGTCGGCAACCTTTCAGAAGTGCTGTGCCGAGTCTTCATTTATTCACTCTAATTTAAGGTTTCGCGTGCCAGTAATACATTTTAACGTTTTTAGAAGGTCTCTTTCTATAAGTCTGTAATATATAACTAAACTATTGTTGTATGTAAAGTAAATAAGGTTTTTAAAATGTTTAAGAAGCTTCATTTAAAATTAAATTAAAATGCAGAGCCCCCCGGACCGGTGGCCAGGACCTGGGCAGTGTGAGTGCCATTGAAAATCAGTTCGGCACGCGTGCCATAGGTTGCCTACCCCTGTGCTAATTGTTGCTGTAAGCAGGACTGCATGGCACATGCTTTTGCCTCTAGGCCATGCCATCTGGACCTGGTATTGACTATGCTCTATTATGAGCTCTAGGAATGTAATCTCTTCGATTTTTCTACCTTTTCACTAAAAAAAAAAAAAAAAAAAGGTGCCTTTAAAGCCATGTGTTGATCTTGATGACCTCTCAAAATATATTCCAGTGCTAATCAGAGGCTTGGTGTGCTAGGTGGGCTATGTCTATCATAGTATTGAATAGACAGTGTGGCTGAGGTAACATCTTTTACTGGCCCAACTTCTGTTCTGAAGAAGAGCTCAGTGTAGCTCAAAAACTTGTCTCTTTCACAAACAGAAGTTGGTCCAGTAAAAGCTATTACCTCACCCACCTTGTCTGACTAATATCCTGTGACCAACACAGCTACAACAACACTGCAAACATAGTATTGAATAGTTTACCACCTGCCTTAAAGGCGCTACACAAGGCCATTTACCCAATGTTAATGTAACACTTTTGCATTTTAATAGGCTTATGTTAATGTCTTACAAAATGACAAAGGGTTAGAACTCTTGGGTTAGATGGGATGGTGGCATGAATCACATGATTCCTGCAAAGGACAGCCAATAATATGGGATATATGAGGGTTGCTATAGCATCTCTCATATGTTTGGACCAAACCAATTTGTTCTGCTGAGGAGAACTATTTTTTATTGTGCAAATTGATTTTTCCACAGCATCTGATACTTGTATAGGAATGTAGGCAGGCACAAGACAGCTTTGAGGTTGAAATCAGTGTTTTTTGAAAGCAAAACTAAGCTTCTATAAATTGGTTTATTGGATATGATGTCCCATAATGTCTTTGCCTAAAGATATGGAATTTAAGAGAACGAGATTGTTTTCACAGCTCTATGGCTGGAATTTTCAGAAGGTCTTGGCCCCCACAGCTGAGGTCAGATTTTCAAACAGGCATAGCCCCCATTTAAAAGTGGCAAGACTATATGAAGAGCTCTAACACATTGGGCACATGTTTGGTGCTAGCCCTAGTGGTGGGTGCTGGGCACGTAAAAAATCCAGCCTCATATCTTCCAGGTATACAGTGTGTCTACATGTCACATTACCACATATCACCGAATTCTGCTCCTACTAGCATTTCAAAAGAGCAAAGTAGTGGTATTTAATATTGTATTTTAAAATCTGTTTTTGCACATTTTCTGAGAAGAGGGATGGGGAGTTTCAATCTCTATGCAGTTTCTGGTTTCTGTACTTTTCTTCACTGGTGACTAAAACCCTCTGTTCTCGTATTCGTGTATGAGAAAAACTAAGGCCAAATTCTTCAAACCTGGGTATCATGAGGGACAACATAATGGCAAAGTAATGCACATTGGCGTGAAAAAGATAAACTACTCACACACTTTACAAGGATCTAAATTAACTGTGTCAACTCAGGGAAGGGACAAGGACCTCACGGAGTCAAACTCTTCCTTGAACTATCTGCAATGTGCAGCTGTGGTAAAAACAAACAAGCAAAATGTTTAGATGCCTAAGGAAAGGGATGGAGATTAGTACAGAACTTATTATAATGGCGTTATATTACGCAATGAGGTGACAACATCTGGAGTACTGTATACAGTACTCCTCACTAGGAGTGGCCAGAAAAATAACCATTAAGCTTGATAAAACATTAGAATAAAAACAAATTTTGAAACCTCAATGTCAGATGAAAATTAGACCTATTGAAATTTAAGAGAAACACGACACCCCAGAATAGCTAATAGCCTGGTGATTAACCTGGGATGTGGGTGATTCAGAGCAGGGACTAAATGCTGGGTCTTCCACATCTCAGAGAAACACTCTAACCACCAGCCCATTGGCTATTCTGAGATCTCTATCTCTATTGGGTATTCTGGGCTCTGACTCTTACAGCACGGAAATGGGAAAAATTTTGATTGAAACCAGTTTCCACAACACATTTAGGTTATGACAAAATGGTATTTTTTGACAAAAAAAAATTCTGTAAAAAAAAAAAATTTCCAAGCAGCTCTATTGCTCACCCTATCTCAAAAAAACATATTGCAAAATTAGAGGGAGATCACCTTTTCACACAAGGGAATTAGATTGTGGACTCCTGGCCAGAGAATACTGTTGAGGCCAAAAATATAGTGAGAGTCAAAAAGTGATTGAACATGTCTATGGGTAACAAGAATACCCAGAGTTATAATAGTCATTCTAGAGAGAGATAAAACCTCATGCTTCAGGGTTTAAGACAATGTCTAACTAATAGAGATTAGGAGGAGACCTAACATAGGGAGGCACATCTGCCTAATGCAAGGTTTCATATAACTTCCTCTGATGCATCGGGCACTGACAACTGTCAGACAGGATTCTGGACTACATGGACATGGGTCTGATCCAGTATGGCAATTCCTTTGTTCCTCTATATCTAGAGGTGACTGAACAGTTAGAAGATCGCTTTCAGGTACTGCTGACCTACTTTCATTGAATCTGTTTGATTGAGAGAGGAAAAGCTCCAGATTCCATTTCCTTAAGCCATTTGGTCACCCAGTATTTAGACATCCAATTTGGTTATGATACCTGTGGAACTCCTTGCCTGAGGAGGTTGTGAAGGCTAGGACTATAACAGGGTTTAAAAGAGAACTAGATAAATTCATGGAGGTTAAGTCCATTAATGGCTATTAGCCACAATGGGTAAGGAATGGTGTCCCTAGCCTCTGTTTGTCAGAGGGTGGAGATGGATGGCAGGAGAGAGATCACTTGATCATTACCTGTTAGGTTCACTCCTTCTGGGGCACCTGGCATTGGCCACTGTTGGCAGACAGGATACTGGGCTGGATGGACCTTTGGTCTGACCCAATATGGCCATTCTTATGTTCTTATGATATATCCCAGACACCAAGCACTTTTTAGACATACCATTAGAACTGGTTGACCACTAGCATTTCAAGGGGGAAAAAGGGCAAAATGAAGACATGCCCCCTTATGTCAGCCACAGGAATAGCTTTGTTGTAGGTTTGATGCTTCAGCCTAAATCCACAGGATAGGCTCTGTCAGAACAATGCTATAGTTGACCTGGAACATACCAACAGGGACACTGAATACATAAGGTGTCAGGTAGAAGACATCTGTGAAGTTCCACATGAGTCATGTTGAAAAGTACCAAGTAACTAAGCAAAAGTTGGAGGCAGGTCAAAATTCCTTTTCAATGTGAAGAACCTTCACCAATCATCTGAAGGCATGTGAAGCTATGCCTGCATGTGTTAGTGTTAATATTATAACAAGACCATGATTACCTAAGAGTTCACAGTTATTAATGAGCTGCATACCATGAGCATTTAGAACTTCATGGTGACAGTGGAGATAAAGCTTAGATCTTCCTGCTCTAAAAACACAGCCTCCTGCCACCTGAGCTAAAAAAGAATCTGGTATCTGATGGTAGCAAAAGGTATAAGACATAGTTAAACAGTTCTTATTCTGTCCAGTGTATATATATATATATATGGGAATGGTACACATGCAGACTAGCCAATTTATTATTCTGCAGACTCATGATCTTGATAACTTCCAGGACTCTTTCTGATCTTTTTTATGCAGTCTGCAAGTCTGTTTCTCCAAAGGCTACTACAGCACTATGCTATGCTCATTCCAGTCTCACTCACACTTCTGATCTGACAATTCTAACCTCTTCAATAACTACATAAAAGTTAGAGCAGACCCATCCAGCAAGCTGCCACTCCACTCAGAGCTGCCGGTAACAGCCCAAGTTGCTTTTTTTGCCACATGGCTTAGAAACCATGTGTCATAAATAAAAAACACAAACTGAATTTTTGCTAACAGATATTTAACTGAATAGGGCAGGAGATGGTAGCTGCTTCAGGAGAGACAGGAACATGAAAATAAGATTAACAAGATATGAGAAGGCCTTATAGAGGGTTGATACACATTACTTTAGAGGTTGTTGGTAATTCCATGAAAAATGTTGACAAATATGTCCTTCTGGGGCAACTTAGTACAAGGAAGGACAGCTGTATAGAAGAAATGTACAAAAGATTGAGACTGGGGTGGTGCACTTTGGAGAAAGATTCTGACATAGTAAAAAAAAAAGCGGCAGACCTGCACCTGCGTTCAGATACTTAATCATTGCATGTTGCTATATTGATGACAGAGAGATAAGAAGATAGAGGCATTCAGATTAGCACAAGTGACTATGAAGTGATTAATACTTAAGATATCTGAGGCAGAAAAGCTGAAAGTGCAAAATGCAATTACGAAGATACAGAACATTGAATAGCAATGCTCTTTGCACCTGGCAACAGGGGCAAGCTGATGATGAGGAGCAATATCTGAATGGCTGGAGAGGCAGGAATGCATGAGATATAGGGATGAAGTACAGAAATTTGCAGGACTGCTCTGAAGATGAAAATTTGGTTTTCAAAGGTGGGTTTAAAGACATGAGCATGAACATCTAGCAGTCTACCAAAGATGGTGGTAGCTGCAGCTTCTGTTGATAATTATGGGAAGGCAGATGGTCATGGGTGGTGATCTAGTAGTTATTTAGGCACTGGAACTTAATTGCACTGCTCTGGGTATAATAGGTTTATGGTAAGACTATGGCCTTGTCTGTACTACCAGGACCAGGCTTAACTAAGGCACCGTAGCTGTGCAGACATAAACCAGGAGCATAAACTCAGCCTACCCAACGGAGGAGGTTTTTCCATCACTGTAGGAACACCACTTCCCCAAGCGTAGGTCCATAGAAGCATTCTTCCATCAACCTGGGTCCATCTACACTGGGAGCTAGTTTGATATAGCTACATCACTCAGGGATATGGATTTTTCACACCCCTAACCAAAGTAGCTATGTTCACCTAAATTTTAAGTGCAAACGAGGCCTAAATCTTCAGTACCTCTCCTGTCTTCAAATGCACAGCTCAGTGGACCTTTTCACTTCTTCCATTTTATCTCACAATTTAAACAGACGTTAATACCAGTATAAGTAAAGGTTAAAATAACAAGCAACTGTAATGAAGTGAGCTCACACCAGCTGAGAAGTTACATTCTAAACAACATAACATATCTGCCAGGGACAAGGAAACAGTTCATAATAAAGGTCTGTTATTTGTACAACACTGGATAGACTATTCTCAAAAGTGACTGAAAAAATAGCATTCAGGGGTCCTTGTTTGTCTCAATAACTCCACATCCATTTTTCTGGGTTTACAATGAATAAGATGTTTTCGATTGGTAGAGCACACTCAATAAACTAGCTTTATGATGCCAAAAACATGAATGGTTGTTATGAGCTCTGAATTGGAAAGAAAAGGCTGCCATCTTCTTTCTGGCTACAAAGGTTGAAAAGTACTCTTGTCAGCCATTGTTACCTGTACATCCAGCAGCAGCTAAGGATCAAACAAGACCTGGGGGCAGAAAACCTGAGTAAAAAACAGTTGGCATAAACCTGCATTCAGGGGACTGCTATCGCCAATATATGCTTCCACTACCATATAAGCAGCATCTCATCCTTATTTGGAGTGAGTCTCAGCCCTCATCTACATCCCAGCTCTGTCAGAAACTGGGTAAGTAATTCAACTGCATTGGGGCAGAAGAGATGAGTTCATCTACATATCGTATATATCACAGCGTGTATGTCCTCACTCCTCTTCTCAATCATAGATGTGTACGACTGGAAGGGACCTTGAGAGGTCATCTAGTCCAGTCTCCTGCACTCAAGGCAGGACTAGGTAATAACTAGACCATCCCTGACAGGTGTTTGTCTAACCTGTTCTTAAAAAACTCCAATGACATAGAATCCACAATCCCCATAGGCAATTTGTTCCAGTGTTTAACCACCCTGACAGTTTTTCCTAATGTCCAACCTAAACCTCCCTTGCTGCAATTTAAGCCCATTGCTTCTTGTCCTATCCTCACAGGTTAATTAAAACAATGGCCCCTCCAGGTGTTGGCTCGGGAAGATGTGGCGCCAGGTACCAGGAGAGGCAGGTCCATCCCGGGAGCCCAGCCAGGCATGGAGGGCAGAGAGTGCCGGGCAGGGAGTGTCGGGTCCGTTGGTCACACACACACACACGCACCATGTGAGAGAGGTGTATAGGAGTGTGTGTGTGTCACCTCTCCCTTTGTGAACCCTAAAGCCTTAAAGATAAGAAGGTAAATAAAAAGAATCCAACTATGCAATATTTCTTTTTAACACGGGCTCAGGCAACTTGATGTTAATTTGAACGTGTGTACTGCATAGTTCTGACTGATCGCAATTGAACTCGCTTGAATAGGAGTAATTTTACTGGGTGTCCCGTATTCAGCATAGGGAAATATGGTCACCCTATTTGTGTCACAAAAAGGAAATTGGCGCCTCACAAAGTTTCATAACTGCAAAGCACCCTCCTGCCCTTTCACTCAGTCTAACATTCCAGCTCTCTAAGCAGCCTCTATAATTTTTTTAACCAATCCTGCTGCAAGAACATTCCTTCTTTTCCCCCAATGTAGTATTTCCTCTACAAAATTATGCAGACGGGGCTGTAGATATGGGCAACAGATAGTTATACTCTACACCTCTGTTGTACCAAATACCCACCCTGTACCTTCCTATGTACATAGGATATATTACATATATAGCTACACTTTAAAAAAGGTAAACTACTAACAAGCAAAATTTGCTCTTGTGATCTGCCCCTTTTTTCACCGGCCACTTTGTATCTCATCTCCTTGTGGCCCACTTGAGAAGAAACTATCTTTTCACTTAATCTCAATCAAGTACATTTAAACATGCAAGAGAGGTCTAGATCTGTTAAGCAAAGCATCGAAAATGAAACATTTACCAATTCCCTGATTTCCAGAGGAAACACTCCTGTTCTAAAAAGAGATGGTGAGTGATTTGCTGGAAGGACTGGACACAAAGGGGCTCTTTGGAAGGTAGGCAGTTGTAGATTACTAGCAGAATCCTTGTCACTGTTGCTGGGCTCCAGTGCATGTTGAGCTGTTCACAGTGGTGTAAGTATCTGCAATTAAGGATTGCATTTTCTTAACTAGTGGGTCTAAACCAGCAGGTAATACCAGAAGATCCACTAATTTTGAAATATATAGCGATCCTGGGTCTTGTGAAATGTCCTGTGGCTTTAGTATCTAATTTCCTTTGTTCAGGACTCATGGTGGACTGATAGCACAGAGAAGGGAAATTAAAATGAATGTCACAATGGGAAATCAGATGCCGTATGTGCTTGTAGTTCATCTCCCACCTTGGATTTTTCAGAATAATCCATCAAAAAATTGTTTTAATTCTTCTGGACTCATGGCAAAATGGTAAGAGTGATTAGTTAATGGGATATGTGGGGCCTAAAGCAGTAAAATGACATACATGATTACGGAATAATATGGCTAGCATTACCCTAAGCTCCTTTCAAACCAAATGCCTGGAAGGGGGTGGAGAGTAGAAATGTTTGTTCAGTTTCAGCTCACAGAGTTCTGACACATTTCTCCCAGAACGAAGGATTTTGTTCCCTTGTGGGGAGCAAAAGATTCACAGGAACCTCCCAAGCCTGAGGCTCCACAGGGAGTTTTGGCCAAAAGGATATGAAACCCATAGCATCTCTGTGGAGTGCTTGTTTCTTCACGCACAGTCTTTAATCCCACTTGTCATAGTTCAGGATAACTGCACCTATAATCCCCCTCTAAGGTCCAGCAAGGTCACCCACTCTAGGCCCCAGGCTCCTCAGTGGTCACCTCTCTTGGGTTGAGACCCACATCTCTCTCCCTCCTGACCAGGCTAACTCCAGGCAGCACAGCTGGCTGCCTCCACTGTGAATCCACCAGCAAAGTCAGACTGCCTAAGCAGGCCTGCTGTGCTTTTCTCCTCAGACACAGTAGACAGTGTAATTCCCACAGTTAAGTTACCACGCAGCTCCTCCCAAGCAAGCACATTTAATCTTTAAGAGAAAACATTACAGAGAAAACAGACTAAGACAATAAAGAACCTACATGCCTGCTAATCAGTTTACCAGAGATCATCCCCTCTCCACTAAGGGCTCTGGCCAATGAATAATCCTTCAAACCCCACCCGGAGGTGTTTGTGTGGTCACAGGATCATAACAGCTTTCACTCGGGACACACACGGACGGGGACACACACACACACACTCATGACACAGTGAGTCACTCCTTTAACCAGTTTGGTACTTTGAAGTGACCCTGAACAGAAATACAGCCAGATGAAAGTTCCCCTCCCCAGGGAAGAGCTTCAAAAGGCTGAGTTCTTGCATAACCGGAGAGTCCCATTTGCATACCCCTCCCAGGAATTCCTTGGAAATCCAATTAATTTTAAAAGTTTCACATTGTTTCAAATAGTCCTTTGAAGTTCATAACATTTCCAAGGGCTTAATTAGTCAGGTCTCCTCCCTAGAAACATTACATTAAATCCCATAATACACATTTGCATTTTTAATACAATGAACTCCCAAGATACTTAAACTTAATTCAATAAGGTCCAGGATATTGCAGGAAATTACCATACCTGTCTCACCACCCATCCACTCCCAGCAATTGCCATGGCACCCAAATACGTATGGGTGTAGCACTCCCCTTATGGACAAACAATCTCCCTCTGGGAGTGCAGCAGCTGGATTGCTCTCCTAGCACTTTTAACCACTAAGGAGAGATGCTGCTCCACTGTTTGTACAGGGGGAAAGAGCTTCCCTACACGTGGTGCACTAGTAGAGAAGAGGATAGAAACTAACCCATAGAGCCTCCTCAGCTTGGGTGTGCTTAAATTAAAACGGCAGCACTCAGCTATATTCCAGTCTTGTGAGATACTATGACAGAGTCTATGGTACAGTAAAATAAAGTAGAGATGATGGAGGGAGGAAATGAAGGACACTCCTTCGATCTCAGTGTCTGTGAGATTACTGTGGGGATGGAGGAACACTAGAAAATGAAGGCCAGGATGAAGAAAATCGGCTAGCAACCATACATCACTACTCTTTTTGTTTTACTTCAATTTGGAAATTTAAATTGATTGCTTCCTGGGCAGCAGATGCGGGAAAGGTTACAGAGGATACAATTAATCCTTCTTCTGGAACATGTTGGGAGGGCTGGAATACACAGTACAATATTTGACACAGCAATTTAATCTTTCCATTAGCTCATGGGAACCATCGCAACCAAGGGTAAACAGCCAGCTCTTCTCTTAATGAGACATTAGATAACAATTTACAGTGACTAAATTTGTACGAAAGGTGTGCTGTTTAAGGTATGGTAAGCTATATTCCCAGGATGGGGGCAATACAGCAGATTTAAGTATAGTTTAGTGAAAGGAAAGAAAACCCAGTGAACTATGAAATAAATAAAATGAGTTTTGCATAATCCAATGGCCCTTTCCTTGTTCCTGTCACACTATACATGATTTTCTACTGAGCCTCATCTACATTTATCTCTTCAAGCACAGATCTCAATAGTATAACAGATACTGTACTATTACTGCATACAGCTTGATTTTCATTTTGGAAGCATAACATGATTTTTTTCTGTAACCTTAAACCAATCTAAAGTCAATCTGACTAAACAAATGTTTGTTTCATTTCAAAGAGACACTTTCACATTTGAACATGGCCTACCTTAAAACTAAGGTAAACTGTTGGGAATGTCCTGTCACTTTAAATGCTATTCTGAAGGGGGGAAACCCCCTCATTTTTTCAATATTGTTTTTTTAAATGACAGTTTTTATGTAGGACCTATCATATTAGCTTTGGGACTCTACTGCAGACTCAATAAATGAATCAAAAAGCTATCTGCAAACTCTAATCTCAGAGACATTGCCTCATTGATGGCAACAGTGTATAATCTATGTGGCAAATAAAAGAGCCAGATAGGCTTCTTTTCTTTAAGAAATACAGAGGAACGTATTAATGTATTAAATTATTGTTAGTTACAATAGTGCCATAGATGTATACGATGTGTTACATAACAAAACAGCCAGGTCCTTGCCTTGAATATATCCTTGCCTTGAAGAGCTGTAGGGTAGGCCCAGCTTTCCAGCCCTTTCCTAGTGGAAATATCCATCCTCCATTAGACCCCTTCAAGTTGGTCTATACTGGTTTCCACTGATCTCTACTGCTTTCAGATGGAAACCAATAGCCCCAGGAACCAGCAGACAAATCCATTATTCTGGCCCAAATCCTATGGTTATCATTAGTTTTTATGCAGGACTCAGGGAGTTCCACTTTAAAACTGAAGGCACATGGTGGCCACTCATTGTTAACTGGAAACTATAGGAACCAGGTGAGATGTTTCAACAGGAACTTTCCTTAGGGTTTCTCAGGCAGAGTTCCCATTCACTTAAGGATGATTAGACCAGCATGAGCATTGTGAAATTAATCTAAAAATAATATTTACGTACCAAAAACAGCAAATCGTAATCCCACTGGATTTAAAATAGGAATCAAGGACAAGGGCAAGATATTTTTATTTTCATGGTCCTGAAAGCTGTTGGTTATAATGCCTGGAGTGTGCTAAACATTTGTTTAAGGTACTGTATCCTTTTTAAGACCTACAAAAAACTTTGTTATATGTGTTGTTTGCTTTCTTTTGTTTCTCCAAATTAGCAAATGCAAGTTAATTCTCCTATTCCAATCAGCCAAACAGGGAAGCACTGTGAAGAATGACAACTGCATAGCTTTTCCTCCCTTGTGAGAGACGCAAGGCTTCAAAAGAAGGAGGGTTAAGAAAGGAAGACAGAAAAATAGAAGAAAATTTAAGAGAAAAGCGGGGTGGGGGATGAAGCAGTATTAACACCTTTAGCATATTGCTTTTAACACAGAATGTGAGTCTCCTGATTCAAATATCAGTTTTGCAGAGAGATAAAGAAAATATTATTTTGTCCTGTGAGGTTCTCAGAGAGATGAACCTGCCAGGAGGTAAAGAAATAGGTCATATGAAAGTTAACGAAAAGCCAGGAACGGAATACGTTGTGCCACAATGCATCATCTCAGTTAAAGGATCATGTGCTGAATGCCATTTCAACTGACTAATACCCCAGCTCTTATCAGCCTGGTTGTTTCTTTTATGAATTCATAGAGCTCATTGTTAATTCCACTGAGTAGCCTCCGGAATCCTCCTGTTGTGTTTGTCAGTCTAGAATAATTAAAGTGTGAAGTAGCCAAATGCCATGGTTCAGAGGAAGATGTTTCATGGGAGGATGTTTCACCTAATCACAGATGTTTGGGCATTTTAGAATAAACAAAGGATACTGAAACAGACTGATTTCCTCATAGATGAAGTAGAATGTGTCCAGAACTAGACTGGCAGGCCCTGTACACTGCTGTGCAGACCAAGGCTGTGGTCTAATTCTAAGGGGCAATCCACCCACTTCCCCTCAGAAGGCCCAAAGGGCAACAGGACTTTGCAAAAGAGGGATGACTGGTGGAGAGGTGCACACAAGGAACACTTACTATCTGTCTGGCATGGAGCCCTGCTGCACACAAGCTCCCTGCGTAGCAGTGGGAGAGGATGGAAGGGGTGTCTGGCAAGGACAGGCCAAAGAGGATACAGGGGTGAGCTGGAGAATCCACAGATATACATATTTTCCCTTACAGTACAGGAGGTGGGTAATAGCTCAGAGGTAACTTCAGCCACTGGGCTGGTGAGGGCTATGTAGAGAAGCTTTGCAGCTCCTCCATGGTCTGGGGTGTAGGAAAATTTAACCCACAGCGTGGGCCTAATCCTGCTCCCACAATGTCTTTGACAAAATTCTCACTGGTTTGACTCAGGGCAGTATTGAATACTATGGGCCTGATTCTCCCCTCCATTACAATTTATACCAGTATCTCCCATAAAGTTATTCGTGATTTATATTGGTACACAAGAGGAGAATGACACCTCCCACCACATCTCTTTTAGCTGTAGATAATGGTATTTCTCATTTCAAGTTGATCATTTTAATTTCTTCTCAGGTTAGTTGTTTTAATCCTAGGCACTGAAGTATGATAGCACTGATAGCTCAGTGGTTTGAGCATTGGCCTACTAAACCCAGGATTGTGAGTTCAATCCTTGAGGGGGCCATTTAGGGAATTGGGGTAAAAATCTGTCTGGGGATTGGTCCTGCTTTGAGCAGAGGGTTGGACTAGATGACCTCCTGAGGTCCCTTCCAACCCTGATATTCTATGTTAATATTAGACCTTGGATGATATTTCCCCTAGGTTAGTTTATGATTATGCACTACATGGAAGAGATAGTATGTGCTTCTCCCTCTTTCTTTCCAAAACAAATCTACAGGCATACCGGTATATAATGAATAGCTACGGCTCGGGCTAGCTCAGCAGCAGAATTGTTTCAAATAATGTTTTCTTTGTGGAGTCAGTGAATCAGAACCTCAGAAGTGAAAAGCAAAACAAAAAAACAAGGGAGCATTATTGTAAGAAAAACATGCTCCTAGTTCTGCTTTAGAGGAGATCTAGGATCCACTCAGCTCTGACACTCATGCAAATATCAAAGCTGGGAGAAAAAACAACCCACAACCTTCCTTTTCCCTGTAACAATCCTACATGTGCATAAACACCATTGACAGGTTATAAATGAAAAGCAGAGATACTGCACATCCCTGGTTTAGGGATGTCTGAATACTTACTGCTATCCTGCAAATTAAAATGCTCATGTTTGTGATTTTAAATTTTTAATCTAGTTCTGAAGGCCTGCTCCTGCAGGAGCTCCTTGCACTGAATTTCTATAGACTTTCCCATTCTCGGTGCTGTGGAGGTATTGGTCCCTACTTGTGTCTATAGTCCCTCCTCCACATCTTGGCTTCCTTTTGCTGTCAAAAGCTTGAAAAAGAACATCTCAAAGGCTCATCTTTAAAATGCTTCCAAATGGATTTTGTAGACTGTTAATATTTAAGAGCCATCCACAACACACATAATTAAGTGTGTGCAGTCTGTGTAAAGCCCTGAATGAGAGTCAATGCAGTACAGTGCCCGGCCGGCCTAATGTAATTTGTTCTTTATATAATATAATAGTTAGAGCACGATTATGAAAAATAGTACCTCTAATAAGGGATGCAAATTTACACAATTTAGCTTATTTTCTTCCTAGTAGATGGGAAGAGCCACAGCAAACAGGTGCCTCTCCATCGCTGAGAACATGCTTTCAAAATGGTTAGCCCTTGGAGGAATATTGTTCTTTTGGCACAATTAAATGAACATCTAATTAATAGATGATGATGTTAATGTTATTACATCTTAAAATTGTAGGACCAAATCGTCAGCTGGTGCAAATTGGTACCATTAACTTCAATTGAGCTACACTGATTTATGCCAGCTAAGGATCTGAATTTAGCACTCAGGAAATTGAGGAACTAACAGAACTGACTAGAGCCAGGCATACCATGCACAGTTGCTGTCCACTCTGCCCTGCCAATACCCCATGATCAGTTCTCTGCCCCTCTTTACCAGTCAGGCAGGTAAAATTGTGTAGCTATTTTCTAAGGTGGACAAATGTCAAGAGGAGAATAAGATGAAAACAAGGTCTTGAATATAGCAGGTCTCTGGGGTGAAAGGCTAATGCATTAACTTTTTGTGCCAAGCATTCCCTATTATACATAGCTAATGGTAATACATTAAACAACACTGGGAACTAAGAATCTGATACTGTATGCCAGTCATACACTCTGCATCTCCAGTGGCGGATTGGCCACTGGGCCAATGGGCCCCGTGCCCAGAGGCCCTGGCCAATTGGGGGATCCCAGAAAAAGGGGCACTCCTGCAACCTGACCTGCCTGGTGCTCCTGCCAGGGACGGGGGCAAGCCTCTGTGGGGGCAAGCCTCAAGCATGTTCTCAGCGATGGAGAGGCACCTGTTTGCTGTGGCTCTTCCCATCTACTAGGAAGAAAATAAGCTAAATTGTGGGTGGGTGGAGTGGGGCAAGCCGCCGTGCCCCAACCACATTTCCCCGTCAGGAACACTGGAGGGGGCGCAAGGGGGAGACTGCAGGTGGAAGGGGTGGAGAGGGGCCCCCACTTGCTCTGGCTCAGGGACCCACAAACCCCTAATCTGCCTCTGTGCAACTTTCCTATAATTCAGGGGTGGCCAACCTGAGCCTGAGAAGGAGCCAGAATTTACCAATGTATGTTGCCAAAGAGTCACAGTAATATGTCAGCAGCTCCCCAGCCCTCCCCACTTCCCCATCAGCTTCCCCCTCCCCCCCCCCCGGCTCCCAGCGCCTCCCGCCCACCTGCAGCTCCTCCGATCAGTGCCTCCACCTCCCTCCCCGTCAGCTGTTTCGTGGCGTGCAGGAGGCTCGGGGGGGGAGAGGGGGAGGAGTGAGGGTACAGCAAGCTCAGGGAAGGGGATAGGATGGAGTGGAGTGGGGGCAGGGCCTGTGGCAGAGCCAGGGGTTGAACAGTGAGCACCCCTCGGCACATTGAAAAGTTGGCGCCTGTAGCTCCAGCCCCGGAGCCGGTGCCTATACAAGGAGCCGCATATTAACTTCTGAAGAGCTGCATGTGGCTCCAGATCCACAGGTTGGCCACCCCTGCTATAATTTAACCAAGAGAATTATGTCAAATAGTTCTTTTATATGAATCAACATCGGACCACACATATAACTAGGGAAGAGGGTGGGTAACACTTGCTGAACTGAATGTATTATTCATATGGTCTCCTTGTGAAAAAAAGAACACATTCTCATCTTCGATGTGCACCTGCCTCTCTCCCCTCCCCGCCCCCCCCACACACACTGGCTCTGATTCTCCATTCTGCCCCAGCCTTTTTACATCATTGTTGTAGCACAAAGGCAGCAGTAAAGGCCTCTAGTGAATACTCCTGCCATAAGGGGAGCTGTCAGAATGGCTCTATGCTAGTCTACCCTCACACCTTTCACTAGGGACATGGCCAAAGACATGGCTATTCTCAGCTGCTGGGACAGCCTTGATACCCACAGAGGAGAGAGAGATGTTAGCCCTTTCACAAATGCTGCATGGAGTATGTGGAAGCCACTAAAAAATAACCCTCATGAAGTCCGTCACTGACAACATTTAAATGAACTAATGATTACTTTTTATATAAACAAGAGGTTAGGGTGACAGGCGGGGGGAGGTAATAGGCACCTATATAAGACAAAGCCCAGAATATCGGGACTGTCCCTATAAAATTGGGACATCTGGTCATCCTACAAGAGGCCCCGTTTGTAATGAAACAAAGATGGGATCTGATTAGCTTTTAGTGGTGATAAGGCAATCGCTATAGTGATACACATTAAACTCTTTGAGCTGAATTATCAGTGGGCCCCTCCATATACAAGCGCGTCCCTTCTGCATGGCGTACGCAGCTATGTGACTGAAAGTAGATACAGTCATTCTGCTGCGTGCTACACTTTTAGACAGAGAGGAGTCTTCCTGCCTACTGCAGAGGTAACTTTGAGGCAGCTGCTATGTGAAGGAGAGTTGCTGCAGCATGGTTAGAGAGGAGACCTCTACTGTGCTCTCTCATGCACTTTACTTTTGTTCTCTCTTGATTTGCTATGTCCCCAAATCTAAAATAAGTCAGACTGAAGGTGTATGGAAAACATTAACAGTTCCCAGGTGCCAAAGCCTACATTTCTGCACACAAAATGGAGGCCCTCACAAACTGTGTGTATGTGTTTCAAAAACTCATTGGAAAAGGTATCCTTATCTGAAGTTTTAAGGACAGGTGGTATAGGAAATTATCAGTGTGCATTAGGGCTCAAAATCCCAGTTAAAACCCATGTCTGCAAGCCCCGGTTATTTTTAAAATAGGAGCAATTTAGCTCAGTGTTTCTCGACTGATGGGTGGCCACTTCCAGAGGAGTCACAAAAGGCAATCAGGGGGTTACGAGGTATTGAAAATATTATTACAATCTGAAGTCAAGAAAAATCTCGCTCCTCTGCTCACCCTTTCCCTTCAAGGTCAAGTATTCTCTATCAACTTCTCAAAATGCACGCCCACAAATAAATAGTTGTCTGGCTCCAAAGTAGAGCAAGCTGAAGAATGATTCCAGAATAGCTCTTTTGGTAAATTGGTAAATGTAGACAAACCCTTGGTGCAGACAAGGCCTCAAATGGGAAGTATCCCTCTGCAGCAGCTATGGAGCTGTTTTAACCAGAGACTGAAAAGTGAAAGGTGTACGGTTCTATATCTCACTGTTGCACTGTCAATCCCCTGAACCAGCCATTTCCCTCAATTAACTTCTAATACACCTTGTTTTTTAATCTTACTTCAGTGTCAGCCTCAGATGCATGATTCATACCATCATAGTTTACACTGTATCTTGGGAGTGGGTCACAAGTAACCATGTGACAGTGTTCCTTGTGAAGTATGACACTGCTTTCTTAAAATGGCTTTAAATGTAACCTGGGAGTAGGTGACCAGATAGTAAGTGTGAAAAATCAGGTGGAGGATAATAGGTGCCTACATAAGACAAAGCCCCGAATATTGGGACTGTCCCTATAAAAGCAGGACATCTGGTCACCCTACCTGGGAGCATTAATGAATCACTTAAGATTTTGTCTTCATTGTCACAAAGGGGTGGAGGGTTGTACATAGATAACTTTCACAAGTTAAATAGCACTAGCGGTTTCTACCATGAGGGAGCTAGGCAAGGTTAGCACTCTCTCTCCTGCCCATGATTGATCTCGCCTAACTTACTTTGAGGTTTTACAGCAGAATAGCTAAAGCTTGTTAGTTTTCCCATGGTAAAAAATACTTTTTTTTTTTTTTTTAAAGCTGTGAAGACAGAGCCTAAGAGTTGTTTTGGAGGGATTTAATGGAATATAAATTACTAATGCTATTTTGCTGGTAGGAATGTTTTTTAAAACCCCATAATTAAATGGAAAACTCTGCAGTGAGTGAAAATGTGTTATTCTAGCTCTTCAAAGTAGCTCACAGATTTATCCTTACAAAAGTCAAGTCACTATGGTGTGGCAGAGACATGCTGGAAGTCCATTGTGGTCCACCGCAGACAAAAGGGTATATTGTTTGTCATCTCAGCATGTGGAGTTTTGTGTGCCCAGCTCCTGTTAATGCTGATGGAAGTTAAAGATGTAAATTACTGCACGCTGAGATGAGAATAGATCTCTTGGGACTTTACAATGTTTCATTCTAAAGGTTCTGAGCTTTTGATCTGAGGCAGAGATGGAGAATAGTTGGGATCATTTGTCTTAATGCCCCAAACTTTAAAGGTTCTGATAAAATATGACACTGTTCTGAACCAGCTGGTTTTGCAAAAATCAAGCCATGCTGATGATTATACTGTAAAATGAAAACCAAACTTGTCTACCCTATATCTTGGATAGTTTTGCGGGCAGGGGGATGGGGCTGCTACATCTACTGCACACATGTGGGCAGGAAGGGGTGGGGACTGAACAGACCCTCTACCCCACTCCACACAACTCATCAAGGGATGTATGCAGTTTCAGGGATAGTGTTGGCATAGGCAATGTACCCCACAGAGCATACGGACCCAGAGGCAGATTAAGACTAGACTCTTTGGTTTCCTGATCTGCTTCTGAAGCAGTGAAACACGACCCTATCCCATACCTAGGGCTCATGGCAAATCCACTGTTAAGCCCTACAAAGAAAAGACAAAGGAAGTACAATTAGCCCAATTTTAAAGTTATTTTCCTTTTCTCCCTCTCTCTGCAAAACATTTAAGTCTCTGATATGGATTCTATTATTCTGTGTACCGCTGGGGAGGGGGAAGATATTGATATTGCAAATAGTGCTTACCTTAACACAACATGCTGGAAAAATATTGTGTATCTTTGCAAGTGTCAGCAGGACATGGTGGCTCACACTTAAGGTCCCAAGATATAATACTAGAATGCAGATTTAGTTCCCATCTATTCAAAATTACGGCCCATTTGATACACAGTGAGAATGTTACATAGGCAAGTAAATCATAATTGATAAGATACAGTAAAAAAAATGAATAGTGTGTAACAGTGTGTTGAGAAGTTTTCTTCTGCCAGTGCATTAAAGGAAACTTGCCCTTGAAATGCTGAGCAAATAATTTATCTTGATTTTTTTTTAAAGCCTGATTCAGTTTCTTAACATTCTTTCATGAGCTTTGAACTCACTGAGTCTTCTAATAATGTCCTTAAATGAGGGAAGGAGGTAATTTTCTCTCTCGGTGCCTTTAGGGGATCATTAATCATGCATCAGTCATAAGTGTTAACTTTACAGCATGCCTGCTTTTTTTTTTTTTTAAGAGCTTAATTTCACATGGAGAAAGTGCTGTAAAGTAAAACTTTTAACTCAGAAATTGCTCCATTTCTCTGCACAGAATTGCTGTACCTCCTGCAAGGCAATTTTAGTATAGCACACACCAGCCTGGCTCAGAGTCCTAGATATACTACATTTCATTACAACCTTTCCTTTGCCCCCTGCCATGACACATTTCTGTAACAAGCAAATTCCATGGATGCTGGGGCTAGATTTATAGAGAACTGTGCTGTGTTATTGTCATAGAAGGTGTGCTCATTAGGCCAAAGGGAGATGCAACTACTCAACATTCTGAAAAACCACACCACTTTTATATGAGACCTGTACTCTAGGCACCCAAATATGAATAGTTAAGTATTGAATTAAGTCAAAGCTAATTGAAAAAGTTTATCTGAGAATAATTTAGTGAAAAAGGCTAGGTACTGTAGCACTGAACATTAATACACTAGCTTTTCTCTTGGATTCACATCTGGATTAGATCACAGAAATTAACATTAATTCCAGTCCTCAATAGGCATTTGTCAACATCAGAAAAATCAATATTTATTATTCCAAAATGGAATGTGGTTAGCAGCATATGATCAGAAAATGCCCAACCCTGGAATACCATGTGTTTTATGGAAAAAGTATCTGTGAGGAAAGAACAGTGCACAGCAACTGCCTGTATCTTGCCACTAACTACTGCCATTAACCCATTTCTTTAAAAAGCAGAAAGAAGCATTTTGTTACAGCAATATGATTCAGTGTCATGGATGGGTGAATCACCTATATGGTAGTAGGCAGCATTCATTGGATGCCTGCACTGGGCTAGCATTCTTGAAGCTATTCCAAGGAGCTAGTAAACAAATATGACTCTGGGTAAGTATTGCTGCCTTTTACTTTCCTGCTTGACTCGTCTAGAGGGTGAAACTGCCTAATGACGGTCAAAAGATTTCAGTAATTCCATTTTGTTCAGAATAAAGAAAAAGAAACCCTATGATAAAAGGCAGAAGATTACTAAGTCTGGCCTTTCACCTTTTGAACTTCAGAACAACTTTTTTAAAACAATCAACTGCAAGTATAAATGGTGTCCTGCTGCCACTTATCCATATTTCCCAGGGAACCCATTTGTGATGTACTGTTTGTTGCTCTCTCTCAGGACAGAAATAAGCATTAAACATGGGAAAGTTAATACACTTTATAATGATAAACCAGGGGTTTAAATGAGCATGGAACTTGCTGAGGTAAAGTCTTTTACAGGGTTTTAAAGCTCTAATAAGATCCCTAGCATGCATCTGAAATATATATGCACATTAAGCTCTGACCTAGAATGGTTTCATTACTATCTCTATTATTGTTATGACTTTGTAAGTAAGTGTAACGAGGCCCATTTCTTCCCCCATCCTCTTTCCTGCAAAAACTGCATGGAATCCAATGTGCCGTTCCCTGAGAGCCTCAGATGGAATTCTGGCTAAGTCAACTCACTTCCTGGCCTCTCCTGTCCCATCCTGCCCATCAGACCCACACAGCGCAGAGCTGTGCCTTTACGAGGACAACCTGGGCTAGACTGAGCTTTCAAGGCACAGCTCTTCATTGCAGGAGGGGACTTCCTGCAGTGAGAGCTACTCACAATTCCTCCTGGTATGGTTTCCAACTTTCTGACCGAACAAAACCAAACACCCTTGACCTGCCCCTTCTCTGAGGGCCCTCTCCCCGCTCACTCCATCTTCCCCCTCCCTCTGTTGCTCGCTCTCCCCACCCTCACTCACTTGCTCATTTTCACCGGGCTGTGGAGGTTCCCTTTTCGACCGGGTGTTCGGTTGAAAACTGGACACCTGGCAAGTGGCAACCCTACCTCCCGGGGCTCCAGGAGAGCATAGACTGCAGCAGTAGCTCAGCACACTTTAAATAGCTGAACTCCCTCACCATAACTTTGCCCCCAACCAGCTGATAGATTCAGGACCAGGGGAGCATGGACCCCTCAGCTCTCTCCATCTCCTTCAAGCAGGCCACTGCCTTTGGCGGCACTAACACAGCATGGTACCTGCATTCCGCAGTCATACTGTGCTTGGTTCCTGTGCAGGGGTTTGAGAGGGGGAAGGCTTCTTGGAATCCCCTGTGTATCTGTTCAGGATTAAACATAAGTTGGCCCTATATTGGCGAGAAGCTCTGCTATAGTGTGTATACTTTGTATTTGTTCCTCAGAACCTTCACATTTTACAAATCTGATCCTTCCCTCCTGCAGCTTTCTCTGCTTCTCGAGGTAAGTCTCCTTAATTGATCCTGGCAGCTGGAGTTCCAATAATACCAGTGATTATTTTTTTCCCCGTTAGGTTTTCTTTGGCTCCATGATCATCTTTCAGGTTTCTGGGAATGCAATCACAATGTGATTTGCTTAGCAGGGGACTCTGTCCACTTAAAGAAAGCCTTCAAATTGTTATCAACATTCAAGCTATTTTTTCCTTTTTTCTGCTGCAGAGGCAGCCTGTATGAAACCACAATCACATTTCTTATTCACACAGCAGAGTTCCTCCTATTCTAATGACAGCTTTAAGCACAAGATAAAAACTAGAGAATAGTTAAGACACATATATAAATATATACAGCCAGATCTCACCCAAACAATGGCTTATTATTTCATGAGAATCCACAGACTGCTCAGTGCTGTGCAACATAATTCAACCCCTGGGCTCTGCCCAAACCACATGACTAAGTCTTTTTTTTGTCTCTCTTGCTCACTCTCGTCTTGACTTTTCATATATGAATCCCTAGGGCCTACGGGCCTTCCTATATGTAAATACTATTCCTGGATCCTCTTCTCTGACCCAGTACATTGTTCCCCAGCCTTCTCCAGCTTCCATCCTTCTCTAAAAGCATACTTCTTCCAAATGGCGTACAAACACCAGTCCTCCCCCCTTAAGAGTGTTAACTAATTAGAATTCAGTCCTACACTCATTGACTTCAGTGAATGTTTGATCAAGCCTTTAATGACTAAAACACTCCCAACGTAATAGAAGATGATCATGGAACTACTATGATGTAGCCCACACTACACTATTCATTCACACTACTTTTGGTCACATCCCATTTCCCAAACTCTGTCCATACCCTCAGATCCCAGCAAATTCCTGAGGGTTCTGAGCACCTCTCAGGAGATGCTCAACATCTTGCAGGATTGGGCCATTAGATTCTGAGCTCTTCAAGGTCAGGGAGACATTGGACCAGAGCCTGTTCTCAGATACAAGGATGTAAATCAAGAAGAGCTCCACTGAATTTTATAGAGCTACTCTGGATGTATATTGGTGTAAAAGAGATCAGGATCCAGCCCATTGCCTTCTTTCTTATCTCTGAAGGGCCTAGCACCCTGTTGGTATTATAATTCAGTTCTTGTATAGCAACAGAATGTAGAGGAGATGTGGGTCCTGCCTCTAGTTACTTACAATCTAAAAATAGCTGAGGCTAAATCTAAACTGAATCCCATAGTACGCTTATTTCACAGACATCCAGTAGATTTACACAACTGTACTGGAAAAGGATCATTTGTTTTGAAGTGTCTTTCCCATGAGTTGGTGAGTGAAAACATCAAAAAGGGAAAGGAGTTTAGGGTAGTATAACTAGGATTAATGGGCTGAGTATCAAGAAGACTTCCTAGCAGTGAGATCTGCTAGGCCACAATCCTGCAAGCAGTTATGCACATACTTCGCTTTACACATGTGAGTAGTTTTGTTGATTTCAATGGGTCTACATGTGTGCATAAAATCAAGGATCTGGTAAGTGTTTTCAGGATCAGGGCTTTAGTCTGTGGAATAGTCTCTAACGGGCAGTGGGGGAAACCTAATATTTTGGGACATTTTAAAAGAGACTGGATAAAAGAAGGTGAGAATATAGTGTAAGGAACAATTCTTCCCTAGTAGATGGATAGATTCAGGATTGAATAGGGTCTTCTATCATTCCATGGATTAATATATTCTGAGTAAAAAAATATACAATTAATCCAGACAAAAAAGACTGAAATTATAGCTATCGAGATATCCTTCTGTGTTGAATAGTGGATCTAAATAACGCTAGTGTTTATGGGCTTAATAAAAAGCATCTGTGTGACCCAGAAAGCTGCACACTAACCTGAGCAATCCTATCACTGTTTCAGTAAATTCAAGCTTTTTCTCCAAAAAGTAATTACCACTGAGTTCAGCAAAAGAAAGATTGACAATTAAAGGCCATTTTTAAAAGTTACATACACAGTCTCGTCAATCTATTTGCTTTTTAGCAAAAAAAAAAAAAAAAACCCTTCTGAGCATATAGAAATGCCGTTTGCTAATATCAATGGAGAAAAGTTTTTTTTTTTCCCCCTAAGGCACTGACACATTTTTAAAATAAATTGTTCCCTTTGAAGATAATCAATATTGTCTGAATATCTTCCCATGAATAGGATAATCACTGAGGAGTATAAGCTGTCATGCAAACCACTTTCACTGAGAGGTTCACAATGGGTAGGATGATAGCTTTACAGTTCTATTTGTTAGCCACTAGCTTAACAATGTGCCAGGTTGATAGAGGCCACAATTACTCACCTGCCAATCTGCAAGCCATTTCTTCTAAGAAAAAGAAGTAAATGAAGAAGGCTGATTGCCTAGCTAACCAGGGCCTGCGGATATAGGAGCCAGCCGGTAAGAGCATGAATGCATTAAAATTTACTATGAAAACCTAGACAAAAGAATGCTGTTGCCTTGCAGGAAAGTGAAAGCAGTTGGGTGAATTGGGTGCTCTTTCAAGGCAAAAATTGGCACCTGGGTGTGAGAGGATGTCTGGAATACATTTGATTTGCATTTCTTATTGCTGCTTGGAGTTGGGAAGTTACAAGCAAGATCCTGAAGGTAGTAAGTTCTCCATCTCACTCCCTCTTGGCTGCTTATATCCAGTATGAGGGTCTCTGACCACGTCTAAACTATGGGTGCTGTAATCTCATTGTGTAGAGACACCCTACAGCTACCGAAGCAGTTTTTCCATCACTGTTGGAACTCCATCTTCCTGAGCGACAATAGCTATACCTATGGAAGCATTGTTCCATTTACCTCAATGCATCTACGCTGAATTTTTAACACCCTTGAACACCGTAGCTATGTCGACCTATGTTTTAAGCGTAGGCCATGCTGACAACACACGTGAGCTGTAAACTTTTGCTGTCCTGAACTTTTTTTGGAAGCAATGAAATCACCACTGACTGCAATATGATTGTGGGGGCTTAGGAGCTCCCTGAGCTCCAACCAAACTACAATTTGAGTTGTTTACAAGGTCCTTCCCCCATTTGTAGCCAGGAGTGGTGGAACAATTTTTATAAATCCTGTATATAATGACAACCACTTCAAGTCAGGGGGTGCAGCAGCACCCCCAGCTCCAGCCTTATGTTTGTAACACACAAGGGAGTCTCCAAAGAAACAAGCAAAAAATAAGTCTTTTCTCTCTCTCTTTCCCTGGGGAAGGGGGGTGGGAATCAGAGGAAAAGCAAAGCAAAGGTGGTCTGTCTCTTAGGCAGACTTTTGGGTTGCCCCTTTGGGACTTGGCCCATCAGCAGGTATAGTGTCTCTAATCAGGATTAGGGTCTGCCTCAAGCCCCTCCTGTTGGGTCACTCCACTTTATACCTGCTCCATATAGTCTCAAGGGTGGTGAGGTCTACGACTGCCTCCTCTTTGCTGATCTGTCTCTGCAGTGAGCAGTCTCTGGGGCCTGGTCTACACTAGAAAATTAAGTTGGCTTAACTACATTGCTCAGGAGCCTGCAAAATCCACAGCCCTGGGCAGCAAAGGTAAGCTACCTAACCCGCAGCATAGACAGCACTAGGTTGACAAAAGAATTCCATCGACCTAGCTATCACCTCTCAGGGAGGTGGATAACCTACACCGACAGAAGAACCCCTCCCATCGCCGTAAGAGGTGTCTACATTGAAACTCTATTGTGGTGCAGCTGTGCCACTGTAGTGTTTTAAGTGTAGATACACCCTGAGGTACAGCAGTCTTCTTCTTGTTTACTGCCCCTTCCTATGGAAGGCTTTCCCTTTTTAAGCTTCCCCCCCACCCGGCTCCAGGGAGATCAAGCCTTACAGGTGCACCTGGTTAGTGCTGGCTGAGTCCAGAAGAGCTCATTAGCCTCCTCCCTTCTAGAGTGAAAGTGTGCTCCCCTCCCCCAACAATGGTACAGTTAATTGTTATGAAAATGCCCCAGCTCAGCTTTAGAACTTTACTCAGGTTTAGAAAAATTCAGTGACTCAGCAATAAACATTGCCCAAGTCTGACCCCGCTGTAATTTACCCTGGATTACTGTACACCAGATACAAATTCATAGGCAAGAGAACACAGTGAGATAAAGGCCAAACTGTGAAAAAATGCCACTTGTGCTCACCTGGACACTCATTACATAACAAATCAGTGGCTATGTTACCCAGGGGTTTCAGAACCCAAAGCAGTGGTTTTCAGCTAGCAATGGCTGGACACACAAAATGGCTGAATTTATGTCAAGTTTAAATTTTCCCACAACAGCTATTTACTTAAACAGATGCCAAGAGCAAGAGCCATGTTTTAAAAATCCACTTTTGTTTTATTAGTAACTAAGGGACCAAACATGGCAGTAATGCTCTTAGTGCTGCCATGTTCCACCTCAGAGATGTCTGCACTTCAGTGATGGATAATGGAAATTCCGTGCAAAACACGCGTATCCTGAAGGGTTTCAAAGACACCTTTCATGAATACAAGATTATTATTGTCAACACGTGTGTTATCCGAAGCAAAAAAGACACTCTCTCACATATCCGTTTCAGGATATTTGCTACCTCCTTTAAAAATGTAATCCAATCTTCAAACATGGTGCCAACTAAGTAGTGCTAGAGCTCCCTTAGTCCATTATACTTTTATCCACCTGTCATCATGGTTCACTCAATATTTACCAGTTGTTCCTTTCTACACTATTATTCTTATTCTGATTTATTATTTGTATTACTGTAGTGCCAGTTATAGGCCATAACCCCATTGTGCTAGGTCCAGTGCAAACACACAGAACATTCACTTGGCTAAAAGAGTAAAATCCTACACATTATATCCCAATATCCTATTCAAAGATACTGCACTACCATTCAGAGACAATATATTCCTGTTGAAGTGCCCGCATTCTACACAGCTCTGTTAATGATATTTTTCTGACTGTATAAAAACAATGTTTTTTTTTAAACCTTGATCAAAAATATTTTTAAAAAATACTATTGTGTGTATTTCCTTAGGCATTATTTTAAAAGGAAATTACTCTGTTTAGCTCACTCCAGATATTTGTCCATTACTCTGAAGTTCCTTACAGACAACATCAGTTACAAGAGAAGCATCTTCAAACAATATATTCTCAATCTCTCTGTG
Organism: Trachemys scripta elegans; assembly: GCF_013100865.1. Classification (NCBI taxonomy): domain Eukaryota; kingdom Metazoa; phylum Chordata; order Testudines; family Emydidae; genus Trachemys; species Trachemys scripta. The sequence continues at coordinate 174,584,549 of NC_048299.1, forward strand.
AAATTCAGCTCACCCATTTGTCTTCACTGTCTGGAAACTTAGCATTATCCTTGACCCTGAACTCACACTTCTGTTAGTCCAAATTCCAGCCTGGCTAGTGCTGCAAGGGGTAGCAAAGATGCTGGCACTTGCATCCTCTCCTAAGCAATTGTACTGAGCAGGACAGGGCTCCAGAGGGACACAGGGTAGGGAGAACTTTGCTATCTGAAAAAGAGGATTATATGCCATTGGCAAGCAAATGTTGCTGTCTACAACCTAGGTACTAGCTAGCTGGAGGCCTGGATATAGTTCCCTAGCCAGCAGACAATTCCACTTTAGGGCCACACTGAACAGGCCAGTATAGTAGCCAGTCTCCCCACCTAGTGTTCTCTTAGCAATAGGGAGAGACCCTGTCCTGCTGTTTGCAAGGGGGTGGAGCACGCTTGCTCTTTTTCTCCTATTGTGCAATAGTAAAGCAGAGGATAGGATCTAATCCCAAATTCAAAAAATCTGTGTATCACCACTCTTGCAACATCACCTGTGCATGCCTTTTCTTTGGCACCACCACTGCTGAAATATTCATCCATATCGTCATCTCCTCTCTGCTTAACTATTGTAGGTCCTTTCTCAATAACCTCCCTAAACTCAGCTCTCCAGACTCCAGCAACTGCAATGTGTTGCAGACTTTCTATCCTCAGAACGCTCCACTAGCTTGCCAAGCAATTCAGGAGCTGGTCTCTTGTCCTCCTGGCTTTCCAAACTATTCTCCATGGACTGCCTCTAGCATTCCATATGGGTCTGATTCCTCTCCTCTTTCTGCTCCCTCTACGGTTTAGCACTAGCCTCCTTGTTATTTCTTCACACAATCTTGCCACTAATAGTGCAAGCACCTTCTCATCTTAAGTTCCTGCCAAGTGGAACAGACTGTCTCCATCTTTCCACCTCATCAATTCTCCATCTCTTTTCAAATCTCAACTGAAAATATATATTTTCTCCCCAGCCTATAACTCTTAATTTCCATCTTCCATCTGTTATTGGCCTTATGCTTGAATACTTTAATTCATTCACCATAGAATGTCTTTACATCACTGCGTTCTGTAATGTATACCCAATACTATCTTGCACTGTGTAGCTCTAAGAGGCATTTTGGGATATGCCCTGCATGACAGATTCAGTATAAGATATAGCTGCATTGTATTGTTTTGATCTTCCTATAAATCAGCATATAACAACATATTTATAACAAAGACATAGCTTGAAAATAAAGCTTGTACATCATGTGCTTACAGTAAACTCTTAATAAACCAATTTCCATAGGGTACATTGAATTAGATTGTGTAATAAAAGTTTTAAATAATCTTTGGAATCAGTGTAGCTGATAGACTTTGTGACCAAGGAGCATGCTCAGCGTGAGAGGACTGGACATTGAAGTATGTGCAGAGGAGAGAGGTGGGGAAAGGATGGATAGGAGAAGGAGATTAAATGAAGATCAAAAGAAGAATAACTGATTGATATTTTTCAAAAAGTGGAGAAAAAAAACATATCATGCTAACAGATAAATACACCTGCATACATCATAACACTACTTTTCCATGTAAGCCATTGCTGTAGTTGTCACATGGATGTTGCGTGACTGTGAATGGGAGGCAATCTCTCTACTAATACCTTGAAAATATGAGAGAACTCCATGCCTAATGCATACCTTCTTGTTGTTACTTCCCCATTGTCAGAAAAAGGCTGTCAATGCCTGTAAAACAAAAGCGTTTTGTGCAACTTGAACAAGACAGGCAGGTCTGGTCCCCAGACGAGTTGTGCTGTTCACTTAAAAGCTGTTTCATGCAACCATTGGAATGATATGCCCTACCATTTTTAATAGTATATTAACTATTGAAACAAAAAGGACTATTGAAACAGCCAAATATTACATACCAATTTAATATGTCAATTAGAACTGAATTAGATGCGGTCTATTGAATAGAGATGTTAAACCTTCTGGGAGAATATTTTGTCTTTTGATCACAGATCATTTTATGCTGCCTTTGCCCTGGGTCACCAAGGTAACACAAACCATACATCTTGCTTAGAATTTTCTAAGGTCACAGAATCATATACATTTTTACATTTTTCTGTCAAACAAACTTTGTGCAACTGGACCAAAATTCTGACATACGTTATTGTCCATCAGAAAAGAAAACATCCTGTGCCCTCAGCAATTGTTCACATTAATAAAATACAGCAAAGTGCACAGCTCAGAGTACACACAGTGCTGTACATAGAAGTACAAGTGACAGATGTGAGCTGACAGAAAAAGGCCCAGGGAGTGTAAACAGAATCCATTTGGCAACTGAGAGGAGCCTGTCCCAACTGGCCTTGTTGTTTTACAGTTCAATTTTATTTGTCATGGAAAGAAGATTCATGTCAGGAGTTTGGGATGAGCCATTCTCAAGGCCAGCTTGGCCAGAACAAACTAGGGATTGAGCTAGGGGAAGAAAGAATGCAGGGGTACAACATGTTCTCACCTTCTCTGAGCTACCATCTCATTCTCCAAAAGCTCAGCTTTCATTTAAAACTAAAAGGTAAGTCTCTAGTCTTTATGGTTACAAACAAAACAAAAAATGAGCAAACAAACAACAAAAACATACCTTCAGAATGTGAACAGAGAGGAACCAATGCAGTCCTATCCTCCTGACTTGGCAGAGAGCCTGAAACAATAGCTCTGGGAAGATGACTAGTTCCATTAATCTCAAAGGAGTTCTAATGCTGATTCCCAGTGATGATGATTTAATCCTGACTACATTATTGACTATTTCTTACTCACTAAAGCACATAAGGAAGGAGAGAGAGGATCATATTGTGAAGATCTTCACAATGGACTCGGAGTGGCAGCTCATTTTGGTGTCATGAGTATACAACATTTGGGAGAATACCATCATTTATTTCGTTCTATAGACAAGGAGGCCCAGTACACGAAGCCCTGCAAAGCAATTGAAACCCAATGGGCAGCCAAGCCCAAGGAGTCCAGCAGAGCATGCACAATCATATTTAAAACATCTCCACAATGTCCTGTAGTTGGCAACTCCTTTGTCTCTCTCAAGTGGGAGGAGTTTAGTTTGTGGGTGGAAATTTAAAGAGTGCTGTCTCCTCCCCCTCCTCCACCAGTTCAACTTCTGGGAAAAAAACATTTGTCTGGGATATTGCCATCTCTTCTACTTTTAGTTCATAAGGCATGGAGATTTCTGAATGGAGAAACTGAGCAGTTTTCATATGGTGCCAAATTACATGTCTGAAACCCAACAGTATTAGCTCAACAATGTAACTGGAGTGTTCACTAAAATACAATGGTCAATAGTAAGAAGACATTGGTCAACAGATAGCGCAGCTTTCCCCTGTAGTTAGAATAGCAAATAGCTGTATGGAAGATATTTCATGTTCCACCATCACTCTTTGGTAACTTGAAAAATGCTAACTTTTTGATGGTATCCACTGTTTCTGCTATGGTGGGCTTTATTTCCAACTACGTTCACTAATTTAACATGAGGAATGATTGGCTACCATGTGGCTCTAAGTCAGTTATGAACATTTTCTCTTTGTTCTTCTCACTGGGATGCAAAGACGATACATGGAGAAGCAAAGACATATAAAACCAATACACATTGAGAGAGTTATCAGTTAAGAACCTCCCTTGGTAACTTAGGTAGCCATCCTCCAAAGTGGAAGATGAACAGATACAAGTGTGGGGAAAGGATTCTGTGATGTATGTGGCTAACAAAGCCTGATTGCAAAGGTTGGGGAGAGATTAGTCAAGGAGACACAGACACATACTATTGCAACACTCACTCCATTTACTTAGAAGCCACACTGCTGTTTCCTGTGTGAAAGGTCAGAGTACATGAGCCCTAGAGGCACACATTAGGATTACATACACTACAATACCCTTGCTTATAGTGAGTAATCAAATTAATCTGGAGTGGGTCTTTCATAGATTCATAGATTCTAGGACTGGAAGGGACCTCGAGAGGTCATCGAGTCCAGTCCCCTGCCCGCATGGCAGGACCAAATACCGTCTAGACCATCCCTGGTAGACATTTATCTAACCTACTCTTAAATATCTCCAGAGATGGTTTGCTCATAGGGAAATTTTGTTAGTAATTTCACTTCAGCCAAATACCTCTAGAACACCACTGTATTATAGAAATAAGACTAGATTTACTACATTAAAAGGTGGTAAGTTACAAAATACAATAGTAGTCTATTACCCAGGTCAGGCTTATTTAGAAATAAAATCAGCAGAGAGCCGTGCCCAATGCCTAGATTATTCCTGCGCAAGTGCAAGAGGTCACACAAGGTGAGAGTGCTGTAAAATATTGTCAGCCACTCACCTCACCATGGCCCCTTTAGCGAATGTAAATAATTCCTTGTGTTTTCAACAGTCCAGCATAGCAGCCACACCTCTTATTCTTCCTTCAACGACAGAGTCATCACTTTTGGAGGGAATCAGCAGCCATAGATATCAACAGGGAAGATCATTTTTTAAAAGAGAGTCAATACATTTTGTGTTTTAAACGGGGATGACAATGATGCATCCCATTTACACAACATCTTTCACTCAAGCATCTCTTCATACTTTACACAAACAGTAATAAAAGTACATCAAAATGCCTGCCAACTAGGTAGGAATTTATATCCTAATTTATACAGATAGACACACTAAGCACAGAAAGGTTAAACGTCTAGATTCATAGATTATAAAACCAGAAGGGACCATTGTGATAATTTAATAGTCTGACCTCCTGTGTCACATGCACTGTAGAACTTTCCTGAATTCCTGTTTGAACTAGAGAAAAAGCATTTAGAAAAACATCCAACTTTGATTTTAAAATTGCCAGTGATGGAGATACCACCACAAACCTTTCTAAATTGTACCAATGGCTAATTACCCTTGCTTTAAATTTTCTCCTATTTCCAGTCTGAATTTGTTGAGCGTCAACTTCCAGATATTGAATCATGTTAAACCTTTATCTGCTAGACTGAAGAGCCCACTATCAAATGTTTGTTCCCCATGTAGGTCCTTATAAACGGTGATCAAGTCACCTCTTAAGCTTCTCTTTGTTAAACTAAATAAATTGAAACAGAGGGTCCTGGGTCCTTAAGACTAGTCTTAAAGGTGCCACAGGACCCTCTGTTGCTTTTTACAGATTCAGACTAACACGGCTACCCCTCTGATAAATAAATTGAGTTCCCTGGAGGTTTTTTTTCCAATCTTTTAATAATTCTTATGGTTCTTCTCTGAACCTCCTCCAATTGATTGATTAACATCCTTCTTGAATTACTGACACCAGAACTGGACAGTATTCCCAAGAGCAGTCACGCCATCCAAATACAGAGGTAATATAATCACCTGACTCCTACTTGAGATTCCCCTGCTTATGCATCCAAAGATTGCATTAACTCTTCTGGCCACAGTGTTGCACTAGGAGCTCATGTTCAGCTGGTTATCCACAACAACCCCCAACGTTTTCTGAGTCTCTGCTTTCTAGGATAGTCTCCCATCCTGTAAGTATGGTCTGTATTCTTTGATCCTAGATGTATATATTTACATTTGGCCATATTAAAATGCATATTGTTTTCTCACATCCTACTTACCAAGTTATCCTGATTGCTCTGTATCAGTGATTTGTCCTCTTCATTATTTACCACATCCCCAATATTTGTGTCATCTGTACACTTTATCAGTAATCTTTTAACATTTCCCCCCATCTTAAATAGCATAGGACCAAGAACTGGTCGCTGTGGTACCCCACTGGAAATACAGCCACGCAATGAAGATTCCCTGTTTACAATTACATTTTGAGATCTGGCAGTTAGCCAGTTTTTAATCAGCTTAATGTGTGACATCTTACTTTTGTATTGTTCTTGTTTTTTTTAATCAAAATGTCATGCAGTACCAAGTGAAACACCTTACCGAAGTTTATTTCATCAATATTATGACAATCAAACTTGTAATCTCATCTAAAAAAAGATACCAAGCGAGTTTGATGGGATCTATTTTCCATAAACCCATATTGATTGGCTGAAGTTATATTACCTCCCTTTATTATTTTATTAATTATTCTTTATTGGCTTGTCCAGGAAGTCTATATCAGAACCATGGTTAGAACCAAAGTCTCGTAACTTCAAGGCCACTGTTCTAACAACTTTAAAAAACACTCACTCTCATACAGATATATCAATATTGCCTGTTTGTAAATGTGATAATTTTTGAACACTGCATTAAAGAATTCCAAAATTTCAAGGAATATTCTAGGTGTCAATGGACAGAACTGTATTGATTTTGGTGAAAATTGGAAGAATAGCAAAGTCTGATTTCCACTAGTTTAAGTGAGAGGAAATCCAGGCTCACAGAGTGTGTTGCAAGCACAGGTATCTCTTTGGCACCCCTGCTACTGCCTTCAGATAGCAACCGGAGCAGCTTAATATGCCGCTCTGTCTGATTAGGTGTACGGCTTGGCCTAAAAAGCAACAAAGCGTGGGACCCTCAAGTCATTGTTCTTTCAAAAGTTGCTACCCCAGCATGGCCTCCATTTGTCTGGTTTATTTAGATATTGCACTTAAGATGCTATAAGATGCTACCAGTTCATTACTAGCATCAGTAGTTGGGAACACTAATCAGGTAGTAGCCATCTTTGTTCCAACAATATCACTAAGCTAAGAGGCTCACTGCCTGAACCTGATATTGTGAGGAGACAGAGAGAGATTAAGTGCCCTTGAGTTTATGAATGTTGTGAAATTGTAGCCTTGGCTACACCAAGAAGTCTGTTGTCAGTCTTACTATCTTGGGTTGTGGTGGAGTGAGTGTCACCTTGGACACTGAGGTTGAGGAATTCAACAAATGATTGAAAGACATAAGGAAATGACTGACCAATTGCCTATAAGCAACAGTAATTCCTACTTCACTGACTTTTGAACCACTAGGCAGACATCTACTTCAACCCATGTGGCTATCTTGTTCAATTTCCTGTACAGCTGGAAGTAGTTAATGTATTGTAAGGCAAGTGACAAAAGGACACAGTCAGATGCAGAATATCTTCAGAGAGAGAGACCAGACATCCCCAACAGGGTGGAGGATATCACACATTGGCCATGAGATGATGCATGCAATGTTCAGAGTTTTATTTAATTATTTATTAATTGTATTATGGTAGTGCAAGCTAATATCAGGGCTCAACTGTGCTAGGCGCTGTACAAACACATAGTAAGGGACAGTCCCTTCCCTAAAGAATTTACAACAGAAACAGACAAGATATGCAAAAGGGTGAGAGAAAGGAAGTGATATAGTCCCCATTATGCAGTTGAGCATACAGAGAGATTACAAGATCTCATGGGAAACCTTTGGCAGAGCTGCCAACTGAACCCATCTCTCAAGTCCCAGTCCAGTGACTTAAAACACAAAACCCTCCTTCATCAAAATTGGAAAGAGTCCAGGGGAGGGCACCAAAAATGATTGGGGGCTGGAGCACATGACTTATGAGGAGAGGCTGAGGAACTGGAATTGTTTAGTCTGCAGAAGAGAAGAATGAGGGGGGATTTGATAGCTGCTTTCAACTACCTGAAGGGGGTTCCAAAGAGGATGGAGCTAGACTGTTCTCAGTGGTGGCAGATGACAGAACAAGGAGCAATGGTCTCAAGTTGCAGTGGGGGAGGTTTAGGTTGCATATTAGGAAACACTTTTTCACTAGGAGGGTGGTGAAGCACTGGAATGGGTTACCTAGGGAGGTGGTGGAATCTCCTTCCTTAGAGGTTTTTAAGGTCAGGCTTGACGAAGCCCTGGCTGGGATGATTTAGTTGGGGATTGGTTCTGCTTTGAGCAGGGGGTTGGACTAGATGACCTCCTGAGGTCCCTTCCAATCCTGATATTCTATGATTCTACGATCTCATAACTGTGACATTTTCATTTTTGACTTCCTCACAAAAAACAAACAAGTAAAGTATATTCAACTGATGAGAACTATTAGATGGATCAATTCCTGAGTTTCAGTATGACAGTCTTCCAGATAAGGACATTTTATTGATGCTCCCAAAGTGCATCACCATATGGGGTGCTTCTAGTTTTGTCTTGTCTGGGTTTTTTTTTAAGCCATATGAATTCAGTTTCACCAATGACAGCAATCAGGGGGAGGAGCTATAAGTTTGCAGTCAATCGTCATTTTAGCTGTGTTTTCTCTCCTCTAAGAAAATGTGACAGGGCATATATGCCCCATTCCTGACTGAGCCAATCCCTCCACTGTCCTGAATGCCCAGGTCTATCTCATCACGTGTGCCTCAATCTGGGTCAATCTGCAGGGAGCCTGAAACAATAGCTCTGTGAGGAATTGGCTACTCTTATTCATCTCAACGGGGCATTAATGTCAAGAGGATGGGACCCATGGCCAGGTTTAGACAAATGAGTTGATCAATGAAGTTTATTAGTTGCTGAGAGTTTGGGCTGAGAGACAGATGAAAAAACAAGATTCCACTCAAAGCAGATTGTGCAGATCTTCGTAAGACCATCATAAGTGTTAACATTTACATTATCAGTGAGCTTCATCATTAATGGTTCAATTTTCCTTATTTATGTCTAATCAGCACCAGTCACGTGAATTTTTTTACCCTGATTCTGACCTCAATTGCACCAGCCTTGTACTGCATTGACTTCAGTGCAGTTTCTGCTCTCATACAATGGAAAGTATCGTGCCCAGAGCCCCAAACCAGCAATTAATCCAGAAACAAAAAATTAATAAAATTCTGTTAATACCCAGCGTGACCCCACCAAGAAGCCAAACAGCCCTGAAGACAAACCCTGGAGCAGGTACTTTAAAAGGCTGGAGCTAGTGTCTGGAAAGGCCAGGAGGACTAATTCTTTCCCCAACCTGCCCAAACACCCAACAACAGGAGAGACATTTTTCTATAAAGATTAAAACATAAGAATGAAGAACACAGAACCACCGGGACTACACCCGAAGGGTCACATACACCCTTGAAAATGAACTATTAGTTTATATATGGGGGGAGGGGCAGAGTGACTGACCTTTTCCAGCAGCAGCCTGCTTACAATCAATCCCTGCTCCCTCACGCTTCCTCCAGGAGCAGCCTCTGGAGTTAATAGGCTTACCTGACCACCTTACGCCCCCTTCCAGGCCTGTATGGGGTGGACACCCCATCACACTTCCCCACAGCCCTCAAGCCTCCCCTCACAACTCTCCACTGATATAACAGAACCTGAATAGGAGCAGGGGAAGGCCTCAGGTTCTCTGCATTTCCTCTCAGAAATCCATGTGGGAATCAATGTTGCTCCAAACACAGAGCTGCCCAGGGTTGTGCAGCTTCTTGCAACACTATGCAACATTATCAGTTTGCAAATCTGCATAAAACAGGGGTTCTCAAACTGGGGGTCAGGACCCCTCAGGGGGTCACCAGGTTATTACATGGGAGGTCACGAGCTATCAGCCTCCATCCCAAACTCCACTTTGCCTCCAGCATTTATAATGGTGTTAAATCTGTAAAGAAGTGCTTTTAATTTTAATAGTCATTTTACTCCAGGAGCTGCAGCTTTAAGGAAAACGCCAAATATAACGAGAGTTTCAATAAAATCACGAGAGTTGGCAGCACTATGTGGCAGACTTTGGGGCTTGTATGAGGAAACCGTGAGCCTATTTACATCATAGCATCACCAAATGGTTCTTTGGATGCTTTCCCACTCAAGATTGGGCAGCATCTAGTTTAGGCAAAGGTTATCTGTGTCCTGTTCAGTCATTTGGTTTTAACTGAATTGCATGAAATAAAGTTGCACCCCAAGCCTGCTGCCTGGTCCGCCCTCACTGGAATACATCCACAGCAATTAAGGGTTCTCTGTACTATTTGTCAGAAAGGTTGGTACTGCTATTCTTTTCATTTTCTATTTCCACTTGTAGCAAAAGGTGATGATGTCTATAGTCATGGGATCAGAAACAAGATGCTCCATTCTAAAGTAATGCTCATTCCCCTATTTGTTTATTGCCATCGGAAGAAGCTGAACTTGAAGCCCTGGTTTGATCAGTAAATTGGCAATTTCCCCTCTGTACCTTCAATTATTGATACTCAGGTTGTTTGCAACTCCACAGCACAAAGTATTATTGAGGGAGCTCCATTAGGTTTACCATATTTTATCTTAAATTATGTTTTCCTAGAGCTGGTACCCTGCTATGCAGCAACAGATGTGCTTGTTTTGGTTCTGTACCAGGCACCAGATACAGTATCACTCCTGAGAGCATATTTTTACCATAGTGTGCTTTTTATTTTGTAAAAATATGTTAGCACTGACAGTGAAGCTGCCGCTTACTGCGCTCTAAGCCGTTCGGCATATAGTATGTCATATGGTAACATAGCTGCTGAGTTCTGAGCAGCTTCATGTATGATATATGTCATAGATGAGAGAAAGTCGCTGAGCAATGGGGTCAGAGGCACTCCCCAGAAAAAAGTGATGAGACAGTTCACATATACTGTACACACAGGGAGCTCATCTCCCAAAAGGAGAGGGAGGCCTTTGGAACAGTTGTCTGAGACAACTGGCTGGCTAAGGGTTGTGTAACAGGGTTGGGACTCACCACCTGGCGCCTCCTACTGGTTGCTCTGGGAATTAGCTCAGTCCAGTGGAGCGCCCCCTCCTGGTGGTGTCCCGTCCATCATCTCACCCTTGGTTGGCATGTCTGGACCCACGTTGCTCCCAAGCTCACAGCGTCCGCTTCGAGCCACTGCCCTCCGGCAGTGCCCCTTAGTCCATCCCCACCCCCTTGTGTGTGTGTGTGTGTGTGTATCAATCAGCTGCCTCTCTGCGCCCTGGCCGATGTGGCCAACTGCACCCCCAAAGCCACACCCCTCTTGGCAGGGGGTTGGTGCAGCTCTAGATGGCCGATCCCATCAGCCAGGTGCAAGGCAAGGCGGGGGAGATCCAGGCCCGCCCACTACTCTGGATCCCAACCCAGGGACCCTCTAGTGGCAGCCATCCTGCCCTCCTTCTCTTCCTCTGTCTGTCCACGTCCCTGGGCCACTTCCCCTTCAGCCCCTCACACCGGCTAGGCCCTTCCCCTCAGGGCCTGCAGCCTGGCAAACACTGGGCTGGAGTTCCTTTCTGCTCCCCCAGGCCTGCCCAGCACTGCACTGTCCCAGGTACTAGTTTCCCACCCTAGAAATAGACTTTCCCCTGTTAAAGGCATAGGACAGACTCACTGCTCCTTTCCAGAGCAGCCTTCTTATAGGGCTGAGCCTAGCCCTGATTGGCTTCCTCCAATCTGGGCCCTGACTGGCTCCCTATAAGGCCTTCCCTGGCTTGCTACAGCTCAAATTCAGGGAGTGGGGTAGTTGCCCCACTACAGGTTGGTATGGGCTAGCTGAAGAAAGGTGAATGGGGCAGCAGGCTGAATGTGAGGCTTGTGTTGGGCTATAAAGGAAAAGAGGCTGGGGAAGCTGGATAGGTGGAGAGGTCAAGGACAGTTGGCTGGTTGGGGAGTTACAGGGGTTCATGGGTGGTGGAAAGTATCTGTGATAGTTGAGGGGTCAATGTGCTGGGGAGCCTGATGGTGGTTACCTTGAACATCTGAGTGAGGGGCTTAGTGGAGGGTGTCTGGGGCAGATGGGGTGTGTGCTGTTCTTAATAAGACCTGGAGAGCTTGTATTTAACAACTATATTTTTAAAATGTAAACACTAGATAACAGCAAGAAAAGCCTGCTGTAAACTGCAGCCTGCTAGTCTGTTCTGTGCCCTGCCTTCCAAAAAGGAAGGATGGTCTCTGCTGCCACACCCCACATAACAATGACATCTATCCATACAGTGGGAGAATAGGGGACTCCTGGTGCTTTCTCTGAGCCTGCTCTGGACTGTTGTCCTGCTGCTGCCACTGATGCAATCAACTCTTTCATGCTCTTGCCAGCTGCTTATCTAGCCAGAAGCCAGTTGGGGTAGTGTGGTGGGCAGAGGACAACAAGAGTAGAGGCAGAGAAACCTTCTTGCAACCTTAGAACAGATGCCACAGAGGGAGAGGCCGGAGGGTAAAGGAGGAAATGCAGAGCAAACCCTGGAGTCCTGGTAGAACTGTGATATCCAAGGGGATCTGTAAGGAGGTGAGACAGGGCTGCCAAATGTATGTCATGTTGTATTTGTGACACTTGGCAACCCCTGTAAAAGTGCACAGTTCTGAAAGTTTATCTCATATTATTCAGAGACTGTAGATTTGGAAGAAATACATTTGTATTTTAGTAGCTGCATGAAGCAGTTCATGCTAAATAGTCCTTTGAATGCACCAGTTCATAGCTACTGTTGCTGCCAGACATCACTGTACTGATTCATAATCATCTAGCTGTGAAATGGCTAAGGCAGTTCCAGTGCTTTCTTATCTGCACTAGAGATTCATGTCTTAGAATAAGGAAAAATTGATCTAAAGTAGCAGAAATACAGAATGGAGCTGTGACAGTATAAACGATACCATTCCTCTAGAGTCAGGAGCCTGAAGCTAGCTGACTAGTTAGCCACACCTGCTGTACCTGAGAAAGAGCTGGAAAGTAACTAGCTGACCCTTATAAAGGAGGGAACGAGGAAATGGAGGTGGGGAGACTGCAACACCCTCCAGAAGCTAGGGGCTGCTGTGCTCCTAATTCTCTGCTACTGGAGCTACTGCAATGAGGAATTGCTCCAGAAACCAAATCCACAGAAACTAGATGTGGACAGAAACTAGAAGCTGCTCCCCTGGATTCCTTGAGAGAACTCAGGTAGAATTGTCCCAGGAAGTGAGCTGGCTCAGCAACAGCAAAACCTGGTCTGACAGGAGAAGGACGCTATAAGATGGGCCCAATCCTTTACAGGACCAAAGAAGAGTTACAAGCTATTTAAAGAACCAATCAAAATTAAGTCAAGTGAGGATAACTTTAAAAGTATGCTGTAGGATAAACATGAAATGAAGGAACTAGAGTTATATTTTTCTTAAGCTATGTTGTAAAGAAAGGCCCTGACTAGAAAGTAGCATGAAGGCCTTGAAAATAAGTTATAAGGCCAGATGGAATGAAATAGAGAGGATGTCTGGTTCAAAAATAAGTAACGAAATAAGAAGTTTCTCTTTGTTTTATTAAAAACCATCTGCAGTCACCCTTAACAGTCAGAGGCCTTCTTTTTAAATACTGTCTTAAAATAAGCCAAGATGGCCCTTCCCATCCCCCACACTAGTGTTCAAGCCCATGTGAACCCAGTTTACCTGGATGAAGACAGGAAATAAGGGTGAACTGTCTCAAATTGGCTTTTGGCTAACATCAGTAATTGGCAATGACATTACTTGTTTTGTTAAAGGGTATAAAAAGTAAAGGGTTCATTGCTAATATATACTTGACTTCACTGGAGCTGACCAATATGGGTCTAAGCACCCCTGCATTTAATCCATTTGTAAGTATGTTGATTAAATGCTTATAAATGTTTTGCTACTGTATTTGGTGAAGTAAATTGATTATTATTTAGGCTTTTTAGGCATGTTTAGAGCAATTGTATAAACACCATTTGGCCTTTGGATTTAGTAAAGGTTAAATTAATGTTTGGTGGTTTCCCATGTCAATATTAATTCAAATATTATTAAGAATTCCAACATATGCCTTTTCCTTAAGAACAAAATGATCTCGTTTTTGCTATAGATGAGTGGGCTTAATTTTAACAGGCCTCCTTAATTACACACATAACATGTGTGAGCCTATATAATTTATATGCATAAAACAGCAGCTTCTTGAGCTCCCCCATCCTGCCCCTGTGGGGCTCAAGAACAAACAGCGTGCTATCTGCCCTGTTTATCATTTCAATGGTGGGTGGATTCACTTGATGTCTTGGGATGATGATGATGCTGTGATAGAGACTACATCACTTACCCAACATCTAATTTATTTTTGTCTCTGAATCCATATGCCAGAAGAAGGTGCACAAATCAGTATATCATACTGATTTTATACACACATTTTATTCTCATTTATCTTAAAAACCCCTTCACATTTGATCCTAGAACAAAAAAAGGGAGAGTCAACTGATAGAACAAGCAAGGATACAAATTCCTTCCCTTTATCCTATGTTGTAATGCTGCCCTGAAACTTCAGTATTGTGGTGGAATACTTTCTGCATACTAGAGAAATACTTCTCTTACAGCTGTGACAGAATAAGACCATCAGATTGAGATCTTATCTGCAGTACAGAGTGTTGTCAAGGCAAGTTACACGGACAATCAAAAACTGGTATAATTATATCACCTGTGCATGTTCACATAATGCTCCTTCTGTGGGTGCTCTAGCATCAACAATGAGAGCAGTGCACTATGGGTAGCTTTTACTGTGTTACCACCTTCTGTTGCTAGGAGTTATGGGAAGGCGGAATGGATTGCATTGCATTGCATCATGGGTGTAGGCCCAGTGTCCCATCCTGCATTTTTTCTGTCCCATCATTCCATGGGCTTCTGACTGCATTTCTTGGCATTTTTCAACAACCTGTTTACTGTGCGCCTGCCATCTCTGTCTGAAAGAATGGAGCCTGCACTGCTCTCTACTCTTATGGTCATTGTTATGAACATATCATGGGTTGGTTGAGCAGTATATCATGAGCACCCAATCTGAACAAGAATCAGAGTTGCCTGACCTGCTGTGTACCAGGGAAAGAAACAACACCAGATTACTTTTGGCATTCATGGAGTAGCTGCACACAATGGACCATCACTTTTGGGCTTGGGCAAACAAGCACTCAGTGGTGGGATCGCATTGTTATGAAGGTCTGGGATGATGAGCAGTGGCTGCAGAACTTTCGGATGTGCAAAGCCATCTTCCTGGAGCTTTGTATTGAGCTCGCTCCACCACTGCAGTGCAAGGACACCAAAAGAAGAGCTGCCCTCTTGGAAGAGAAGCACGTGGTGATCGCTGCATGGAAGCTGGTAACCAGGGCCGGCTGTAGGCACCAGCAAACCAAGCACGTGCTTGGGGTGGCACATTTTCAGGGGTGGCATTCTGGCCATCTTTTTTTCCCTTTTTTTTTTTTTTTTGCTTCGGGCGGCAAAAGCTTAGAGCTGGCCCCGGCGGCAGCAGCAGTGCGTCGTGCACGGGGGGCGCTCTGGGGCCACTGCGATTCGCGCCGTGGGGGAACAGTGCCCGTACCTTCTGGCTGGGCCAGGCAGGCTTCAAGCGGGGGACACTCGGGCTGGGGGCCACTCCACGAGGCACACAGAGCCGCCTGCAGGTGCCGCAGGACGGCCAGAAGCAGCAGCAGCAGCGGGGCCATAGAGGGTGGGGTGCTGCTGTGTGGGGCCCGCGTCCCGCTCTCCAGGGCTCCGCTCCCTCTGGGGCTACCCTGCCCCGGCTCCTCAGCCCCCTGCCGGGGTGGTCCTCCGGCTCTGCCCTCCTGGGTCCCAGCCAGTCCTGGAGGCGGGCACCCCGGCTGAAGGGACCCTGGGCTGAGGTGCAGCCCGGGAGCCCCACTGCTTATCCCGACCCTGCTAGCGCCGGACCGGCTGGAGGCGAGGGGGGAGCGGCCGGAGTCAGCACGGGGGGGGGGGGGGGGGGGAAGCCCAGGGCTGGGACGGCAGGGGGTGCAGGTGGGAGGGGGGAAGAGAGAGCCCAGGGCTGGGGCAGCAGGGAGTGCGGGTGGGGGAGGGCACTGATGTGGGGGGCTGAGAGCCCAAGGCTGGGGGCAGCCAAAAATTTTTTTTGCTTGGGGCGGCAAAAAACCTAGACCCAGCCCTGCTGGTAACCACAGACTGCTACCATTCAGTCGCAAATCAGTTTGGAGTTGGAAGTCCACCGAGGGGGCTGTGTTAACACAAGTGTGCAGAGCCATTAATCACATCCTGCTACAAAGGACTGTGACTCTGTCTTGGCAATGTGCGTGAACTAGTGGATGGCTTTGTGGCAATGGTATTCCCTAACTGCAGCAGCGCTATAGGTGGCACACATATTCCAATTTTGGTCCCAGACCATCTTGTGATGGAGTACATGAATAGAAAGGGGTACTTCTCTATGGTATCGCAGGTACTTGTGGATCACTGTGGCCATTTTACCGACATCAATGGAATCATGCATCCAAGAAGGTGCATGACTCATGCATCTTCAGGAACACTGGCCTGTACAGAAAGCTGCAAGTAGGGACTTTCTTTTCAGACCAGAAGATTCTAGTGGGGAATGTTGAAATGCCCATAGTCATCCTGGGAGATCTGGCGTACCCCTTAATTCCATGGCTCATGAAGCCTTACATGGGAAACCTGGACAGCAGCAAGGAGCACTTCAACAATAGGCTGAGCAGGTACAGAATGACTGTAGAATGTGCCTGTGGCAGATTAAAAGCACACTGGCACTGCCTTTATGACAGGGTAGACCTAAATGAGGAAAATATTACCATGGTCACAGCAGCCTGCTGTGCGCTCCATAATATTTGGTAGGCTAAAGGTGAAAAGTTTCCTGCAGGGTGGAGTGTAGAAGCAGATCACCTGGTGCCTGATTTTGAGCAGCCAGATACCAAAGCTATTAGAGAGGCACAATGCGGGAGTTGTTTGAATCAGGGAGGCTTTGAGCACCATTTTGACAATGAGCTCCAATAATGTGTCTTTCTATATAGCACTCTGCCATGCTTTAACTTGTCACCTTGCATGAAAACTTTGATTCCTGACCGTGATTTGTACTCAGCAAATGATCAAATTACCACTTTGTATTCATTCCAATAGCAACCACCATGTGTAAGAGACAAAGATTGGTTATCTTTCAGAGAGTGCTTTTTTTTATTAAATACCAATTAACAACACACACAAAAGGCTTGGTGGGAAGGGAGATGATAATGAAGGGCAGCATAGGTTCTCAGAGCTGTGTGTAAATCCAGCTATCATTTTGGAAGCTGTCCAAAGGGGTGGAGTGAAGGGAGCACCGAGACGGGCTGGGAAGTTGCAAGGAATGTGTGGGAGGAGTTTGGGGAGGGTATGGAAAGCAGTTCTGTATTGGCTGAGCATGCATTAATTCAGCCTGCAGTGTGATTAGGGACTTCAACATCTCTGCTTGCTCCTCCATTGCTTTTATCATATGCTCCTGGCCCATTAAAATTCACTCCTAGCTCTCCTTTCTGTTCTGCCTTCTATTTTATAATTTTCCTTTAAAGTCGCTCTCCACACCCTATGTTCTTGTCTTTCGACTTCTGAAGATTGGAGCACCTCTTGAAACATGTCCTCCTTGCTCCTCCTTGGTCGCTTCTTTATCTGGAGGAGGCACTCCGCCAGTGTGTAGGGAGTTCCCCTGAAGGCCACATCTATAGAAGCAGAAGAAACAATAGACAGCCCTGACTGTTAGTGCATGTACAGCATCGAATCATTATAGTAAAATGCACCTTTTTAAAAATACAAATCAGTTTCTCACTGTCCCCTGGCAAGCACAGAGCTCAGCGAACACCCTAAACATGGTGAGTTCAACCCAGGGGGTGCACTCAAGATGGGGCAAAGGATATCAGTGGGTTTTTTTTTTTTTTTTAGGGAATTACTGTAGGCAACTAGGGACAATATTATAAATTCCTCCACCAATTTCCACAGGTGGGGGTCGTTGAAGCCAATATCTCACTCTTGAGGGTAAATGAGGATGCAAGGGTGCATTTCCTGCATGTGTGCGGCTTCAGACAAGGTCCCTATGCTGCTTGCTTGCATGCTGCTTTGTTCCCTGCACAAGTGATTGCCGAGTGGCATGGAAAAGTTTCTACATTTGGGGGAAAGAACAAAGCAGCTCTGCCAAGGAACCTGCGGTAGAGGATTGGTGAGTACCTCCCGGAAAGGGTTGGGGTTTTTTTCCCCCTAGAGATCTCTCTGGAAGATTTCCATGAAATCTCGGTGCACATTAACACACTGTTCCACTGCACTGCTTAGCTGCACAGGGGAATGTGAAGCATATGCAAACACAGCTGGTCTTGTACATTTCTGTCCCATCACCCACTTCTAGGACAGCTCTACCTCATATAACTGAGCAGCATCAACTCAAAAAGCACACTTACTAGAGTTCTCCTCTCGTGCATCATGCACACCATAGATGGACCGCTGGGACTGGCTAGACCCCTCCAGAGTGGAAAAGAGGTCCTGACTCACTGCACCACCAGATGACTCTGCTGTGGGCTCCACATCGTCCTCCAACTTGACCTCCTCATCCATTACTTCATCCTCAGGGTTCAGTCCACTGTCTGCTATCTCCAGCCCCGCTGAAGTATCCATGGGTCTCTTGGCAGTGGAGGTGGGGTCGTTCCTGAGGATGGCGTTCAGCTCCTTATATAACCGATAGGTCTTCAATGCAACACCAGATTGCCTCGTATCTTTGTACTGCATTGATGGGTGTCCCGGTTGTAGCCCTTCTCTAACATGCCATGAGAAATTTGACTGTAGGTATCGAAGTTCCTATGGCTGGAGCAGAGCTGGGACTGCACAACCTCCTCTCCCCATGGTGACAGCAGAGTCAACAGGTGTGCTCAAACTGGGAAAGCATTTGCTGTGTGGAGCCACCATCATCAGCTGGAAAGATGAGATGTGAGTTGTCCATGTTGAGCAAACAGGAAGTAGAATTTCAAAAATTCCCAGACCTTTAGAGGGGGAGGGGCAGAAGCCTGTGTACCTGGGTGAGGGGCAGAGAAGTCCAAACTAGAACTGTCAGGATGGGCATTGTGGGATATCTGGAGGCCGTTTACTGCAACATAACCAAGTGTGGTGTCTACACTGACACTTTGTCAATATAACTTTGCTGAAAAAGCTCTATGCCTCTGGTTAAGGTGCTTTGTGTTTTGCTGACAAAATAAGGAGTTTTGTTGGCGGAAGAAGCATTGTAGTGTATACACCTCCACTATTTTGTCAACGAAAGCTGACTTTTGTCTACAAAACTCTGTACTGTAGACAAGACCTTAGAGATGGTCCTGAGCTCCAACCAGGACCTGACTCTCTTCTTTGTTCAAATCAGGAGTAACTCAGTTGAAGAGAGAGGAGAATCAGGCCCATGAAGTTTGAATATAAAACCAAATTTTCGTAAAGCTCAGGAGCATTTGGATGTGAAGCTTTGCTCCTGGTTCATCTCTAGTCAGCATAATGCATGCATGCTTAGATTGCCAAAAACATTATTCTGGCCAAGATTTGGCAAACAAATTAGACTGAAAAATAGAGCCACAAAACCCTGGAAATGTTTGATGCAGAATCATTTTGGCCCAGATTGTCCCTGGCCTTTGCATGGGTGCATTAAGGGGAGGGTTGAAGATGCCTTCTATCCTCCATTCCATACAAAGTCCAGAAGAAATTTCCATTGCTGTGCTCTAGAGAGGGCAGGGGCTGCTCTTTCCACAGCCTGCCTCTGCCTCTCACCCACCTAATTGAATATATCCCCTAATCAGAGAAGAGAGGTGACTTTTGATTAAGGTATTAGTCTGGGACTTTGGAGACCTGGGTTCAGTCTTCTG
The DNA here is from genome assembly GCF_013100865.1 of Trachemys scripta elegans. NCBI lineage: Eukaryota > Metazoa > Chordata > Testudines > Emydidae > Trachemys > Trachemys scripta. The sequence goes on from NC_048299.1 coordinate 174,603,999, forward strand.
CAAGTTTCCTGAGTGATCTTGGGGAAGTTACTTAATTTCTCGGTACCTCACTTTCCCATCTGTAACTGGAGATAATTATTAGAGCTGACTGAAAAATACCAACTATATTGGGGAAAATTTGGGGGCAAAGGGAATTCACTTTACATTTCCTCTGAAGTTTTGTTTAAGGAAAATCCAAACAGAAAGGGGGGGGTAGTAGGGGTGAATGATTTTTGAAAAAAAAAAATTTTTTTTTTTCAAAACATTTATTTTTAAACTTGTTTTGTTTTTATTTTCCACTTTGTTGGAAAACCAGAAAACTTTATGTAAAAATTTGCATTTTGGTCAAAAAGCCACTTTTAGTTGTAAAAACATTTTGATGGGGGTGGGAGAGGGAATTCAACGGATTGTAATAAATAATAGGAATATGAATAAATCTTTTCTTCCACCTTTTGTCTGCCTTATATTTAAATAGTAATCTCTGTGTTTGCACAGGGCTTTGTACAGATTTTGACTAGTGCCTGGCATCACTACTATGATTATACAAAGAGGCAGAGAGGAGGAGTAAGAGTCATGGCCATGGTACATGGGTATATGGTGTAGAAATATTATATGCAGTATGTATGCAGTTATTTATTCTGTGTATAAATTAATCTGACGTCTTTCTAGGTATATTACAGTGCAGCTAGTTTTAGGTTAAGAAAATTGTTTGCCTTTGTTTAATTCATATTCAAAGTAGCTCATTGGCTAAAGATAAGTACTGCTCAGATCAGTGTTTGGACACTCTTAATTCAAGTTGTGTTCTACTTTTTTCTTATTTTGTGTAGCTACATTGTAATTTTAAGGTTTTCTCTTCTGTGAGCTATAATGTGGTGATACATTTCCTTGTTGCTAGGGTGACCAGATGTCCTGATTTTATAAGGACAGTCCTGATATTTGGGGCTTTTTCTTATATAGAGGCCTATTATTCCTCCCACCCCCATCCTGATTTTTTCACACTTGCTATCTGGTCACCCTACCTGTTGCTATTAATGTTCAGTAAATGCCATCCCTTGTTTTAGTGATCTAGTATCTAGAAATAGGCTGGATTTCTTTAAATCAGCCTGTTTTCTGTCAGCTTTTATGTGTGTGACAAAAATGTTTGAGACTGTGAGCAGTCTGAGGAAGTGTGTGTGATCACCTAGCTGCACACTTCCTCTTCAGAAGAAGCTGGGGCTGTTCATAATCATTTTGTTGGTGATTATTGGTATATAGGAAATGCATGGGCTTACTCTGCACTGGAATTCTCTCTGAGATAAACTGAACCATAGCATAATTGAGGCCACCTCCACTGACTTCAGTAGAGGTAGCACTGCCTACATCAGGGCTGAATTTGACTCTCTGATGGTAAGGAAGTGGTGGTACTCTTAAATTCTCCTTCCCACTCCTTCCAGACACCCCTGAATATGCTGTGGCTTGCCTATTGTGGCACTATTAAGAGATGCATAGAGAACAGTGTTTAAATCTACCCAATTTTCAGACACTGACATGAGTTGCTGTATGTCTTCTGGAGTCTGTTCTGGTGTGGGGGTAATGTCAAAGTGGGAGACCAATATAGACATCTGCTCCATGAGGGTTGTCATTGTTGGATTTGTTGACCAGTTTCAAGTCTAAAATCTGCAAGAGCTGATCTACATAATTCAGCTTATTTTGCTCCTTACTAACTAGTGACTCTAGTAGGAGAAGCCAGAGACAAAGTCTGGGATGTTGGAAATGTTCATTAGATGGAATAGGTAAGTGTCTACACCCAATTTCTTTTTGAAAATGTCTGCAAATGTTTAAGGGGCATTGGTGTGATTGTACTGTGTGTTCTTTCTACATTTAGTGAACAATTTGGCTGTGGGCCCATGATTTTTATTCAGGAGGTTATAAAGCCATTTCTAGTCTAGTCTATATACAGGTTCTTATACTGCCCTCATCATCATAGTATCTGAGCCAGGCATGTAGTTTTTAAAAATTCCATAGATGAGCAATTCTCGTATGACCTACTTGCCAGGTCATCTAATTTTTGCAGCTATTTTCTGTTCTTTGGAGACCAGAAAGGAATATTTTATTTCTTGCTAGACTTCTGTTTGTCCTCCCATATGCACTGCATAGTTTCTTCTATCTAGATTTGGAGAGATTTTTGTGTCCCTTTCATTCAGAGACAATGTTTCTTAATCCCTTACACTCCCCAGCCAGGTTCTCATCTGAAGGAATGCATCTTTGCCCATGTGCACTTTACCTATTTGATCAGTTCTATGTATGGATTCCCTGCATGTCCTCATACACCGTGGTGGGAAGCTGCCATGCCGCTGCAACAATCCCCTGTTGATTTGCACAGCAGGGTATCTATTTTGGGCAGATTTTCATTGGTGATGCTCCTGAAAGTCAGATTGTTAAAGAATTCAGCTTTTGTTTTAATAGTGTTTAAATAGTGCAGTCAAATCCAGGTGTGAGGCTCCCAAGTAAAGTCTTTCAAGCCTCTAACTATGGGAACTGCAAATTTGGGGCATTGGCTAGCATTTTGGCTGGGTGGAATGGTCAATTCCTTATTGAAAAACAAACTCCCTTTCTCCATAGCTCTGTTGCTAGCAAATGTGAATTTTCATTGGTCTTGCCAATTATATGTATTTTTTTTCACACAACTCTACCACCCACGATTCTTTTGTGTTCAGGATGAGAACAAATAACGTAAACAAAGATGACCTTAATTGTATGACTTCTGGTGAATGTTCTAGGTGCATCCAACAGAACACATCCATTATGGTGCTCAATGTACCATATTCAAGTATCAGAGCAGTAGCCGTGTTTGTTTTTGTGCATACAGACTATGAGGAGTCTGAGATTAACAGACTAACAGATTTATTTGGACATAAGCTTTCGTGGATAGAAAACCACTTCTTCAGCATCTGTTAGTCTATAAGATGCCACCGGACTCCTTGTTGTTTTAATGTACTATATTAGCTGCTACTCTCTAAAATTTCACTGATTTCAGTATATCATACTAATGAACAAAATCAGTAAAGCAAGTGCAATAGAGGGCGAGGTTAAAGGCTAATTGCATAAAGGGTAAATAACACACACATCTAGTGCTTCCATCTGGACAGAAGAGCCAAGGTAGATCTTTGGTGTATTCTCTAGGCAACAGCAATTCTTTCCCTCTTTCTTTGTCCATTTGATAGTAGGGAGATTTTCCAGTAGTTAGTAAGGGCTCTCAGAGAGGAGTCTGGTATTAGGACCCAGATGCCTTATGCTATGTACTTTAGACAATCCTAGAACTTTCCACGCCTCCACATACCAATATTGGGGCAAATTCAGAGAAGAGTCTAAGATGGTATAATACTTCTGGTCCCTGGATGTGTAATTTAAAATACCACCTGAGACCAGTTTAAGGCCATTCATCAACATGTAATTTAAACTCCTTACACATCTCTGAATTTCTTCTAGAAGGTGAAGAAGCGATTTGAATGTTATTCGTAGAATCATAGAATATCAGGGTTGGAAGGGACCTCAGGAGGTCTTCTAGTCCAACCCCCTGCTCAAAGCAGGACCCAATCCGCAAATAAATCATTCCAGCCAGGGCTTTGTCAAGCCTGACCTTTAAAAACCTCTAAGGAAGGAGATTCCACCACCTCCCTAGGTAACCCATTCCAATGCTTCACCACCCTCCTAGTGAGAAAGTTTTTTCTAATATCTAACCTAAACCTCCCCCACTGCAACTTGAGACCACTGCTCCTTGTTCTGTCATCTGGTACCACTGAGAACAGTCTAGATCCATCCTCTTTGGAACCCCCTTTCAGGTAGTTGAAAGCACCTATCAAATCCCCCCTCATTCTTCTCTTCTGCAGACTAAACAATCCCAGTTCCCTCAGCTTCTAATAAGTCATGTGTTCCAGCCCACTAATCATTTTTGTTGCTCTCTGCTGGACTCTTTCCAATTTTTCCACATCCTTCTTGTAGTGTGGGGCCCAAAACTGGACACAGTACTCCAGATGAGGCCTCACCAATGTCTAATAGAGAGGAACAATCACGTCCCTCGATCTGCTGGCAATGCCCCTACTTATACAGCCCAAAAAGCCATTAGCCTTCTTGGCAACAAGGGCACACTGTTGACTCATATCCAGCTTCTCATCCACTGTAACCCCTAGGTCCTTTTCTGCAGAACTGCTGCCTAGCCATTTGGTCCCTAGTCTGTAGCAGTGCATGGGATTCTTCCGTCCTAAGTGCAGGACTCTGCACTTTTCCTTGTTGAACCTCATCAGGTTTCTTTTGGCCCAATCCTCTAATTTGTCTAGGTCCCTCTGTATCCTATCCCTACCCTCCAGCGTATCTACCACTCCTCCCAGTTTAGTGTCATCTGCAAACTTGCTGAGAGTGCAGTCCACACCATCCTCCAGATCATTAATGAAGATATTGAACAAAACCGGCCCCAGGACCGACTCTTGGGGCACTCCGCTTGATACCAGCTGCCAACTAGATATGGAGCTATTGATCACTACCCGTTGAGCCCGACGATCTAGCCAGCTTTCTATCCACCCTATAGTCCATTCATCCAGCCCATACTTCTTTAACTTGCCAGCAAGAATACTGTGGGAGACCGTATCAAAAGCTTTGCTAAAGTCTAGGAATAACGCATCCACTGCTTCACCGTCATCCTCAGAGCCAGTTATCTCCTCATAGATGGTAATTAGGTTAGTTAGGCATGACTTGCCCTTGGTGAATCCATGCTGACTGTTCCTGATCACTTTCCTCTCCTCTAAGTGCTTCAGAATTGATTCCTTGAGGACCTGCTCCATGATTTTTCCAGGGCCTGAGGTGAGGCTGACTGGCCTGTAGTTCCCCAGATCATCCTCCTTCCCTTTTTTAAAGATGGGCACTACATTAGCCTTTTTCCAGTCATCCAGGACCTCCCCCCAATCGCTATGAGTTTTCAAAGATCATGGCCAATGGCTCTGCAATCACATCTGCCAACTCCTTTAGCACCCTCGGATGCAGCACATCAGGCCCCATGGATTTGTGCTCATCCAGCTTTTCTAAATAGTCCCGAACCACTTCTTTCTCCACAGAGGGCTGGTCACCTCCTCCCCATCCTGTGCTGCCCAGTGCAGCAGTCTGGGAGCTGACCTTGTTCGTGAAGACAGAGGCAAAAAAAGCATTGAGTACATTAGCTTTTTCAACATCCTCTGTCACTAGGTTGCCTCCCCCATTCAGTAAGGGGCCCACGCTTTCCTTGACTTTCTTCTTTTTGCTAACATACCTGAAGAAAGCCTTCTTGTTACTCTTAACATCTCTTACTAGCTGCAACTCCAAGTGTGCTTTGGCCTTCCTGATTTCACTCCTGCATGGCTGAGCAATATTTTTATACTCCTCCCTGGTAATTTGTCCAATCTTCCACTTCTTGTAAGCTTCTTTTTTGTGTTTAAGATCAGCAAGGATTTCACTGTTAAGCCAAGCTGGTCACTTGCCATATTTACTATTCTTTCTACGCATTGGGATGGTTTGTTCCTGCAACCGCAATAAGGATTCTTTAAAATTCAGCCAGCTCTCCTGGACTCCTTTCCCCTTCATATTATTCTCCCAGTTATTTTCTTAACTGAGCTGGAAGTGTTTTGCATCTTTGTTCTCTGCTGGTGGCAGCATAGGAATAAACAGGTAACAGACCAAGTTTAATAGGACAAGTGGGGTCTGAGGGAATAAGGGATGTAGATTTTTACACAGACTGTCTGTAGCTTCCTCTTCTCTTACCTTTTCTCTTCTATGTAATCCTTACAGAAACGAAAGTTACCATCCAATATTGCATTGTAACTCAATAAAACAGTCCACTTTACACTAATACTATTATCTTCCATATAATGAAGTGATATATCTTGCTATATTACTTTATAAGGAGAAACATTTCCCATAATGCATTTCAAACAGATTATATACACTCGTGAGTCATTTTTCACAATAAGACTATGCAGCTTTGTGATGCTAGAATTATTAGCAATGCATTTATGAAATATCCCAGCTCTTGTCAGCAATCAGGCAACTGCCAGATACTTGGCTTGAAGCGCGTGCTCTAATTGTTAAACATGTGTTTCCAATATGCTTGTGATTGGCTTAATTATCCTTAGTTAATTCTGGGCTTATTTATGTTGTAGGGGATAGTAAGCACTGTGTGAAGTTATTTATTGACACCATATGGTGGTTTTAAGGATGGACAACAAAGATATAATGAGGCCATTAAAAGAACTTGCTTCATATACCCCAGCTATGCTGCAGTAACGTCTTTGCCAGTAAATCTAGGCTGGTACAGCTGTACTGCCAAACCCTCCTAGTGTAGCTTATCCCAGCAAGACTGCTTTTTTGTCTTTGTTTTTTTGTTTGTTTTTGGTGTAGCCTACGTCTGTTTCCTAAACAAAATAAGTTTTATACTTGCAAAAGCATTTTTACGCTGACATAACTGAGTCTATACTAGGGCTTTTGCTAGTATAGAAATAATATTCTTTTGCTGGCAACAGTTTTAGTATAGACCTGGCCTTAGAGTTTCAGTGGGAGGGGGAAATGGGGTATGAATTACATAAAGAAACTTCTGCAGTGTGCACATTTCAATAGTCCATGTTTGCACTCTATAGGTCTGACTCTTCCCCCCTCTGCGCTTAGCACTCTCTGTTATTCAAGCCTCTGCAAAGTAAGTGGTGTTCTTCTCCTATTACTTGTTTGGCTTTTTTTTGTTTTATTTTTTTGCTAAAAATAACACACCGTCTGACTCTAACACAGGTCATTAAATAGCCTTCAGATGAAGTGCTGGTTGTAGCAATGTAAATCTGAAGTAACTTTAATCCTTAAAAGGAGTTACTCTGGATTTACACTGAAATATCTGAGATCAGAAATTGGCACTATGGCTGTGGTGGTTAGATTATTTATTTACCCTTCAGTTGATTGTTGATCACTTTCTTGGTTTTAAAAATATTTTCTTTTAAAACAATTAGTTTGCTCTAAAGGATCATCATTATTTAGGAAATTAAACATAACTCTTCAGTCATCACTCCTGTGGTCCTCTTCAGTCATCACTTCCACTATAATGATCTTTGGGTAGCATCTAGGGTCTCTTTTGAAGATAATAAACTATTCTTAGAAATTCACCTGCAGCTTAATATTCCCATATAGTTTGTAGCTAGGAATCACTGTACCCCATTGATTTATCATTCCACTCCATAACTGACACACCAATTATGTCAATCAAATATATCTACTGGAAGCTAGAAGTCTACATAAAACTTAATCATCCTGACTATTAATGTATAATTAGAAAAAAAAATCCTCTGTAAAAGGCTTAAGAACATCTATTGCTAAATAGTCACATACTATTTTCAAGACTAAAGCCTTGCTAACTATAAAAAAACACATTTACTCTAAAAATTATTTTGCATTTTCACTGAATTGTCTTTTTTTTCTTTCTCCCAATAGGTCTAGAAATTAGTTCACTGCTGCAAAAAGAAAAATACAGAAAGGGCAGCCATAAGTCTCTTATGTAGATAAGTGATAACAAATGGTCTTATACTTTAAGAGAATCATATGAAAATGTAACAGATGGTGGAAATGTTTATCCAGGCTAAAAAGATTTTGTTTAAAAAAGTAGCACCATTTGATTTTATCAAATGCATTTTCTGTGCATGAAGAGATTACAAAGCATCCTAGCCGCTGAATTTTTGAAATCTCTTTGACATAAAATAATCTTCCAATATTACAAAAGTCCTGAGCGGAGTCAAAGCCAGTTAAATAGAATTGGATTATGCAGAAAAAGATGCATAGTATGTTAACTTATAAGCAAATCTTCTGGATGATATTGCAAAATGTAATAAAACTTAAAAGATAGAAGGATTTTTACTTTTTTACCATAAAAGAAATAGATGTTTTCTGAAGTAACAAGCAGAAATAATCACAGTTGCCAGTGAATTATTACATCCTTTAAGTATGGGATTTTATCCCTGACAATATGCATTTTTACAAAGGTTGATCTGGTGCAAATAATGTGACTGCTGGCAAATAGGTGTAACCTACAGGAGGTAGATTGAATTCACGGGCTTCCAGCATCAGAAATATTGGAACCTAAAGAAGCGTTTTAAGGGATCTTTACATTCCTTTTCTATGATGCAATAATTAGAGTACTGTATTTCAGTTTCAAAGACCCTTTCAGGGATTTATTGATAGAATTATTCTTGAAATATAGGCAGACTATAAAAAGGAGGCTTCTGAGTGTCAAAATAATCCTAGGATTGTCATGGCAACTTCCCAAATTGGTCTTCTCTGGTGGATGGATTTGCACTTAACGGATCCCTTCCACAAGATGTTTCCACTAATTCATGTACAACAAGCCCCTTTGGGTCCAACACCTCAGAATTCTTTGTGCTACCTGCTTTGGCACTGTTTTTTAAGGCAGTGTGTAATGTATTGTGACAGACCCAGACCAGTGGGGTACAGGAGTCTGGTAGAGGGCAAATATATTGATCACTGGATGAGTAGTTTTCTGTTCCCTGAGTGATCAGAGCAGGGGCTGCACTAGAGTAATTAGGAACCTGCTAGAACCAGTTAAGGCAGGCAGGCTAATTAGGACACCTGGAGCCAATTAAGAAGAAGCTGCTAGAATCAATTACGGCAGGCTAATCAGGACACCTGGGTTTTAAAAAGGAGCTCACTTCAGTTTGTGGTGCCAGTATGAGGAGCTGGGAGGAAGAGGCGCAAGGAGCTGAGAGTGAGAGGGTGTGCTGCTGGAGGACTGAGGAGCACAAGCGTTATCAGACACCAGGAGGAAGGTCCTGTGGTGAGACTAAGGAAGGTGTTTGGAGGAGGCCATGGGGAAGTAGCCCAGGGAGTTATAGCTGTCCTGCAGCTGTTACAGGAGGTACTATAGACAGCTGCAGTCCACAGGGCCCTGGGCTGGAACCCGGAGTAGAGGGCGGGCCTGGGTTCCCCCCAACCTCCCAATTGACCTGGACTGTGGGTTCTTCTAGAGGGGAAGGTCTCTGGGCTGTTCCCCAACCCACATGGTGAATCTCTGAGGCAAGAAAATCTGCCAATAAGCGCAGGACCCACCAAGATAGAGGAGGAACTTTGTCACAGTATGTAAATGATAGTGAGATATCTTTGATTATTAATGATACCTTCTGAAGACAACTGAATAAAAATCAGGACATCATACCGGAAAAAGAGGTGATATAAATAGGGGTGGTGGATGGCAAGAGGAAGAGAAATATAACAGCAGGCAGAGGAGGAAGTCAAATACATAGAATATTGATGGGAGACGAGCTGAGTGAGAATTGTTTATTGGACCAGCTTCTTTTGGTGAGAGGGACAAGCTTTTGAGCCACACAGGGCTCTTTGGGTCTGGGAAAGGTAATGTAAGTTGGCACCAGACCTTGCCAGAATAACAGATGCAAAACCTGCAGACCTATTTCCACTGCTACAACGATCCCGATCATCACACCCTCCACATCACACCTTTCAAGATCTATGGATCCTACACATTCCTACCCCAGCATGAATTCTACCTCATCCAGTGCACTAAATGCCACAATAACGATGTGGGTGAAACCAATCACTACACTCATGGGCAGAGGGTGAAGCTTCCCTTTGGGGAGACTAGTCCCCTACCCTGCCTCTTCCAGACAAGGCCATGCCCCCACTTGCTGCTCTCAGCCCCCCCTTCCCCCGTGGCCCCACCTCAGGGAGGGCTGAGAGCTCAGTCAGGGCCACCCTATGGCTGCTACTCCGCCCATCGCCTACCTCATTCTGCCCCTTCCCCTGAGGCCCTGCTCCCCACTCACTCCTTTCTGTGCCCCCCTCCCCTCCCCAAGCTGTGGCCCAGAGACTGGAAAAACTCCTCCAGCCCTGGGTTGGTGGTGGGAGATTTTTCCGGGGGCCCCAAATTGGCCAGGGCCCCTGGGCATGGGCCCCGTGGACCCAGGCAATAATCCGCCACTACCCCCACCCCCGGCGGCTTTGCCTCCCCCAGCCTCCATTATGTGCTGGCCAGGCCTACATTCGAATGAACTCTCACAAGAAAATGATAAAAGACAAAAACACCCTATCACCTGTGGGTGAACACGGTTCACACAGTAATCATTCCGGGCACGTCTTCACTAGCAATATTAAAGCGCTGCAGTGGCTACGCTTTAACGTGGCTGTGTTGTTAATTTCAGTTTACATGTTTGCCAGATTATTATGTATAAAAGTTAAAATAAGTTCTGTAAATCAAAAGGCCATTTTGTTTTGGTAAAAGGACAAGGTGACAAGGTGGGTTAGGTTCTTGTTCCTTGGAAAAGGTGGGAAAATGGAAAGAACAGGAATCTGACCTTGCCCAGCAACAGCTTCCTATAAAGACCAATGAGGGGAGGGGAGGGGCCAGGGGCCCTGGCTCCCAGCTTTTGAGCTGTCAGAGGTTCAGGTGTCTAGCGCTCTCTCTCGTAGTGTGGTACAATCTTGGCACTGGCTATTGGTCTGCAATAGTTATTTACTAGTTAAGTTGGGGTTGTTTGTTTGTTGTTTTGGGAAAGCAAACTTGCATACACGGACCTGGTCTGATTACTTAGATCAATCGCACACTCAGGACGATGCAAAGCGGGTTAGGGTGGGAGTTAAGATAGGGATACGTACCTGTCTATTTCATCTGTTGTCCATGGTCAGTGTTCATCGCTGGCTTCTGTCATCTGGATCCTGCAGCCCCTTAATCGCTAACGTCTGTAAAGGTAGAAGAACATCTTGTATTATAAGTGCAGGTGTGTGCCTGTGTATTATTCTGAATCTCCAGAATCATTAATCCATTCCCCTTTCCCTTCCTTCCTCTCCCCTTAGCAAATAAAGTGTTGTTGGTTGTTTTACATTTGTGCGTGTGTTATTCATTTGGGGTCAGCTCTGATAGATGGGCTTAAAAGGGGGACTGAGCGGGAGGTAAACTGTAAAACTCCCTGAGATCTTCTGATCAGATCAGCCTAGAGAGATAACAATCCTTACAGTGTAGTCACGGCACAAGCGCTGGTAGCTGCGCCCCTCATTGAGGTGGTTTTTTTCCCTCAGCCTCTCCTCATAAGTCATGTGTTCCAGCCCACTAATCATTTTTGTTGCTCTCTGCTGGACTCTTTCCAGTTTTCCCACAGCCTTCTTGTAGGGTGGGGCCCAAAACTAGACACAGTATTCTAGATGAGGCCTCACCAATGCTGAACAGAGGGGAATGGTCACGTCCCTCCATCTACTGGTAATGCTCCTACTTATACAGGCCAAAATGCCATTAGCCTTCTTGATAACAACAAGGGCACACTGTTGACTCATATCCAGCTTCTCATCCACTGTAACCCCTAAGTCCTTTTCTGCAGAACTGCTGCCTAGCCACTCGGTCCCTAGTCTGTAGCAGTGCATGGGATTCTTCCGTCCTAAGTGCAGGACTCTGCACTTGTCCATGTTGAACCTCAGCAGATTTCTTATGAGATTTCACATCCCTATTTTGGCACCAGATCACCTTGCAACAGCATACATCAACAGAAAAAGCAACTTTTCTTTGGTAGTGCAAGTGCTGGTGGATTACTGGGGTCATTTCACTGACATCAATGTGGGCTGGTCAGAGAAGATGCATGATGAACACATTTTTAGGAACACAGGCCTGTAGAGAAAGCTGCAAGCAGGGACTTTCTTTCCAGACCAGAGGATTAGCAGTGGGGATGTGGAAATGCCAACAGTGATCATGGGAGACCCAGCATACCCTTACTCCCATGGCTCATGAAGCCATACACCAGCCATCTCAACAGCATCAAGAAGCTCTTCAACAGGCTCAGCGGGTGCAGAATGACTGTTGAATGTGCCTTTGGCCATTTGAAGGGGCGCTGTCTACTCAGGAGGTTAAACCTCAGTGAGGATAATATCCACATGGTCATAGCTGCCTGCTGTGTGCTTCATAATATTTGTGAAGCAAAGGGCGAGACGTTTCTGCAGGGATTGAGGACAGAGGTGGATTGGCTGTATGCATTTGAGCAGCCAGATACTAGGGCTATAAGAAGAGCTCAATGGGGAGCTATTTGGCTAAGGGAGGCTTTATAGGAGCATTTTAACAATGAGTAATGTGTACTGCTGTGGTGTGTGGACCCTAGTATTGTTTTGTTCTTTTGGGGGGGGGACCATGCTACGAACCTCGTAATGATTGCTGTACATTTGCTACTATAACAATACAAATGCACCTATTGCTATTATCTGTGAATGTTAGCAGCACCTACCATATGTTGGAGATTAATAAAGATAAATTCTGTTTCCACAAATAGATTTTTTATTCCACACCCATGCAAACATACCTATGTAATGCTGAAGTAAACTTCATACATACGGGGGAAGGAACAGCGAATTCCTAAGCACATACACCCAGCTATGAGAGCCTTGTTGATGTATGTGCGGCTGTCATTGTGTGTAATCTCCTACATGGTAGAGTGCTTGGGGTACTGCTGTGGCCCTGGAAGATACTTGGAAAGTGTGTGTAGGGGGCAGGGGGGGGAAGTGTAGGGAGGTCCTGGAATGCAGTTCTCTATGGGCTCTAGGGCAGTGGTTCTCAAACTTTTGTACTGGTGACCATTTTCACATAGCAAGTCTCTGAGTGCGACCCCCCCTAATAAATTAAAAACACTTTTTAATATATTTAACATCATTATAAATGCTGGAGGCAAAGCGGGGTTTGGGGTGGAGGCTGACAGATCGCAACCCCCCATGTAATAACCCCCTAAGGGGTCCCGAACCCCTGCTCTAGGGGGAGGCGAGCATGGATGTGTTGAGCCTGAAGTTCAATCAGAGACCACAGCATATCTGTTTGCTCCCTGAACTGCACCATCATCTCTTACTGACCATTTCTCCTGTCCATACTATCCCTCTGCATTTTGTCATTGATTGCAACCCTCCAAGCCCTCTCTCACAATCCGAAGCACAGTAGGCTTACAGGACATCCTGGAACATGTCTTCCCTTGTCCTCCTTCTTTCTCCTAGTCTGACCAAACCACTCCACTGGTGTGGATGGAGAGACTCTGAAGACCATATCTGCAGCTGCTAAAGAGACAATGGACAGAAGTACTATTGTCAGTGCTTTCACTCCCCTTGACCCACACAAATTACAAGCACAACATTCTCATTTCCTCTTGGGACTCTTAGAGCGTGGCAGCAACCCCAGCCATGGTGAGTATGGCCTGGGGGAAGGAGGCAAGTTGGGGATAGCAGTGGGGCATCAGTACAAGCAGATAGGGGTATTGTATTGAATACTAGCACTGTTTTCACAAGCAGTGGTGATTTTAGCTGATATCTCGCTCTGAGGGTAACCAAGGCTGCAAGGGAGTAGCTCCCACACATGTGTGGCTGTGGCCCCCCACGCCACTGGATCCCTTGGTCTGCTGTCCCACATACTCCTACTTCTCCTCTTAATTGTCCAGCACCTTGTCCTCAGGGTTCACTGTGGTAGGGCATGGCTACACTTGCAGATGTAGAGTGCTGTGAGTTAAACCCGCCTTCAGAGAGCACAGTAGGGAAAGTGCTGCAGTCTGTCCACACTGACAGCTGCTTGCGCACTGGCGTGGCCACATTTGCAGCACTTGCAGCGGCATTGGGAGCGGTGCATTATGGGCAGCTATCCCAGCATGCAAGTGACTGCAATGTGCTTTTCAAATGGGGGGGATGGAGTGTGACAGGGAGTGTGTTGTGTGTATGTAGGGGGAGAGAGAGTGGGTTTTTGGGGGGCTGAGAGCAGGTCAGCATGCTGTCTTGTAAGTTCAGACAGCAGCAGACCCCTCCTCCCCCCACCTCTCTCTCTCACACACAGTATTCCACACTAATGGCTTGCATGCCGGCTGTCAGAAATGGAGCTTTGAAAGGGCATTTCCGCATTCCTACAGGAGTTCAAAACAATGACAAGAGCGGCCACTTGACTTAAGGGGATTATGGGACGTTTCCGGAGGCCGATCAGAGTGCAGTAACCTAACACCTCGTTCACACTGATGCCCCTGCATTGTGGCCAAGGCGCAGCAAATGTTATTCCTCTCGCCGAGGTGGAGTACCAGCAGTGCTGTAGCTGTGGAGACAGAGCGCTGTACATGCCTTGCCAGTGTGGACTGGGAGTGAGCTAGTGCGCTCGGGGCTCCTTTAATGCACTGTAACTCTCAAGTGTAGCCAAGCCCATAGTGTGTGACTCCAGCTGCCCCACAAGACCCACGGGACACTTGGTAGTGGAGGTGGGGTTGCTGCTGAGGGTGGCATGCAGCTCTTTGTAAAGGTGGCATGTCTATGGCTCTTCACCAGAGTGACTATTTGCCTCCCTTGCCTTCTGGTATACCTACCAGAGCTCCTTGATTTTCACATGGGACTGCTGCATGTCCCTGTCATGCCCCTTCTCCTCCATGCCCTGAGGGCTCTGGCCGTAGATGTCAACGGTCCTATGGCTGGATCGGAGCTGTGCCTACACAGCTTCCTCTCCCCACAGACCCACGAGATCTCCCACCTTCCATGTACTCCAGGCAGGAGCACATTTGCTGCATGGAGCTGGCAAAGTTAGCTCGGCAGTTGCTATGTTAGCTCTCCATACCAAGCAAACAGAAAGAGCAATTAAAAAAATTCCGAGGGCTTCAAAAGAGGAAGGGCATGTACCCAACTGCCAGGCAGTGGAGTTCAAAACGGTGGCCAGAGCATTGTGGGACACCTCCTAGAGGCCACTTAGATCGATGCAGTTAGGTCAATGTAAGCAATTCAGTATCTACACTGACACAGCATTGCCCTAACTGCATCGATCTAAGCGTTATGCCTCTCACCGAGTTAAAGTTACAGGAGGAACAGTGTACCGGAGACGCCTCCATAGTTTGGTTGATGTAAGCTGCCTTACGTCAATCTAACTCTGTAGTGTAGACCAAACCTTAGTCTTATTCTAATCAGAAAATAAACAGATTTTTCTCTTTTTTCCTCTTGTTGTGTGTGCGTGTGTTTAATGGTTCTTTTGCTTAGGTTCTCATTACATACTTATCACCGACCACAGCCACCTTCACCCCTCAAACTCAGTTCTCTTGAGCAGGGGTGGCAGGTATCAAGGCTGTGGCCTTGCCCATGTTCTGTCCCCCCTACCCTGAAGCCAGTGGGGACTCAGCTCAGCCAGGGGCTTGCTGGGCCAGCCAGTGGGAGTTGGGCCAGCCGGGGTTGGGCCTGCTGGGGAGGCTCAGGCCGGGCCGGCACAGCTCAGGCTGCGGGGCGTTCCGGGCTCAGGCCGAGGGTGGGAGGAGAGACTTGGGGGACGGGCCTCAGGAGGAAGGGGTGGGGCCGGCAGGTTAACTTCCCCAAAGGGGGGGTTCATCCATGGCCCATGCTCTTGGGCGTGGTTCAAGCTGGCAGGAGCAATCTCAGCAGCAGGGACCCTGATGACATCATTCATTAGGCTACTGTCTAAAGTTTGTAGCTGCACAGTCTCTCCCCTGTGCTGACTGACTGTTTGCTGCAACCTTGCTCTCGCCCCTCCCTGGAAGCCTCTTCACTTCAGCCTTATTCTACCTGCCCTCTCTCTTCTCTAACCCTGCACCCCCATCTCTCCTCTCCCTTTCTTTGTCTTTCTGTTTAACTAACCCACTCCTAACATAACCCCACTTGAATTTATATAAACAAAACCAAACCCTCCGGGGGGCGAGGGGGAATTATGCCACTAACATTCTGATTGCAACCGTCATTCTGCTGGTATGTCATGTCCCTTCCCCCTAACCTGTGTCTGTCTTGTCTTTAGACTCTTAACTCTTCAGGGCAGGGACTGTCTAGTACTCTGCATTTGTACAATGCCTGGCACAATGGATACTACAGGAATTCATCCCTTGGCATCTCCCCATTGTGCCCACCAGAACCATACCTCTGCTCACCACTCACTTGCTGCAAGAAGAGAGGACTCTTTTGGTTTGTGCCTTTCAGTTTGAATACCCGAGTGGGGTGAGGTTCTAGTCATTAGCTCTCCTTAGAGGGTTTTGCTCTCTTGGTACCTGCCTGCAAGAAGTTACTTAAGCAAGCTGTCTCCTTAAAATAGGTTTAGTTACAGTTAAAGTAAAAGAGAGGGTGCATTATATTCCTAGAAATCAATTATTCACTGTTTCTTTTGGCCAGCCAGTCTCAGATGCACTCTCTCCTCCTGTGTCCTAGGGTATGTCAACACTGCAGTTGGGAGATTTGAGTTCAATGTGGGTAGAAATACCCGCACTAAGTTTAACCTAAAAATAGCACTGAAGAAGAGTGACTTCAGCACAGGCTATGCAAGCCTGCCTGGAATTCTGGGTGATAAACATATTTCTAAGCCCACACCCTTGCATCTTTCCTGATATTTTTAGTGAGCTAGCTAAATTAAAGCTAGTGCAGGTACGCCTACACAAGCTGCAAATCACACTTCTAATTGCAGTGTAGACATATCCCCTGCCCATATCACTCATCTCCCGCACCCACATCAGTCCTTCCACATGTGGTAAATGAGAAGTCCATTAATGATCAAGGGGGTTCATGCAGTTTATTATACCTGGCATCTTTCACTAAACATGTTTATCCACTTGTTCTGGTTCATTATCCAATCAGACAGCCTTTCTTTCCCCCACAAAGTGGTGTTTCCTAATCCATTCAAGGTGATATGCAATGCCTAGTTGTCTGTTAACCCTCCCTTGATAGACACAATAGATGCATTTAAATATTTTACATCCTTGAGGTGAGAGGATGCTAATTAACCTCCTATCACATGTTTAATTCTTTGACTGAGCAGACAGACCCTGTCTTGCTAGCTTAGATCCGTTCAATATCTCTTTGTATTTGGAAATGAAGATGATGAATATCCATAATGCAATTTTCACATTAATTTTATTCCATATTAAATAACAATTATTGACAGATGCCAGACCCTCTGTCATAATGACAGTTGTGAGGTTCTATTTCTATTGTGGCAATTTGCTCAGTTCACACAAATATGTATTAGTTTTAACTGCCAATGCTGCAAACTCATCCTGGGATCTAAATTTCAGACTAAGTTCCTGGAGTCAGTAATAATGATAATTTAGTACCACCCAGGTCTGCATGATCAAAAGTAGCCCTTCATGCAAAAATTGAGAAGGGGATGAAAGGAATTAGGGATCTGATATTCCAAACCATATTCATGTAAACAGGGCCATCGAAGTCAGTGAGAATAATCACCTCAGTAAAGATTTGCAGGATTGGGCCCATAAACTGCAGTCATAGAAACATCAGAGACTTTGATCCAGTTAACATGGGATATTTACAAGAAGATTTTCATTCTTCTAATTCTGGAGGCAAACATTAATGCCAAAAGAATGCAAAAGCAACAACAATAAAAAGCTATTAATCATTCCAAACTAAAAATTTAATCTCCCATAAACACAATTCTTTCAAAATAAAGGTGTTTAAAAATAGCAGTGTAGCAGCTCTAAGAAGACTCTGGCCATCATCAGAGAGCTTCATCCCTTGGGGAATTAAAAGTACTTGACTATGCTCCTTGCGTTCTAATCAGCCAATCTTGTTATGCCTTCCTGCTTAATAATTATAGATCTTATTAAGGGAGATGAGTTTGATTAAAAAACATAAAATAAGCATTACAAATTATGTGGTTTCCACAGGGAGATGAGATTTGCTTAGTTTTGGATGCTATCAAGAATGTGGCTTTAACCCAATCACTAGCAGCCCTCTTATTCTTAATATAATTAAATTAAATTGCATGATTTAATGAGATGTCAGCAACAGAGACCACTTCTGAGAACATGCAGTATGAGGAACTACAAATAGGTGTAAATAATGGGCCAGATTGCAGCTGGGGTACATTACTGTAACTCCATTGATGTCAATGGAGCTATGACAATAAACAACTAGCTCAGGATCTGGCCCAATGTGTTGAGTCAGCCCATTAGATATTTTTGTGTATTCAAACAGCTTGTATTCAAAATACTTTCCCCTCTGAATATAGAAACTGATAGCAGGCCACCGCTTTCAGCATTACTTGTCCACCAGCCAAGCTGCATTATTGGCTATTGCTATCAAGTTAAAGCTAATATGTTTCATATCTCCAGTTTAGCTGTGATAGTCAAACCACTATAGCAGAGAACACCTCAAAGCTGGTTTGTGTTAGTATTTTCTTATAGTTTGTGCTCTATTATCAGTTCTAATTTTGGCTTTCTTGAAAGCTTCTAGATAGACCTGGCCCTGTCCTACTGTCTTTACACTGTCACAGCTCCCATTGAGATCAGTGGCAGTGAGAGTTTTGCCTGAGATAGGACTGCAGGTTCAGTGACATATTATATAAGGTGAATGTGTCATCATAGCCATAAAAAGAAAAGGAAAACATAACAGGTACTTACTAGCTGGAAGAGAGAAAGATGTAGCTACCAGTCCTACAATAGCTGAAAAGTGCAGCCTATAGGTATAAATATTTGCTAGGTGAATCATAGATATAAGTTAAGGCTGTAATGCAAGGAGCCCTAAAACCCTCAAGGCCTGTAAAACAATAGTTTAGCTAAACTAAATAAGGCCTAAAAAGCCTTAGTATACCAGCTAACCAAGTGTAACCACAGACCATAAGATATCACAAGATAGAATGCTGCAATGACGAAACTTCTGACAGGTAACCACAAGATGATAGTTTATATCAGTATGAGATATTAAGTTAGGAATATCAACAGATGTTCAACCACAAGAATGCCATGTTAACAAATTGATGTACATGCTAATAAGCTTGAGGTAAAAGGCCTAGTAACTTATGGGAGAAGGGCATCCCAACATTAGTGGGGTGTGGAAGTTCAAATAAGGAAAAGGGGCTGAAACCCCTACCGAATATGCATTAGGCATAGTGGCAACAGTGTAACAAAACATAAAAGCTGTATCCTGGCCTCTGTGACTTGAAATATGCCAGGATGATGGCCACCGGTGATGAGGATGAGGACTAAAACTTAAGGTTTTTCTGCAAGGGATGATGTGAGTATATGGATGCTCAGATGCTTATGTTATATTATCTCTACCTTTCTTGCTGGGTTAAATTGTTTGTAACTTTGCTAACTGTATTAATAAAACTAATGCAAATACAGAAGGCTCTTCTGAAGTGTGAGCATTGCAACCATGCCCATCAGGGTTCTCCACTTAACAGTAATTCTAACATTGGGCCTGATCTTGGATGAGAACCTACCAAACCTCAGACTGTTAATTGGGAATTCTTAAGTAATCAATATAATTAACACACAACCAACAGATCAAGCAATAGCAATAAGTATATTTTGTGATCAGCTCAATTAATGTTTCCAATATAAATTAGCGGAGTAGGATGTTTTCCTTCTCTTCAGTATAGATGCCAAATATCAGAAAGAATATAATTATATCAGTTGCTACATCAGAGAAACTAAACTGTGCATCTCCCAGACAGAAAGGAAAATTCAAACTTTTTTTTTTTTTAAATGGGGCTAGATTTCACAAACTGTCTGATAAAAAAATGTATGTAAAAAGTGCTTCCACCTTTTGTAAAGCACTGACACCTGAATAGGTGGTATTCATTTGGACCAATCTGAATGTTCAAGGTTAGGGACTTTGTCAAAATAGCATCTCTAATTATGCAAAAAACTTGAGTTATTGATGAACTTTTAACTAAAACTCTTCATGTTCATTTGTATTTAATCTTCATTCACTAATATTCAGAAAACTTTTCAGAATTTCAAGACTGATACTGAATGAGATCAATTCAAATTACTACTAGAGATTGTAGGTTTTTAGGAGGCAAGAGAACCATGCAGCCTGCCCGATACAACCAATGCCATAACAAGAATGTCTACAAAACTAAGGACCTAATTTTCAGCCCAGCCATCCACAGTAAAAATAAAGAATGACACAGTTTAAATCTATCTCAGATAGAAACCTTCATGACTGAAAAATTCCACTCTGGCCTGCTAATCTGACAGCAGTCCATAGGGCTGGGTAGTGACCTCATAATTCTCTTCCACCTTGTTGGAGTTCAAATACATTACAGAGATGAAGTTGTCCAGTAAAACAGCATTAAAAACATTGTCATATCAGTGCAATTCTTGACAAGGTGCTTGAAGGATGACAAGCGGCTGTACTATGAAAGATGGATTAAGTGACCAGAACACACACATATTCCTGCTATATAATAATATTGCTATATATACAATAATAGTTATGATGAAAAATAAACAAGAAGATGGAGGTAAATGCATTTGTGTAACTGTCTGAAGCAGTGAAACTGTTTCACCTATAATGCGGTAAGATTTTTTGGCTCCTGAAGACAGTGTTATATCGGGGTAGAGGTGTAGTTTTTGTTTTTGTTTTGTTCTCAAGGTAAGCTACCATCTGTTCCCCTCCTCTGTCATGAATGTACCATCAGCTGCTATTTCTCTGACACTGAGTTCAGGAATGAATTTGAAACTGTTCATTGGTTACCATGCCTTTCTTGGCAGAGTTTTTATCTAAATACCATAAAAGAAACCTACACAACCAGAGCTGAAGATACTAGAGTTCACTGTAATATTTCATCAAAGGACCGGCCATTCCTAATTCACACTTTCACTGCTTGATTTTGGACATTTAGGCCAAAATGTTCAAACTTGGGTGCCTAAAGTTAGGCACTTACATCCAAAAGTAGGCACCTAAATATAATGGCCCAATTTTCAGAGATGCTGGACTCTCACAGCTCCCGTTGGCTTAAAATCAGGCCATTTATTTAGGTGCTTCAAATACTGTATAGGCACACAAATTTGAACAGTTTAGCCTGACCTTCTTTGTATCTCATTTTTTTTAATCTGTACAATGTTTATCTATCTATGCAAAGCACTCTGTGGGCCTGGAATGAGAGGTGATATATAAATAAAATTTACTTTAAAAAAATGGAGCAGAGATCTCTTTAAATCACTTGTATGTATAACTCCCCATGTTCCTCTTGAAGTTGACTGTAACTTGGAATACTGAGTGTTTTTCAAGAGGACAAGTTTACTTTCACAATAGCTAGTAATGTAATTTTATCTTGTTGCCAAGATAAAATAAATTAAATTGACAAACACTGTGATAAAGTCCTGCTACAACATGAGAGTTGCTGACTATTTTTTGATCATTGTGTTATGTTTTATTTATTGAGCATAATTCAGTTTGAATGATATGGAATAAAGTCTCCAAGCTTCTTACAGCATAAGTGGATTAGATTCCCTGCATAATGGACTAGTAAGCAGCAGACCTGTACAAACTGAGGACACAGAATTCCATTTTAAAAAGCTAAACAGTGCGAAGCTGACAACTTCACAATCAACGATAATAACCAAATGCTAGGCAGTCCGCCACAATGGTTCAATAGTTTAGAAAATAGCAAAGAAGGGGAGGGTTTCATGGCAAAAAAGGCAATTAAAATTTACTCACGAGAGGACATTTGTCACAAAAAAGACATTGACAGATGACTGAGATCTTGTTTTTAAAAACAAGACCCTGAGCTAATGTAAGATGAAGCCAGCCAATTAGCAGCTTATTACCAAACACAAACCTAGAAAAATGCTATGTTAACAGTGAAAGGAAGTCACTTTCTTCTGTCGTGATCCTCTTTAGAATTCACTTGGATAATGAACATCTCTGTACATAAAACTAAAATTGATCTAATTGCGATAATTGTCTCTGACCAGTAAAATTGACTCATACTTCATTTATCCTTCAAAAGCTGTGGGCCTGCTCCCATTGAACCATGTTTCTGAATTCCATGGGAGCTGGACTTGGGCTGTTATTGGCGGGGGAAGGCGGGGTGGGAGAAGGTTAAAGTAAAATAAAACAGTTTAAGATAAATCATTAAGTGCTGGGGAAAATATGTATTTTACTCTACACAGAACATCCTGTTCTTCATGGCACGTCTCGTACTCTGGTAACAGTCACAGGGCATTTATGGAAGATGTTTGTAGTCTAGGATGCCATAAAAGCCAAATGATGTAACATTCACTTAAGTAATTACACTTTATAATATGAATAACAGAATTGACAGATGCAGACACAAGTTCATGAATTACTACCAGTTTAGTTATTAATGTTCCACCTCCCACCCCACCCCCTTCACCCTCTTTTGGATTTGTGCAGCCCTCTGATGAGAAGAAATCACCTACAGGTGCACTGGGGATCCAAGTTGAAAGACACTTCAGGAGCAACAGAGGCAGAAGCTGTCTGGACATCTGCTTCCTGCAACACTGTGATTTTTGTCCTCCCTATCTGTGGCAGCATGGCTCCAGTTGAAGTCATACTGCCACTGGTTAAGTCCTCCTGTGGCTGCTCACTAGAAATCATGAAGAGAACCAAAGAGGAGTTGGTGCTTGAAGCAGTAATAAACTATCATTCTGCTAGAATATCTATGGGCTCATCAGGGGATGGTGATATGAAGCTCTGCATCTCCCTTGCTCTGCCCTCTCACCCAAAACTCATGGAGTCCCTTTCCTCTACAGCACCAATGGAAAGGCATCTGTGGTACCAGGAAGTTGGTGGGGAATGGTTCTACAGAAGTTTTCTTCTTCTGCACAAGCATGGGAGATCTGCTTATGGAAGGAACACTGGATGAATGTATAGAGGGGATGCTCTGGCCCTCTGACTTAAGGATGGTGTGGCTGTTACATGCTTTATTCTATATACTAGGCACCCAATACCACGATTGAAATAAAAGGGAGTTTTTTAATGTGGTTTTGTGTTGCAGTATTGCAAGAATAGCACTTGATATATTGCAAGTAACCTTTGACTGCTTCCAGGTACATTGTGTTGTTTTTTTCTGATAAGTATACTTTTTTTGTTTTTCCT
This sequence comes from Trachemys scripta elegans, assembly GCF_013100865.1. Taxonomy (NCBI): domain Eukaryota; kingdom Metazoa; phylum Chordata; order Testudines; family Emydidae; genus Trachemys; species Trachemys scripta. The sequence continues at coordinate 174,626,817 of NC_048299.1, forward strand.
CACACTGCTGTGCCCTCTAGTGGTCTTAGCTGTTAGACAAAAATAAAGTGTTTCTCACTTAACTACATTAAGCAATTTAATTTAGGCTGCTTAGCAGAAAGGAAAATCAGAATTCAATCACTACGTCAATATCAGTGGGAGATGCAAATGGTCAACAATTCTGAAAATTTAGCCCTCGGAGTGTGGAATAGGATTAAAAAGATAAGCATATATATGAATCTCACGTCTCATATCTACCTTATGTCTAAGATATTTTCACCAGAAGAATTATTCCCAGAGAAAGAGAAAATGAAACTAGGAGGGAATATTAGAGAAAATAAAAAACCCAATAGAAATACAATTAACGTTATTTTATAATCTGTAAAGAAAAGAATTATTGGAGCAATTTACAAAAAAGGCATTGTTTAAGAAAAACACATTAGTTTTAATGATAGATGTGAGAAGGAGCTCAACATCATGACAGTACCTGATAAGTTTGTCAATATATAACATTTGTTTATTCTGTACCAAAAGCAGAAATCTCAGATGCAATATAAAACTTCAAATAAATTTACTTACACACCTATAAAGCTGCCATCCATGGAAATTATACCACCTAAAAATGCTGAAGAAATTGTAATTCTGAAGGCATGTTAAAAATGTATAGCATGCTTCTCTCCAAAACTAAAAACTTGTTGGGGAGTGCACCATTGGTAATCCCAAACATTGAAAAATCAGAGTCAGGCCCCAAAAAATCATGAGGCTGATTTATGAGATTTTAAAAAATGCTGGGTTTTTTTTTATTTGCTTTCTAGTTTTGGAGTGATTAGGGTTAAAATTTTCAAGTTTTTCTCTGCAACCATGAAGGCTAGATATTTACATTTTTAAAATATTAAAGCCAAGATGCTGATGCAATTTTCTGACTTCAGGAGCTAAGGGATTAAGAAAAAACACCAACAAATTGTGACACGGGATTAAATTGCAAGTTTTGTCAGAACTAGGAGAGGTTTGGGCTGCTATTAAAAATGTAATTGGGCTATGACAGATTTAGGTTTGTAACTCTGAAATAGTCCTTGGAGTTGAAAACTCAGAAATACAAAATGAAAAGCCATTAAAATTGGTCAAAATGCTGTTCCTAACAGTACAATACACTATTGCAAGAGCTCCTGATCAGAACAGAGGCAATTCTATGAATTTCAAATTGCATCCTTCCACTGGATGCATGTGAGATGTTTGCCATAATGTTGCAAAAGCACCTTCTTTAACTTGGGGAACCCTGAACATCTTTACATACATCTTTGAACACCTTTGTCTATCATAGGTGCTTATATGGCCCCCCATTACAGGAATCTGAGTTGTGACCTGAGAGTAACCCAGTCAGACAACAAGGAGCGCCCTGGTATGTATCAGTAAAACTCAGCTGGTCTGACCGGTTCAATACATCTAACACACTGTGATATTTATTTAAAAGGTGTCTTGTAATATGTTACTTGAAAAGTAACAACATGCAGTCATTAATCACTGTGAAATGTACGTACTGAAGCTGTATGTGAAATCCTGGATACTTTCTGATATTATGTTTTGGAGACTGTAAACAGACTCAGGAGGCAAAACAGGTTTTTTATCCAGAAACAAAGGTCCAGCATCTAAGTGGGGTACCGTCCATTAAACACTGGGGCCCCTCTACGAGAGCATGAGGGTATGCTGGGAAACTGTTCAGAGGCAAAAAGTAACTTGTATCAGAAAAGCGAATTTAGCTAATGAAGTTTAAAGCCGGAGGTTGCATCTTTCTCTATTTTCTGTGTAACTTGTGTTTGTTTTTCCTTACTATTTTATCTTTAAATCTATGATTTTTTCTATTAAATAAACGTTTTGTTTATCTTTACCCCAAGAAGATCGCTGTGCAAAGTGTGTGGAATATGTGTCCCAAAGTGAACTGATAACCTGGGGAGCAGGTTTCCTTGCTTTGGGGGTGATGAACTAGAGAGGAAAAGTCCAAGTGTCTAATAGTTAAGAGTAGGCAGATTTGGGAAGAGTCAAGACTGGAAGGGCTGTTGGTGTCACCCTGCAAGGAGTAACTAGGCTGGTGTCAGCCAGGGTGAGACTTTTATGCTTTTGGGCTGGCTATTGGTTTCCTGGTTCTGAGCCATAGCAGCATAGCATTAAGGCACCCAAGGTAACAGGGCAGATGGTGACAGAACCCCTTACTGGTCTGGGTGATTCCCAAAATTCCACAGCACCTCAAAAGCTTTTAAAGTACTGTCCTCACATCCCCTTGCCAGATAGGAAGTACTATTATCTAATTTTACAGAGTCGGCAGGGAACTGAGGCACAGACAAATTAAGTGACTTACCCAAGGTCACACAAAAAGTCTGGGACACCAAGAACTTGAAGCCAAATCTCTTGAGTCCTAGGCTAGCACCCTAATGTCATTCCTCTCTCAGAAGCCCTAGGAAGTAAATGGCTTCTGTGTAGGTGCAAATGTCTCTATTTTGCTATTAGGTCTCACCAACTGTACTTTCAGAGGGTCCCCTGGGCGTGGGTGTGCTACTTCTAGGTGAAGGGAAAGCAGCACGAATTAATAGTGATCATTCTGACTGTAAGATTGCAGACCTCTTCCATTAGAACAAAAAAGATGTATGGAGGTGTGGGGAGGGGAGGGAAAGCATGCTATTATCCTCTGTCGATCCGCACATACAGGGAGACACAACAAGTACTTTGCCAAATATAAACATTTGTGAGAGTAGAGGAATGCTGGGCATCATGATTTTTGGTTTCTACTGATGGCTCTCGAACCAGATTGCAGTACAGTAGTTACAGACAGTATAGTTAAATATAATACCACCCCGTCTGGATAACCTGTGGGACTGAACCTTGTTCAATCTCTGGGCACAAAAGCATAGGCCTCTATCACATCAAATAAAGAACCACACCTCTTAGCAGAGGGAGAGTCATAAACCTCTATATGTGGTGTAGTTGCTTGGGGTTGACACAGCTACACTGTGTTAGTGTGGGTCACAAAAGCACCTAATTTGGCATGTTCCTTCTGAAAGAGTTTGTGGCAAAGTGCATGAGTCTTAGCTATTATGTTAACAGCCTGGATTCTACTCCGAACTGATACTGTGTATAGATTCCAAGGCCAAAAGGGACCATTGTGATCATCTAGTCTGACCTCTTATATTACACAGGCTATAGAACTCCCCCAAAATAATTCCTAGAGCATATCTCTTACAAAAACATCTAGTTTTGCTTTAAACATTACTAGTGATGGAGAATCTGCCACAATCATTGGTAAATTTTTCAAATGCTTAATTCCCTCACGGTTAAAAGTGTATGCGTTATTTCCAGTCTGAATTTATCTAGCTTCAGCTTCTAGTCATTGGATCATCTTATATCTGTCTGCTAGATTGAAGAGCCCATTATCAAAATGTCTGTTCCCCATTCAGGTACTTATAGAGTGTCACCCCTTAACCTTCTATTTGTTAAGTTAAATAGATTGAGCTCCTTGAGGCTATTGCTATAAGGCATGTTTCTAATCCTTTAATCATTCTTGAGGCTCTTCTCTGAACCCTTCCAATTTATTAACATCCTTCTTGAACCGTGGAAACCAGAACTGGACACAATATTCCAGCAGCATCAGTGCCAAATACAATAAGCTCTCTACTCCTTCTCGAGATTCCCCTACTTATGCATACAAGGATTGCATGAGCCTTTTTGGCTGCAGCATTGTACTGAGAGCTCATGTTCAGCTGATTATTCACCATGACCCCCAAGTCTTCTTCAGAGTCACTGCTTCCCAGGATAAAGTCCCCCATCCTGTAAGTATGGCCTACATTCTTTTTTTCTAAACTCTCAGTTGTCTTATCTGTGAAATGGATGAATGACAGTTATTTCCCACCCACCAGTATAAGACTAACCCCCAGCTAATAATTATGAAGCACACCAAAAACCACTAACAGCAATCATGGAAAAAATGGGACTAGAACACAAGGTCGCTTATCGTGCAGTTTAGCAGACCTTCTCCTAAGCTGCAGGGCTTTCTGTGGGTGCATGTGCAGGATGGGCTGCTTTCTGATTTTGCTTCTCCAAAATCACATGCAGGCTGGAACTTTTCACATCATTGCAAGACTGCTTGCAGCAGGAGCCAACATTGCATCACTCACTGTAAATTTGCAACACTGAAGCTTTTCCCCATGCAGGGACAAGATATTCTGAATTCACTGGTCACCATTCTATCGTGGAAGCCGAGTTTCACTTACTCCTGAAGAAAAAAGAAAAACAGCAAAAACAATCCCCTAAAGCAGTAGACCTCTCAGATGGTTTATGGAGGCTTTGTGCCTTCAAACAGGCATCCAGCTGGCTTTGCCACAGGACTCATTCAGGAACTGTGCTGCCATTGGCTCACTCCTCCTCCAGTTATACTGCAGCAGCTATAGAGAGGTGTCTGAGCATTCATGTTTCCCCAACTAGCATTATCACTCATCTGGATTTCTGCTCGGAAATCTACAGGGAGCATGCCATGCGGACTGGCTGGTCTGCTTCCTCCCAAAACCCTACAGAGAACAAAGTCCACAGAAATCCAGTGGAGGAGTTTCTGGGGGAGAGTTTGTGGAGTTGAATCTCCAGCCTTCTGTATCCACACAACAGGAACCCAATTGTTTCAGTTCCCCTCTGCTTCCAGAAGTATAGGGCAGATTTTACCGGAGAGTGTCCTTTTAAACTCAGTTGCTTTTTTAAGCTTGCCTTTTAATTTTTAATTTACTGTTTTGCCAAACAGGATAGAAACAGTATCTAATTTGGAAAGACAAAATTTACAAACTGGACTCAGATCATGCAGATGTAATGGTAGTGATGCACGTTGGGCCAGATCATCTGATATGGGCAAACTATATTTGGCACCAGACTGTTGGGGCAATGGTATCTTTAAACTACCTTTTATGCTACTTCCATCCTAGAGCTGAGACCTATCTGGTCCTCTTCAGGCTGCTCTAATTTACATCTGGATGCTCATGACCCTAGCAGGCTATTCCAGCAGCTGGAAATATGCCTTTCTTATTGCCGTATCCCCTTCACTTGAGGGCCTGGAATGAGGACGGCACAGGAGCCACATGAGCATGTCTCTACATCATCCAACCAATCCAAAGGGGCCAGATTTATTGGCTTTACAACTGCTTTCACACTGCTAGACCAGAATCTAGACCTTTATTTCTGGATTTAGTGCAGTATTCTCAATTGGTGGATTGACATACCCAGAGGGATTATAGGGTCACAAGCTGCTGAAATTTTATTACAGTCTGAAGCAAAATCTCACTCTTCTACTCCCCTCACCCCTCAAGGCCAAGTATTCTCTGTCAACCTCTTGAAAAACACATATAAATAAATGATATAGGATTGTCATTGTATCACTGACACATTATTTACTTTTACAGCAAATGTAAGGAGTTTGTAAAAATGTTTAACTTTGAATAAAGAGTAGCCAACCTCAAAATGCTGAGAAACACTGGTTCAGTGGTATTATTATTCCTCTGCTGTCTCCTTTCCACTAGATATCCTGAATAGTCCAATGGTTCTCAAACGTGGGTCAGGACCCCAAAGTAGGTCGCAACCTGATTATAATGGGGTTGCCAGGGCCAGCATTAGAGTTGCTGGGACCCAGGGCTGAAGCTGAAGCTCTAGCTCCAGCCCCACCTGGGACGGCATGGCTCAGGCTGTGACCCCTTCTCCCCCCACCTAGGATAGCAGGGCTCAGGCTCCGCTCCGCTCCCCTCCCGGGGTCATGTAGTAACTTTGTTGTCAGAAGGAGGTCACACTGCAATGAAGTTTGAGAACCCCTGTAATGGTCAATACTATTGCATTTGGATTATGGTGCTTTACTGATACTAGAGTTATTCCACAAAAGAAAATATTATAATCATATCATACCAGAATGACATACCTATTTACAAAAAATGTGAACAGAAACAATATATTTGTACTTGTGCCAGAACAGGATTAGAAAGGTTATTTAAATACTCTAAGATCCAAATTCTACAGCACCTCATTGTGGATAGCTCCAACTGAATACAATGAAAGTTGTATGCACATAGCAGTTGCAGAATCACATCCAAAATAATACTGCTACATATTCATTGAAAACACATGGGTAAAAGATAACATTTACTTTATGAAACTGCCACCCTGATCATAGTCATCCAGGAAGAGTGATCTATTGTCCTGAAAAGGATTGATTCTATTTAAATTAAACTGTCTGAAAGATTGGCTAAATCACTTATAATTAAGACTGTGAGTCTTTCATGGAGGTCACGGATTCTGTGACTTTCCAGGACCTCTGTGACTTCTGCAGGTGCAGCAGCTGGTGCAGCTGATCCCAGGGCCCCCTGAGAGCTGGGGCGGCTTTGGGGCCAGCTGCACCGGCTGTTGCTCCGGCGGTCCCAGGCAACTGGTCCCGGGTGCTGTCCTGGAGCAGCGGTATGAGTTCAGCAGCGGCACCCCATGCTGCCCCCCACCGGGAGGAGCAGCAGTGGTGGTGTGGCCCCGGGCCACCCCCACCCGCAGCAGTGGTGGTGGCAGTGGGGCCATGAGCTGCCCCCCCACTGGAGCAGCAGCGGTGGGGCCCTGGGCTGCCCCTCACCCCCAGGAGCAGCAGCATCCCCTGGAGCACCCCGCCCCTCTCAGCACCTAAGATTTAATTAGGGGTATTTTTAGTAAAAGTCACTGAGAGGTCACTGCCTGTGACTTTTTGGTTATTATCCGTCACCTGTCCATGACTTTTAGTAAAAATACCCATAATTAAATCGTAGCCTTACTTATAACTGATAAGTTGTTAATTTAGTAGATAACCTGATAACAGAGTTAAAATATCTCCCTCCATTATAGGTTATAACCTATAACAACCAATGGATATATAACCTGATTTCCCATCACCTTGAATCTTGAGTAGATACTGCTATCTGTGCAAAGTGGGTGTAAAATGCTACCAAGTCAGAATGGTAGTATTTCTCAAGCACTTTGCATAGGTGTCTGACTACACACAGTGCAAGGCATTGGATAATCAGGCTCATATGTCTTGTCTATACTAAAAAAATTAGGGGTGCTTTGCACCATACAGTCCCTCCAACATACCTGTAATGCATCCATACACGGAAGTACACCCAATGGTGCACAGCAGTTACAACTACCATTTGTATTAGGCTTGCTTTGAGAAAGGCTAACCACTGTGATATCTTTCACCGTGCCAGTCTCCTCCCATGCAATTCTGGTGTGAATGGAGACTGCTGGCATATTAGCCCTACCAGTGCAAATAATCCTTTCATTATCTTTCCACAATGTCCCTGTCACTGCTTTGATTGCCTGTCTAATCTACATTCTGTATCATGCACTTTACCTGGCCAGCCTATGCAAATGTCTAGGAAATTGGCACAATGTACACCTAGTCTTGTTGGGAGTCATGGGTTCCATCAATCACTCCTGCATAGTCTGGAAATCCCAATATCCCAAATCCCTCAATCTATGACACATTGGCTGTCCAGTTCACAAATCCCTGCAGCACAGTTCATACTACTATGACAACAGCACTGACTACGGAAGTCCAGCCTTGAACTGGTGTGAATGTGGGGCTGTCATTTATATGGAATCATAGTCCTTCCAAAACAAGAAGCAAAACTTAAACTGAATGAGCATGGGCAGTGTGGAGACATAATACCGTTGCTCCTAAAGCTAGTATTATTCCACCTGTTCAATTACCTATGGTTTAGGCTACAATTTTGAAAAGAGCCTTAAGGAGGTAAACACCCAAATCCCTTAAGGCCCTTTTCAAAATCCCAGCCATAATTCTCTAGTATTGGTGCAGCCATAGACAATATAAAGAAAAGAAAAGGGAAGTTCATGCAGAAGTTATACACAATATTTATTAAGCATATATCAGAAGTCTATTAATAATAACATCTAGCTCTTATGTAGCATTTGTCTTTTGTAGATCTCAAACACTTTACAAAAGAGGTCAATATCATCATCTCTATTTTAAAGATGGGCAATCTGAGACAGCAGGAGGTGAAGTGACTTGAAGTGACTTTAGATTTCTAACCTTATTTCCCTAAATTAAAACATTTTTGGTCTTTAAGATTAAGCCTTCATTGTAAAATGAGAACTTGTATTTAAACCAGAGCAAGGTAATGCCCTGATTGCCTCAGGTTGCCAACAATTGCTGCAAGGAAGCTGAGACATTGTTCTGTCACCCATAAACACTAAATTGAATATGGCACAGTGGCAAAAATCTATTTGGCTACATTCTAAGCAGACAGGCCAACACAAGTTATAAATTCTGTGAACTTCTGGCAGCCCTTTGCACTTCACAGGTTTTATGATTACTTCAGACCCTGTGTCACATCTTCTGTTCGCAACTGCTAAAAAAATACTGAATGGTCAGTACGAATGTTTTTGGATCTCCACACCTCTTTTAGAAGCCTTCCTTACTGAGCAAAAACTTAAAAACAAAAAATAATATGCTAGATTACTCAATTCCAATATGCTCAGAAATAATTCTACGGTACTCATAGTTGTTGACTAGATGGACCAAATATAAAAGCAAAACACAGACTCAAAGAAATCAGTCCTGAAACTGCTGTGCATGACAAGTGTGTTGTAGTAGTGGCTGTTAATTTTACTGATGGGCAGAAACAGAACAAGCAGAATTACAAGAGCAAGAAAAAAAGCCAGAGCCAAAAAAGCCAATCAATAAAACTGTTATCATAGCAAATGTATACGGTCAGATAGAAATTAAGGCTTTATGTTGCTGTTTTAAAAAAATCTACCACACATCCTTCTCAGTAACAAAAAGTATTGCTTTAAAGTACTGAAAGGAAAATTGTTAAAAGTTCAATTCTGGTGGTTTGGTGGGAGGAGGAAAAAGAACAACAGGAAAATTATGTTTCTTGAAAACCTTTAATGAATAAAATTTATTTCAACATGGTGTTGTGTTTGGCTCTATTAAAGTTAGGTTCTACTGTGAAAAGCCACGGTAAAATGGGCAACATGGAATTTCATTGTATACTGTGCCATGACTCCATATCAAATCTTCTCATTATGTAAGTAAAAAGATGTTTTTTTCCCCCTCATCAACCCTGTAATCTCAACCTGGAATCCGAAAGTCAAACTGTGATCTTACTGGCTCACATAATAAAGATTCTGGAAAACAAAAGTTGCCCTATTTTGTGTGTGCAACTTCATTGTCTTCATATTTTGCCTTTAGTTACATCTGTTCTAAATGTGCTCTAAATTACAAATGTAAAATTATCAGTGGGTTTACAAAGGTGTCAGAGCGTAATTTGAAAGCAATGAAGGTCCATAGGTGCCTTTGCAATGTGAACTTATTTAACAATAGTAGTGCTGATACAGAAGCTAGAAAAGAACACAATTCACTCTCCTTGAGTTGTATTGGTTCTGCAGGGTGACAGTGCAGTTAAAACATATCATTTTACTAATGTAAGAAAATAAGATTGGGTACACACAAGGAGAAGATCTTATGAGTAAGAAGTTGCCACTTTCACAGAGACATTTTTCAGATTAGAACTGCACTTTAAAACATCGTAATTATAACTTTTCAGTGGGAGTTTCTGACGCAGATTGCATGGGTAACTTGAAAAAGACAATGAATAATTAGTTATGGTTTTATTACACTTTTGGTGTCATCACTCAGCGCTTTAGGGTAGAATTTTCTATCCAAGCTTCATTATTATAGGTTCTATTATACACCTCTACCCCGAAATAACGCGACCCGATATAACACGAATTTGGATATAACGTGGTAAAGCAATGCTCTGGGGGGGCGGGGCTGCGTACTCCGGTGGATCAAAGATCGTTCGCTATAACGCGGTTTCACCTATAATGCGGTAAGATTTTTTGGCTCCTGAGGACAGCATTATATCGAGGTAGAGGTGTATTATATTACATAAAAAACACATATTGTACCAGATGTCCCCTTTAATGACTCTCACTGCATCTTCTGTATGGGAGAGATCTTTATGCTCCAGTATCAAAAACAACAAACCTAATTGGTTAGATGGGGCCCACGAGTGCCTCTTGTTTTTCCTCTTTATCTGCTCCTCCTTTGTATTCTCCATCCTCTCCCCCTCCACCCTAAGACAGCTTCCTTTTAATTCTAGTCCCCTGCACCTTCTTGCTCTGTCCACTCTTTGTCCTCCAACTATCCTCATCCAGGAAATATTTTTTTTTGCCCTATCCACCCTCCACCCCAAAACCCCACATTCCAGAACTAAGCTGCACTCTTTAAATGGGGACAAACCACACCATGCTGGTCATCTCCTTTGCATCTTCCACCTCCAAAAATAAAGATATATCTTTGGGAACACATCATATCATGTGGTGAATCATACTGACTGCTGTCACCACCCCATGCATCCCACCGTTAAGGCAGCCGGCCCATCAGCCTGTTCATTTCTGAAAGGACTTGAGCGACATATTTTTATAGTTGTGCCTATTGTTCATCATTATTCTTTTGACATAGAATATGTGAGAAAGAAGTTTTAATTTGTGCATTTAACTAAGTCAAACCTGGGTTTTCATAAAGACTTTATTCTCTTCCACATACCTTTCCTCCTCTCTGAGTCATAGACATTGAGTCTCATTAATGTCACTATTTCTCGGCCAGTTGGTATTTTTACAATGGATTTTTGTTTAAAGTAGGTTATAAATGCCTCAGGGAACAGACTATTTTTATTCTTTCTGTGCTAGGAATATCTAGGCCCTGATCCTTAAGGGCATATGCTTAATTATACTATTGTGTGTAGTCCAACTACTAGTAAAGTGAAGTATGTGCATAAATGTTTGCAGTATTGGCATTCTATTGTGCTATATATAAACGATAAAAATGATAGTTTATATTCTTTACTTTGGTGGTTTGATTTGAGGGGGAAGGTGCAATTCTGCCAATGTGTGGGGATCTTTATTTTGTAATTGTTTGGGTAACAGATTGGCGTATTCAGCAGTCTATCAGATTGCTTCTTTAGTCCTGCCCATTTTAAAAAAGAATGGGTGAACAAAATCATCTTCAGCAAGAAAACAATATTTCATTCATTCCAGTGACATTCTGTACCTCAAAATAGCACCCTGGAACCCGCATAGTCACCACTGTGATATGATTATGATATGTTTTGTACAAAGTACGCATTGTGAAGTATCATTTGAGAAGCCATGATCTGTTGAACATTACTATCCTGTTGTGTTACCATTGTATGTGAAGTTATGAAGTTTTGCTATGTGTGTGTTACTGAAATGTTGTGAGTCTGGGATATACCCAGAGCTGGTCTTTCAGTGGCAACAAAGGAGCAACTAACACCCCCGCCAATACAGATTTACATTAGGACTAGCCAACCATGGGTTGATGGCCCATTAAGTAGAAGCCACTCTCCCAGGGGACCCCTCCAAAAGACATGAACAATGGAGGCACAGAGTCTCAGTAGGGCACATACAACATGTGACACCTGACTATGTTTAAGGCAGTATTTTTTCATGCACATGGATGGGGCAGTATAAATTGGAGTCTGTGACATCAGCCCAGTGCCTCTCTCCTCTCCCACCTACTCTGAAGACAGGAATGTTTGGAAAAAAAGACCTTGCAGTGGAGAGACCCAGGATGACCAAGTAATTCAGCTGGTGTATTAAAAACCGTGAACTGTTTACAACGCATAGTGGGTGAGAAACTGTTTGATTTAAATCTTGCTTAGTCTGATAAGGTGTAGAATGTAGACTATTTTATTTTTATGTATGTAACCATCTTTGATCTCTATGCCTACCACTTATAATCACTTAAAATCTATCTTTCTGTAGTTAATAAACTTATTTAAATGTTTTATCCTTACCAGTGATTTTATCTAAAGTGTTTGGTGAATCTACTCAGATTACAAAGGCAGATGTATGGCCACTATCCTTTGACAAAGTGGCGAACTAATTAATGAATTTACATTGTTCAAGAGACGGTCTTGAGCAGTGTAAGATGGTACATTTCTAGGATGCAAGGCTGGGGGGATTTGCTGGGTTCTCCTTCTGAATAGTTCACGAGTGGCTTGTCATGCATTCATGCACCTTATCTGGGTGTGTCCCTGCATGTTGTTGGCTGAGGGATCACAGCACCTGAAGGATTTTGCTGCGTGTCACAAGCACAGCATTGTAGGAGACAGCCCTGACTGGAAAGTTAAGGCAGCACAGCAGTCCCACAGTTTCAGGTTGTACCACCTGTCAGTTCCCCACTGCCATTTTCTCTTGCTTTTCTTGCTCTTTCAAAAGGAGTCCAGCCAGCTCCTATGTCTGTTTTGAATGACACATCCAAAGTGCAATTTGTACCCCATTTATGGCCCATGGTACTTTAAAATGCAGCCTATTCCCATCTTCATTAAGAGCAATGTAATAGAGGGGGATCACATGTCCCAACATGCTTGCATCCAGATGGAGCATAACATGCAAGGACTGCAGTCTCCACAGACTGCACTGTAATTAGCTGTTTCCCAACAAGGCAACACCAGACACATCCTGAATGACAGAGGCTAGAAGAGAACACCGGGGGCAGATAAAACTGCATTACCACAGACTAGGGTGACCAGACAGCAAATGTGAAAAATCAGGATAGGGGGTGGGGGAGTAACAGGAGCCTATATAAGAAAAAGACCCAAAAATCGGGACTGTCCCTATAAAATCGGGGTATCTGGTCACCCTACCACAGATCCAGCACTTTCAAATGGCTCACGTGGCTGTGACAACGTGGGACACACAGTCCCTTTCCCTCTCTGCTATTGCAGGGGGCCTTAAAGTAACAGAGTCTAAGGCCAGAACTTGGGACCACCAGATCATCCACTGGCCTCCAGGGTATCACAGGCCACCAACACGACAGCTCCACCCACCGCCCCCTTCCCTCTAGCCGCGTCGCTCCGCGCGAGGGGCTGCGCAGGCGCGGAGGCCTTGAGCTCCCGCCCGGAAGAGGGAGACCGCGCGCAGCCGGCGGCAGGGCAAAGCAAAAGGAAGAAGCCTCAGCTCTGTTCCGTTCACGTCATGACATCACTGCGCGACGGCGATAGAGGCGGAAGGGGAAGGAATATCAACGGCTCTGGGGCGGGGCCTCCGTTGCCGGAATGAAAGCCAGAGTGGGGAGGTAACTGTCGCCAATGGCCTTGCGAGAGACGCCTTTTCCCCTCCCCCTCTGCGCGCGGAGGTAGGTGGCTCCGCCCCCGTCCCGCCCCGCGCTCGTGCCGCAGTGAGTGAGAGGCGGCAGGGAGGAGGAGCGCGCGTGCGGAGGAGACGCGGTGGCCGGCAGGCAGGCAGGGGGAAGATGTTTGAGACTCTACGCGAGCGGCTGCTGAGCGTGCAGCAGGACCTCACCTCGGGGTGGGTAGCCCCGCCCCCCCTCGCGCGCGGAGCCCCGCGGGGGGAAAGTTCTTCCAAGTCCCCTCCGGGGACAACGGTGCTCGGGGGGCGCGGGAGCTCGGGCTGCGGGAGCCGGGCGGGACTCGGGGGCACGTTGCCCAGCCCGGCAGGGTCGCAGCCCCTCTCCCAGCCTGGGGCGGTTACAGGCTGAGTTCCGGATAGTGGCTCAAAGCCGAAAGTTACAGCCCCCCCCCCCCCCCCGCGTCCCGGTCTCTGCCCCGCTGCTCCTAGGGGCCCGCCCAGACCCCGGCGGGGGCGAGTGCCCCGTGCCCAAGCTGTGATCAGGGGCGGTTGCCGAGCTCCCCGCGGGCTACCGGGCTCGTGAGCCGAGCGCTGTGTGGGAGAAAGGAGGCTATCCCTGCGGCCCCGGCTGTAGCCGCTGGAAACCTCCGGGCAGCTGCGAGGCTCTGGCTGGGAACCGCTGCGCTCCGAAAACGCCGCATCCTGCAGAGCGGTAGGGCCCAAGGGAAGGGCCCCCGGCGCCCCTAGCTCCGGGCTGTGCGGTGAGAAGTGGTTGGAGACGCTGTGGGAGCAGGCACGGAGTAACTGGTGTTTGGTCGTGTTAACATTGTAGGGAGTGGGGGAAACGGGATGTATTCCTCATGCCACCTTATCTTAAACCAAACTTTGCACCCTCGATAATCTGTATGTTATTCCCTGATAACCAGAAACTTCTATGCTCAAACTTTGTTCACTATTTTTTTAACATCATCTTAATAAAATTTTTAAATGTGGTTTGAAGGAACTGACCAGCAAAACTTCCTGGACCAAAGTAACGACTTGATAGGCAGCCCTGTAGTTTACACAGCTCGCTAAAAGCTTGTTTGCTCTGCCTGTAGAAGGGCTGACTGTCATGTGAGGGGAAGAGGCGGGGAAGGAAAGAATGGCTCCACCCATACTTTAGGAATGGGAAAGGAAAACCAAAAGTAGAAATCTGAGCTTCAGTTTAATTTGTCCCACATCCTTGTATTTACAGGAAAAAAACCCACTTACCAGCAGATAATGAGGTCTCTCTTCTCCCCCAGAACATTATTATTTGCAGTAGTTCCTGACTTATGGTTACTTCCTGTGGTCTTGTCCAGCCACTTAGGGATCTGATAAATGAATCTCACTGAAAGTCAGTGGGATGTAGGAGCCTAAGACTTGGTTTACCCTTGAAAAAATATCCAACCTGTTGACATAGCTGCACTGAGGTAACACCCTATGTAGATACAGCTATGTCAACAGAAGGGGGCTTCTGTTGTCATTTGGTGAGGTGGTGTTCCTACTTCTGCAGATATACTATGGTGGTATGGTCTTCGTAGTGTAGGCCATGCCTATGCTACAAAATTGTCAACTTAACTTACATTGGCAGACAGCCACCGCAATTATTAAATTGCTTGTGTGTGTGCAGACTTGCCTCCTTGTGTAGGTGGTGCATGTACTCACCAGGAGTGTTTGTATCGATTGTATTGTCAGTGTGGGTCATGGTGGAACAGGTCTTGAAAGCCAGTATCAGTCGACATAAGAAATGCAGTGTCTGCATTGACACTTCATCGACCCAAATACATTGACCATGACTCTCTGCTGCTTGAGCAGGTGGTGTTAGTAAATTGGTGTACAGAGACACTTAAGTCAGTGAGAGCCAAATTTAAGTGAGGACATTTCTATAGCTAAATTGACGCAAGGCAGCTTACCCTTCTGAGAAGAAAAAATTACTACACGACCCCAGGATTGGGGACTGAAGTCTGAGTCCCAGCACCCACCGTGGGGGGCCAAAGCCCCACCGCCCAGGGTGGGGGCCAAAGCAGAAGCCCAAGGGCTTCAGCCCCAGGCAGGTGGCCTGTAACCTGAGCCCCACCACTCAGAGCTGAAGTGCTTGGTCTTCAGCCCCAGGCCCCAGTAAGTCTAATTCTAGCCTTGGTGACCCCATTAAAATGGGATTGCGACCTACTTTGGGGTCTCAAGCCACAGTTTGAGAACCGCTGATTTAGAGGATTATAAGTTTTCACCACTGTTGGAAAGTACTCTTAAGGGTGAGAAGTCCCTATCTTTTTGGTCTATGTGCTTTCTTGGTTCATAAAAGGTATTGCTTTACATGCATTTGAAGTGTGTGAGGGATTTTACTACCAAAAACAATGATAGAGTTGTACTAGTGGTAATGTAATGGTGGGAAACTTCCCAAAGAAGTTTTTTGTTGGCATGGAGGAGTGGGAATTTTCAAACGTGTCTAAGACCGTGGCTGTAAAGGAAAGTTTTTATGATGTAACTTCTGAAGTATAAATTGATACAGTTAAACAGGTATAAACTCCCTGCCCTGGTGCAGAATTTTTTATCCTGGTATAAGATCCTTTGTGGAAACTGTTATACCAGTATAAATCGTTTTTTGGTTTTACGTATGTTGCTTGGGAAGGGTATAAGCTAAACCCAAAAAAAAGTCATGCTTCTTCCTATAAGAGTTTCCACACAGGGTTTTTATACCTGTATAACTGATAAAAACTTTCCCGTGTAGACAAGATGCAAGTGATTCAGGAGCAGGAGTCCCAGTATAGATGCATACATGGGACTTGTACTCCTAAATCATATTAGATGCATTTGAAAATCCCATATGCAGCTGTTTGTACAGTACTGTGTGAGAGAAGAAAGGAGGAATACAGTCCATGGAAAAATCACTTCATGTAATAGTCTTGAAAAATACAATAAATGGGGAGACAGTTCTCACTTCCAAAATAAACCAAAGCAAAATTGACCTTTATAAACCTTAAGGTGCACTCTAGGCACCTACTGTGTCAAGCTCTTTTTCTGTTGTGGTTGTTAGCAAAGGCCTGATATTTTTGTTTTGAATTATAGGTTGAAGACTTTGGGTGACAAATCAAGAGAAGCGAAAATAAGCAAGCAGAGGTACTTCTGTATGCTTAAATATATAGCTTTGTCTTATGTCTTTATTTATGAAAACATTGTTTAAACATAGCTAATATACTTTGGAAAAACTATTTACATAGTATTTTACATAATACTGAAATTTTGCTGAAGAAAATGCTGCTCTATAGATAAGAGGATTATCCAAAACATATGGTTTAATAGAACTCTCTAGTTCCCACTTTTTAAAATTAGCTATTTTTTTGGTGCTCAGCACTCAGTTTAAAGATGTTTGCTGTAACTAAATTATATTGTCCTTTATAATCTAGTAAATTAAACAGTATCACTGCCCAAAACATTTGACGCTTGAATTTATCTTTCTCCATGTGAATCTTAAATACTACAATCGTTCTTCCTATGTTACGAGGTGTTTTTAAAGTACAAGAACAGAAATAAGTGCCTTTCATTGCTTTAAAAAATTGATGATAAAGGGATGGTAACTTCAGAAGAGAAATCTTAAACCATTCTGTAGCATAGCTGAAAATAGCATTGGTTATGTTTCTGAAGTCAGCATTTTAAAATGTCATTCTGTTTTCAACATGAATAAATGGCATATGTGTACAATATTAAACTGCAGAAAAGTAAAACAAAAAAACCCAAACAAAAATCCAGAGCAATTTTAAATAAATGAAACTGATTACTGCATTCTTGCACTTCAGAAGTTCTTAACTTTTGGAAGATCAGTCTTTTATAACTAAAAATTTGCCAATTAGTTGTCCATAATGTAGGCCACCGCTAAAGTATTTTGTTGGGAGAAGGCTGAATTAGTAATTTTAGCAAACTTTACTGTGCATATGTATTGCTCATAGGTGCTATAGTAATACAAATAATGTTTTAATGCAGGTGGCATATTGAAGTAATGCCATTGATTCTGTAGGATCTGTTATCATTGATATGTTTACATGAACTCTGTACAGTGAAAATTCATGAAGACTAGGGTCTGAATCCTCCATCCTGTTTGTGATGCTCCTGTGTGTCAAGGGGGACAGAGAGCTGCTTTGAGAGGGCAGCTGATTGCATAGGTTGCCTGGATGGCATAACTGGCTCTTTTATCCCTTTCTAGTCCTGCTTTGTAGAATCCGTGTTGAAGTGAGATGTAATTATTGATAGAGCCCTGTGAAATTCTTATTTTTATTTTTCAGAAATTTCTTCCCCATCTCTGCTTATATAGCCCCCCTCCAGGGTGGGTGGGAGGCCCTTGGGAGGGGTGACAGGTCTTAGTGGGAGATCCTTGAGGGAGGGCAGCAGTTGGGTTCTGTCCCCCGGGGGGTGGGTGGGAGGCCCTTGGGGTGGTGGTAGGGTAGGGTCCTGCCCCCCATCGGGGGCAGAAGGCCCTTGATGGGAAGTTGGGGCTGGATGGCCCTTGGTAGGGTGTGGCAGGCGCTGCCTCCTGGAAGGGCAGGAGCCCTTCGGTGGAGGGCGGCAAGGTGGGGTGATAGCTCCTGTCATGATCGGGTGGGCAGGCCAAATTTTCCATTTTATTTCATTTTTTTACGTTGATTTTTGTTTTATTTCACGTTGTTTTGCGTTTGTGAAAAACATAGGGCTCTAATTATTGAGATTGTGGAGGTGTCACCAGAGATCCTTGTGCGCTAGTGATTCTTCACTGACAGAACATGTTAGAGGGCTGTTGCAGCGAGCAATAGGTTAGAGCAGTGGTTCCCAAACTTTTTACTAAGGTGACCCACCTCCTACATTTTGTCTCTTTGGGGACCCACCATTACCCCTCCTCCACCCCTTGCCATCCTACCCCTCTGTTCCTCCTCTTCTCAGCCCTCCAGACCCTGCTGTCTTCTCCCTTCCTAGCCTTCCAGCACCCTGCGCTCCCCCTTTCACTTTCCAGCCTTCTTCTTAGTCCAAGTGCTGTGCTCAGCTCCCCCTAGCTTTCTTGTTCTGGCGATCCCGGCCCTGCCCCTTCCTGCAGCCCCAGCTGGCCCCTCTCTTTCTGCTACTGAGCCCGTATCACTACCAGGCTGCTGATTGACCGCTCGTTGGCTACGGCCACTTCCTCCGTGCTGCTGCTGCCCAGATTCTGCTTCCCACACTACTGCCTGTTAGATCCTTCCTGTGACATGAGGTCAGGACCCACTTTTTGGGAAACACTAGGTTAGTTTAGCCTTGAGGTTATTCTAGCCTCAGACTAGGTGAACACAAAGGTGACTTTAAACCATATTTGCTTCCTCTCCACTGACCAGGTTCTGAAGCAAACATAACATAGCTTGATCTTTGAATCTAACTAATAAACAACTGTTGAGTCATATTATTTACATCACATACACCATCATTCAAACAGTTGGTATAACTGCAGTTTCAATCCATTCTGAGGGAGTCTGAAGTGAGGAAAGTCTTGATGTAGTTAGGGCTGTCGATTGAATTGCAGTTAACTCACGCGATTAACTCAAAATTAATAGTGAATAAAAAATTAATTGTGATTAATCGCACTCTTAAACAATAAAAATACCAATTGAAATTTATTAAATATTTTTGGATGCTTTTCTGCTAATTCAAATATATTGATTTCAATTATAACACACAATACAAAGTATACACTGCTCACTTTATATTTATTTTTTATTACAAATATTTGCACTGTAAAAATGATAAACAAAAGAAATAGTATATTCAGTTCGCCTAACACAAGTACTGTAGTGCAATCTTTTTATCATGAAAGTGCAGTTTACGAATGTAGTTTTTTTGTTTCATAACTGCACTCAAAAACAAAACAGTGTAAAACTTTAGAGCCTACAAGTCCACTCAGTCCTACTTTTTGTTCAGCCAATCGCTAAGAGAAAGAAGTTTATTTACATTTGCAGAAGATAATGCTGCCTGATTCTTGTTTACATATCACCTGAAAGTGAGAACAGGCATTTGCATGGCACTGTTGTAGCTGACGTCGCAAGTTATTTACATGCCAGTTGTGCTAAAAATTCATATGTCCCTTCATGCTTCAGCCACCGTTCCAGAGGACATGCGTCCATGCTGATGACTAATTCTGCTCAAAAACCATCCAAAGCAGTGTAGACCGATGCATGTTCATTTTCATCATCTGAGTCATGCTACCTGCAGAAGGTTGATTTTCTTTTTTGGTGGTTTGGGTTCTGTAGTTTCCACATCAGAGTTTTGCTCTTTTAAGACTTCTGGAAGCGTGCTCCCCACCTCGTCCCTCTCAGATTTTGGAAGGCACTTCAGATTCTTAAATCTTGGTTTGAGTGCTGTAGCATCTTTAAAAATTTCACATTGGTATCTTCTGTGCATTTTGTCAAATTTGTAGTGAAAGTGTTCTTAAAACGAACAACGTGCTGGGTCATCATCTGAGACTACTATGAAATGAAATATATGGCAGAATGCGGGTAAAACAGCAGGAGACGTACAATTCTCCCCCAAGGAGTTCAGTCACAAATTTAATTAACACTTTTCGTTTTGTTTAAAACGAGCAGCATCAGCATGGAAACATGTCCTGTGGAATGATGGCCGAAGCATGAAGAGGCATATGAATCTTTAGCGCATCTGGCACATAAATATCTTGAAATGCCAGCTACAATGGTGCCATGCGAATGCCTGTTCTCACTTTCAGCTGACATTATAATTAAGAAGTGGGCAGCATTATCTCCTGTAAATGTAAACAAACTTAGCGATTTGTTTGTCTTAGCGATTGGCTGACCAAGAAGTAGGACTGAGTGGACTTGTAGGCTCTAAAGTTTTACATTGTTTTGTTTTTGAGTGCAGTTATGTAACCAAAAAAACTACATTTGTAAACTGCACTTTCATGATAAAGAGATTGCACTACAGTACTTGTATTAGGTGAAGTGAAAATACTGTTTCTTTGGTTTTTTACAGTGCAAATATTTGTAATAAAAATAAATATAAAGTGAGCACTGTATGCTTTCTATTCTGTGTTGTAATTGAAATGAATATATTTGAAAATGTAGAAAACATCCAAAAATATTTTTTAAAAAAAGGTATTCTATTGTTTAACAGTGCAATTAATCGCAATTAATTTTCTAATCGCTTGACAGCCCTAGATGTAGTACAATATATTTATAAAGTGTGGTCTTGCTAATATTTAATATGTGGTAGAAGGATTGTAACATTGTTTTCATATTTAAGTTTATTCTTGCTGATAAATTATACTTGTTATTGACTAAGAGGTATAGCCAAGTAATTGACTATACGTGCGATTCAGTGTTAAAAATCTTCAAGAAATCAAATCAAGCTAAGCCAGTTTTATTGTCTAAAGACAAAGCAATGCAGTACAGGAAGGAAAGAGTAAGCACATTGGTCTTTCCCAGGAAGCGCAGTCTTGTAGCCTGTTCAGTTCACCTTACACAGAAGATGTGCTTCCCAAATGCCACTTAAGTTAGCCATCTTTTTATAGGATGGCTGTTTATAAGCTGCACAGCACTCACTATTCATATCACTTATAGTTTAACTAACCAGTTTGTGCCAGCTTTGTCATTGGTGCATCCATGTACTTTCCTATCTTTTGTTTTGATTATTACCTTCCAAACACTGAGGGGCATGAAAATACTCCTTAATGCAAAGCATTCATACACCTTACATTATTTCCTTGTACCACATTATAGCTTTGTTTCAGAACACTCATTCATCTAGCATAACATGACCATTTTTGTATTTGCCTAAGCAATGTGCTGAGCAATTTGTCCCAGGGCATTGTGGGATGTGTCTTGGCATAAGTGAGCAAGAATAAGCATAGTACAATTTAGCATGATTCCCCTCCTGGTGCGCGCACACACACATGTTAATATTGTGCATGTAATACCTATTGGTGTGTTTGTATATAACCTATTAGCTCTGACCAACATAGGAAATATTAGATTATGGGCTGTCAAAGATTCTTTCAATTTTGTAGCAACCACAGTTTTAATGAAGAGTGCATTAAATTCAAAACCTTTGGGCTTTAATGATTAGTGCCAATATGTTAATGCAGAACTAGTTGTTATTATTATAATCATGATTTCATAATCTACTCTTAAAGTGATGTCTGTCTTGCCAATGCATCTGCAAAAAATTGCCTTGTACGTTGTCTGTCTATTTCTAATGAACACCAAGAATAGCGCAGTGTTAAGGGGTATAATGCAATAATCAAAAAAGGGAAAATGTAGGTGGATATCAGCTTAACATTGAAATCTAGTGGTTTTGTACTCTTTTATATTCTTGTAAAGTAGATTGCTTAGTATGTTTTGAACTAGACCATACAAAATGGTAGCAAATGGGGATGGCAGTGAATAATCCTGCATTGACGAGGAGCTGGATTGGATGACCTTATTCTCTTCCATTTTTAACTTCTGTGGTTTTATTATGTTTACAGGACTGTTCAGTATTTGCCAAAGTTCTCTGCTGGATTGGAATTGCTCAGCAGGTATGTCCTTCCATTTTCAGACTGTGTCTTTTTTCCGTGGTTTCTTTCCCTAATCAAAATATTATGGGGGAACCAAGTAGTAAATAAGATCATAAGAAAATGAAAACTCTGTATTGATTGTAGGTTTTGAATTGTGTGCAGTAAATAAAGAAGGGACTACAGACGCTCCCCCACTTACGCAAGCGTTCCGTTCCGGAATGCCTTGCGTAACTTGAATTTTGTGTAAGTCAGAAATGTATACCCAACCGTTACGCAAAAAAAAAAAAAAAAAAAAAAATTTTCTAGCTTACGGAACTTTTTCCGTAAATGCGGATTTGCATAAATCGGGTTTACGTAACCTGGGGGGTGTCTGTACTAATTGAATGATGAGGATAGATACATTGAACAGCTGCCTCAAACCCAGAGCACTGTTCATTCTGCTCACTGAGTGAGACAGAAATACTGTGGGGTGGGGGAATAGTATGTGATCATGTAATTAGGTTATATAATGTTATAAATTTTTCTACAATTAGGTCGCTTGGGCAGCCTTAATTTGAGCATTTCCTAATTATTGAGTATTTGATTTTGCAACCTTAATTCTACTACATTCCGAATCCTGCAGTTCTTATAATGTATCTCTTTGCATATAATATATAGTTAAGTACTATGGATTAGACTGTGATAATTTACAACTATCCAGTTTCTCATGCCACTGAAGCCCAACTGGTCTCTGTGCTGGGGCAGTCTATACTTGACTATACAAAAAGACATCCATCTTGCATTTTAAGTAGATTAGGGTCATCAGGCTTTATAGTATAATGAACTCACCTCTCCCCTTTGGTACTCCTTGCTAATTTTGAAGAGATTTTAAAACTTAAATGTTAAATAAAATATTACTATTTTATTTGCTTCTTGTACTGGAGGAAAGAATGGATCAATTTTTTTTTATTTAAGTGCAACAAAAACACTGTTTTTCTTGAAGTGGAAGCAAGAGGGTTTGGGGACAACAGAACAATCAACATTACATTGAGTTATTCTGCTATCTAGTTTGTTTTTTCTGATGCACTCAGATTCATTTTCTAAAATATCATGTGGTCTGCTCTTTTGACACACCACAATACTGGAGAGCTGAAGCATAAATCTGGCAAAATGCCTTCACTTGGGGATTTCTCCTGGTTGTTTCTTGATGTGTTTTTAGTTGATTCAGTTGAAATATCATTCAGATCTATGCAGTGTAGTTGCAGCTGTATTGGTCTCAAGATATTAGAGAAGCAAGGTGGGTGAGGTAATCTCTTTCATTGGACCAGCTTCTGTTGGTGTCAGATACAAGCTTTCAGGTCTATACAGAGCTCTTCTTCAGCTTATTTTTGCTGACCTGAAGAGAAGTTTTGTAAGCTTGTCTTTGGCCTGGTCCCCACTAAGCCCCCACTTCGGACTAAGGTACGCAAATTCAGCTACGTTAATAACGTAGCTGAATTCGAAGTACCTTAGTCCGAACTTACCGCAGGTCCAGACACGGCAGGAAGGCTCCCCTGTCGATGCCGCGTACTCCTCTCAGCGAGCTGGAGTACCGGCGTCGACGGCGAGCACTTCCGGGATCGATCCCAGAACATCGATTGCCTGCCGCCGGACCCTCCGGTAAGTGAAGACGTACCCACAGTCACTAACAGAAGCTGGTCCAGTGAAAGATATTACCTCACCCACTTTGTCTCATTAAGATCTATGGCATTTGTAGCTGCAGTCAGATGTTCTCTTGATTTGTAAAACAGCCTACTGGAGCTCCTTATGCTTTTTTGTTATGTAGATTTGAAGTTGCTTTAGGCTGTCCTACAAGGACTGACTCCTTGACTGTTAAACTTTCCTTCCCTTTTCTGGACTTAAGTCGTACAAGAATATTGAACTTCAATATATATTTATTTAGAGTTTTGTATAGAATTTGTTCCTGTGGCTTTCAATTATCTGGGTTGTTTGCTGCATCCAGTTCAGAACCAGCTTCTCTCCAAGACCACAGTAGCTCCAGGCATTGCGAGGAGCTCAGATAATCTAATATTAACTCTTATTTGGTTGCCCATAATCTTTGTTTAGAAACATGTGTTCTCTTATGATGCCTATGTGGAGACTCTACCTTTTTGTGTGCCTGTAGCAGGGTTTTCCCCTGCAAAACAAACTA
The DNA here is from genome assembly GCF_013100865.1 of Trachemys scripta elegans. Classification (NCBI taxonomy): domain Eukaryota; kingdom Metazoa; phylum Chordata; order Testudines; family Emydidae; genus Trachemys; species Trachemys scripta. The sequence goes on from NC_048299.1 coordinate 174,650,654, forward strand.
TCATTCACATGTCTAGGATGTCATATTTTGCTTTTAAAGCTGTGATTCTGTTATGGATGCTTCCAAAGTGTGCTTTGACTTCAGATGAAATCTCTAACCGACTCCCATTGTCCACATTATTTTCCAGTCTCTGTGGTCTTCCTGTTAGGCTTCTTTTTCAATAAGTGCTTTAGGCAGGTTTTGCTTTAAATCTTTTTTAGCTTGAAGGAGTACTCATTCCTTTGGCTTGGATCTCCTTGGAGTAAGGAGTCCCTTACTGACTGCTGAGTTGACCCCCAGTTATAAATACTTTATCTGTTATATAACTATTGTGTTGGCACGGATTTAGCACTGGTTTTCTTCTTGAGGTGATAATGAAAGAATCTTATAAAATGTTTTGGAATGTTACATATAAAAAATTGAATTATATGAATGGATTTTTCTTCTATGAGAGGGGCAGTATAAAAAAAGAAGTCCTTATATACATACATGTCTGTCTTGGAGATCAAAACTGATGTAGTCCAAAGAAATGTGTGCAGAAGAAGCATATGAAATGCATGCAAAAATAGTTTTTATGTATCTGTATGTGTGTATTCCAGGTTTAATAAGTTGAGTTCTGGAGCAGGTAGTTAAGCAGATGGTACTATTACCTAATGCATTGTCATATGACAGTGGAAGGCAAACTGCACAAGAATGCATTATTCTGCCCTTGACTATATGAATTAAGGTTGTTGTCCCCATCCCCCCCTCTCCAAGCTGTTGTGCTAATTAAGTCACGTGTGATTCTACTTCCAAAATTGAAAACCTGTTGGTTCAGTCAATTACAAAACATGTTCCTGTGGAAGTCTGTTAGGTAACATCTAATTCCATTTCAGTCATATAAGTCTGAAAATTTGTGGTAATTTGGATCAAATGTAAGAGTGTTGGTAAATTGAATAATTCACATTGGTAATAGAAGTTTAATAGTTGCTAAAGCTGTATTATCTTATGCATAAGTAATTTGGAAGAAACATAGAGAAATACGATACCAAACTACTTGTTTGGGATAAACCTCCAAGGCAGAGATCCAAAAAAATTAAATTTAGGTGCCTCCAAGATCCTCAAGACCCGTGCTCAGCTGCCACCTTACTCTTGAAATGCCTAAAATCCCACATTGCTTAAACATTGTTAGGTGTGTTTTGTTTTCTTTTTTTTAAATGCCACTGCATGTTGAGTAGGTTTGTCAGAGATCTATCCACAATGACTCCAAGAATTTTCTTGAGTGGTAACAGCATAATTAGACCCCTTCATTTTGTATGTGTAGTTGTAATTATGTCTTCCAATGTGCATTACATTGCATTTATCAACACTGAAATTCATCTGCCATTTTGTTGCCCTGTCACTCAGTTTGGTAAAATCTTGTGATGGATTATACTCAGTATTCACTTCCTACACACTATTGTAATTTTTGTGAAAAGTATACCTTGTAAGATATCATTTGAAAACTTATAATTATTGTCCTAGTAACATGTCTGCTGACAACATTGCTTGTGAAGTTATAACGGGTGGCCAAACTTGCTGACCATGAGAGCCGAGTACGACAATCTTAAGAATTTTGAGAGCTGAGGCACCTGCTGGGGCTCAGGGCTTCAGGTCTGCGGGAGGCACCTGCTGGGGCTTGGGGCTTCAGCCCTGCTCTAGCTGAAGCCCTGAGCTCTGGCAGGCATGCCCTGTGGGGCTGAAACCCCAAAACTCATCCTCCTCCCCACTTGGCAGAAGCCTCCACCCCACCACCTTGCTGCAAGGCAGAGTTCCCAAGCTCCTCTGTCCCCCTGCCCCCACCAGTCTGATAGGTGGAGAATGGCAAATGTGGGGACACTGCAAGCCATACCTTAACCTTTAAACAGCCACATGTGGCTCGCGAGCCAGTTTGGCCACCCCTGACTTATAAGATTCCCCTGTATGATGATGTTAACAAACATTCCAAATGCCACAGCTCTGCCTAAGCAGAAGTCAGGTTTGTCCTAAACAACAGAAGGAATGAGTGCTTTCTTTAATTTGCATTTAAGCAGTAAACAGAGATATTAAGGAAGGAGGGGAAAATAAAGGAAGTTCCAACCGGTGGGGGAAAAAACAGCAGGACCTATCTTTCTACATAGACTTTGTCTCCTGGGTCTCAGCTGGAAATGTTTTTTTTTTTTTTTTTTTAACAGGGGGACTGAAACTATTAAAAAGGAGGGACAAAAATATCTGAAGGCACCCCTCTTTCTCTCACCTCATTCTCAGCACCTGAGAACACAAAAGGAAACAGCAATTGGACTCTGGGGGTGGGGTCCTGGCCAGACATGCTAAAAATGCAGAAATCGGGCTAGTTTTTGGCTTGTAGCTTGTTGCTGCTTTTTTTTGGACCGGCTCCCAGCAAGCAGGGGCAAGAGCGGGGAGAGAGTCAGGGGTGCACAGCGGACCCACCACAATCCCAGACTGCACCCTGGGGGTTCTAGTCAAATAGAGTGATGGGGTTTTTAGGGATTGGCTTATTTTGGCCTTGTTTTGAAATGGGATTAGCTTGAGTTTTGGCTTATTGTGAAAGTCAGGGTGCTTATTTACCGCGTGAAAGTTGGCAATTGTGGTCCTGACTTGAAAGTTTGGTCAGTAATCTGCTGGATTACTGATGGGCATTACGGGACACCTCCTAGAGGCCACTTATGGCGACATAAGCAAGCACAGTGTCTACACTAACACTTTATCACTCTAACTTCATCACTAAAAGCTCTATGCCACTCATCAAGGTGGTTTTATTATGTCAGCGTAGCAGGAAAATTAAATTGGTGGGAGGAGCATTGCAGTGTGTACACCTCCACTGTTTCATTGACAAAAGCTGACTTGTCAACAGAACTGTGTAGTGTAGACAAGGCCTTAGTTGCAAAGCAAACTCTCTCGCCACAAGATCCACAATACTGTCTCTGTGTATTGTTTCTTTTGCTTCTGCAGATGTGGCCCTGAAGGCCACCTCATACATACCGTGAAAGCACCTCTGTCGGAGGAGGAGTAAGGAGGTCATGTTTAGAGAAATGCTGCAATCATCTGATACTACAGATAGTGAGCACTGAGCATGGAGAGAGACAATGGAAAAACTCAGAATTGATAGTCAGGAGAGTAGACTGGGCAGGCAGGCATGGATGATAAATCTGATGGAGGACCAAACAGAGATGCTGAGGTCCCTGATTTCACTGCAGTCAGAACACAACCAAGCTCAACTCCCACAGCAGCCCATACAGAACTGCATTCCATGCCCCTTCCAAATTCCACACACATTCCTCACGTTTCTGGCCCGTCGCAGTACCCCTTGCACTCCACCCCTAGGAACGTGTTTATAATGACAGCTCTGAGAGCCTCATTTGAGTGCTCCTCAATGTCATGTCCTTTGTAAGAAATGGAAATCTGTCTTACTGTTTAATAAAAATTTAGTCTTAAATACAATTCTTTATGTCCTAAATATGGTGGTTGCTGCTGAAATCCATACACCATGGCAATCGGCAAAGTGGCAAGTAAACAATGCCTTACTGAATATATTAAGACACATTACTGGGGCTGTCAAAATGCTGCTTCAAAGCCTACCTGATTCAAATAGCTCCACCCCCGCCACATTGAGCTCCTCTAATAGTTTTGGTATCTGGCTGCTCAAAATCAGCTGCCAGATAATCCACCTCAACACTCCAGCCCTGTAGAAACTTTCCCCCCCTAGCTCCACAAATGTTATGCAGAGCACAGCATGTTGCTGTGACCATGGGAATATTTTCCTCATTGAGCTCTAACCTGCCAAAAAGACGGTGCCAGTGACCTTTAATCTGCCAAACGCACATTCAATGGTCATTCTGCACTGGCTGAGCCTCTTGAAGCACTCCTTGCTGCTGTCAAGGATTCTGGGGTAAGACTTCATGAGCCATGGGAGTAAGGGGTAGGCTGGGTCTCCCAGGATCAATCACTTTGGTCATTTCCACATGCCCTATTGGAGTCTTCTGGTCTGGAAAGAAAGTCCCTGCTTGCAGCTTTCTATACGGCCAGCGTTCCTGAAGATGTGTGTATCATGCACCTTCCCTGACTATCCCATGTTGAGGTCAGTGAATTGACCCCAGTGATCTACCAGCATCTCCAGTACCATATAAAAGTAGCCCTTTCTGTTGATGTACTCCATCGCAAGATAGTCTGGAGCCAAAATTGGAATTTGCATGCCATCTATTGCTCCATCACAGGGAGTCCCATTGTTGCAAAGCCATCTGTTATTTCCTGCACATTGCCCAAAGTCACTGTCCTTTGTAGCAAGAGGTGATTAATGGCCCTGCACACTTGCATCACTGCCACCCTCTTAGTGGACTTCCCAACTCCAAACTGATTCGTGACTGACCAGTAGCAGTATGGAGTTGACCGCTTTCACACAGTAATAGCCACTTGCTTTTCCAGCATGAGGGCAGCTCTCATTTTGGTGTGCTTGTGCTACAATGCAGGGGCAAGCTCCGCACACAGTTCCAGGAAGGTGGCTTTGCACATCTGAAAGTTCTTCAGCCATTGCTCCTCATCCCACACCTGCATCACAATGCGATTCAACAAATCAGTGCTTGTTTCCTAAGCCCAATACCAATGGTCCACCATATGCAGCTGCCCGATGAATGCCATCATCGATCTTGAATTCTTTCTTTCTATGGCCCACAGCAGTGCAGGCATCACAGTAGCATTTTCAGATTTGTAGCTCATGAAATACTGTAGGATCAACCATGTTGTGTTCGTAACACTCATCATGAGATTGTCAGGATCCATGCTTTCAGGCAGAGATGGTGGACGCGTGGTTTACAGGGGTAGTTGGAAAAAGGTGCAAAAACGTAGTCAGAAGGTCACTCCCATGATGCACTGCTATCCATTCCCAGAACTCCTAGCTGTACAAGATAGCAAGTTGCACGCTGGGATAGCTACCCAAGGTGCCTTGCTCTCTGTTGAAGCTAGAGCACCAACTGTGGATGTGTACCACCGAAAACAAGGAATGTTGTGTGAACATGCACAAGCAAAATAGTTACAGCAGTTTATGATCATCGACGTAACTCAAGTTGACTTAACTCTGTAGTGTAAACCTAGCCTAAAATCCTTAAGTAGATACTAGTACGCATCTTATCTTGATGTTTCTTGTAACCATTGATGACTTTGGTGCCTCATTACTTATACTCAAAATCTCTTTGTAGTTTAATAAACTGGTTTTACTGTTTGATCTAATCCAGTGTGTTGAAGTGTCTGATTAAGGTAATGAATTGGCATATTATTCCCTTAAAGGAATAACAGACTTACTGTATTTGTACTGTCCAAGAGAGGGGTGGGCAGTACAGAGATATAAGTTTCTGGGGAAAATCTGGGACTGGGGGAGTGTTGGGTCACCCTACAGGACAACCAAGGCTGGTGAGAGCCAGGGTGTAGCTAGCAAGGTGCAGTTACACATAGACAGTCAGAGTGTGGCTTGCATGCTTGAAGGCTGTGAGTGGCCCAGATGGGAGCCACTAGAGTGAGGCATTGTAAGGCATCCAAGGTTGTAGGGGAGGGGTGGCGCAGCCCCCTTTTAGTCTGGATTGTGCCCATTTATGTCACAGATATCTTTGTAACTCTTCACAAACAGTTTTGGACTTAACTATCAGGAGTAATTTTGTATCATACAAACTTTGCTACCTTGCTGTTTAACCCTTTTTCCAGATCATTTATTAATATGTTCAACGGTACTAGTTCCAGAACTGATCCTTGGGGGACCCCGCTATTTAGCGCTATCCATTCTGAAACTGACCATTTTTCTACTCTTTTGTTTCCTATCTTTTAACTGGTTACTAATCAATGAGAGGATCTTCCCTCTTATTCCTTACTTTGCTTAAGAGCCTTTGGTGAGAGACTTTGTCAAAGGCTTTTTGAAAGTTATTTTTACCCATCTATAGTTCATTATTTGATTCACTAGATAGAGGGTTCTACTGATTTTTGGGAATAATAGACTTTGATTTTAACTTCTCTTGAAGAGAGAGTCCCTGCCAGAGGTGGACCCACATTCAAAGATGTAACTTCTGTTGAAAGGTCTCCACAGAGAGACATACGGAAGAGATTACAACTGAAGCAATCATTGTTTTTGTTCTGTTGAGGTATTTTAAGTTTTTCTTTTCCTTTCTCTAATAATTAATAATATAATTAATTATGATGTCCCCTAAGGCATAGGAAGAACCCCATGTGACTGAAATAGGAGTCACTTCCCTGCATTGGCAGTTGAGGTCTGCTCTGTCATTTCTTGTTTCTGAAGTCTATAGTATAAACTTTCAGTTACTTTTAGAATAAAATTACTTGACACTCAACCACTTAAAATTGCCTATTTTGCATACTATTTATTTTTGCTTTATATGTTGAAGCCATTTAAAAGGGTATGATGTATTCTTATTCAGACTAAGATTTCTCAAAAATTTAAAATATAAATTCACTAAACCCACTGATCATGAGTTTAATAATTCTGAATAATTACAGTTGAAATCTACTGAATCAAGCCATGTCTCAAGGAAAGACACAAACATATTCATACTGCCATTTAAAATTCTCTGCTCGTTTGTCCAATGTTTCCTAGTTATTACTACCTCCATGCACTATTTCCATTACTGTCCAATCATAATGAAATTGGTCAAATCCATTTCACTCCATTAATGAACCTCTGAATAAAATTAATACCAGTGTCTGAGAAATTAAAAATGGAATGATTGCTTTCTTTTTACTTATTAATTTGGGCTTTTATAAAAACTTATGAAAGCGACCCTGCTAAAATGCAGTATATTTGTTTTTCTAGTTATTTTTCTGCCCTGTTTATATTGGGTAGTGCTTGTAGGAAAAGGTAGAAAAATGTTAGATGTGATTTCTCTCTCTCCCCTCCCCCCCCCCACCTGATATCTCTTTAATCCAGTTCTTTTGGTCCCTGTTATTTAAGTGACCCTTTTTTCATGAGGCTCTCATGCCACCTTTTAAAACTACTTTAAAGAAACTTATTAGAAGTTGCTTTACAAAATCCTGTAAAAACTATTGCTTTAAAAATAAAAAGCTTTTAGTGAAAGCTTTAAATTAGCCTACAGTATCTCTTGAGTATCTTCTCTTCCTCTGAGTCTGAAGTGATATTCTGAAACCTGCTTCCAGTAAGTGGTAACTGAGTTTGTCCTTAAGCAGGCCATTAATTTCCTACCCTTTCCCCCCAGAATCTGTCTTTGGAGAAGATCGGTTCCATACTTCCTATATGTGTGCGTTTGGGTGTGGGAATACCAAACCCCCGCAGTACTTTTTTTTTTTTTTTTTTTTTTTTAAACTAGGCCAGGGGATTTAGAAAGTTCATCAAACTTTTTGTGACACTGCAGGATAAAAATAGAGGGACCACTATTCAGCATCTTAGTTGTTGTGTATTGAGACTGTTTTGGGGTAGTTTGGCCACCCCTGCAATATAGAGTTCTTCTGCTGGATTTCCTTTCTCCAGTAGACCATATACAAGCTTCTGGTACTTACCATTTCAAGTTCTTTTGTAATGTAGGTCCTTCCTACTGACTTCCTTTTGTACTTTATCATGTCAACTGCTGTGCCTCACAAACTATGTTAGTCATTTTGCCTATATGTTTATTTCTTCCAGAAACACTTTCATGTTTTCTTCTATGCCAACCTTGTATATAGATCTTTCTGGAACTAGTCCTCCTCTGACCAGATTTTGAATGGGACCTGATCTGGTAATGGCCTTTGAGATCACGTACTGGATGAGGTCCCGCATGTGAGTTAGGCAAGCGAATGCCTCTCTTCCCCCATTCATGCATTGCTCTGGGGCTTAGGTGGGAGATAGGCATCTGGGTACCTAGAGTGAGGCAGCAGAAGCTTGGGACTTTCTTCCCCTGAAAATTTAAGCGTTGTGAGTTTAGGCATCTCCAGGGGTATGCGGGCATTTTGTGAATCACAGTGGTGCCTAAACCCAGACTGAGGCACCTAAGTTTCTGTGCATTTGGCCTTTGTTTCTAGTCACTGTCAGCTTACTTACTACTACAGATTCTTCCTTTTGTTTAATAAATTGGTTAGCATTAAATGCAAAATGTGTTTTGATAAACTTTTTTCTTAGATGTCCAGCATATCTAAATTACTTTTGTTAAACTAATAATCATTAGAAAATGCTATGTTTATGCATTTTAATTGAATTCTAATTTTCATCCAGGTACAGCTTGACACAAATCACAAGAGTGTGTGTGGAGGGAAAAATTCCAAAGAGTTAATTAGAAATATGCATAATTCAGTTCTAACATAAAGTGTAAAAATGTGTATAGATATAGTGTGTCCTCCTGGTTAGCAAAAAAGAACCAAATTTAGTGTAAAGGCTATATTTAGCTGCAAATCAATCAAGCTGCAAATTAATGGTTACCAACCAATGAGAATTGACCTCTTGATTTAAATCAATTTGTATTTTAGTTATTTACTCAAGATTTTCTACTGTTTGATTTTAAATCATGATTAAAGTTGGTGATTTAAATCACTTGGATATAAATCAATCCACTCTGGCCTACGAAAATGCATATGGCACTTCCATAATTCCCTCTGATTTATTTTATACATACTTGTATATCTTAGGTATTTTGGCCCAAAAGAACTTGTCATAGTGGGTCCTCAATGTTCAGGCCTTTAGGTGCTACTGTAAATAATTAATAAAAATAATAGTTTATATTTGCAGTATCCGGAAGTGCACCTGGCATTGTAATAAACAGTCACTGTATGGATGAAGAGCTGCTTAAATAACTCTGGGGTCAATGGTCTTACTGAGTGTTCCAGTAAAAGTTTACATGGATGTATGTACTAGAGCGCAGATTCCATAGGCACGTATACCTTTAAAAAAAAAAAATAAAAAAAATAAAAAAAAAAAAATCCTAATCAGAATGCTATTTGTGTTGCATACAATTATAAGATCTTTAATGTTAGTATTTTATTGCTTTCCTCGTGGGACTAGTGTTTCCACTAGTGTGTTTAGGTTTTTTTTTTTTCTGTACAGTTATGAAGATATGACTCGGCTGTGTTTTCTAGTCGGGTTAATTAGCAGTTTAAGAAATCCATGGAGCACTAAGCAGCAAATGCAAAGTTTTCAACTGGGACAAATACGCTACTAATGTGAAATTTGCATTTAGAAATACACAGATAAGATGAAACACCAACATTCATAATGTTTGTTTTGAGTTGGGACTGAATTTATGGTAAGCATAATCACAAAAGTTTAATTTTTATTCTGTTCAGGTATGAAGACACTTGGGTGGCCCTTCACAAAGGAGCTAAGGAATGTGCAAAAGCTGGAGAGGTAAAAAAAAAAAATTACATCTGTTAAAATATCTGAAGAGCTGTGAAACTTTTTAAAAATTTATTTATTTATTTTTACTAATAAATATCAGTATTTTGAGACCAAATTACATTACAGTTGGATAATTAGATGATTATTTTTACTTGATTTAATCCAGTACAGTAGAACCTCAGTTACACACACCTCAGGAATGGAGTTTGTTCATAACTCTGGGTTTTTTTGGTCTGTGTTGCTGCCTGATTGTGTACTTCCAGTTCCAAATGAGGTGTGTGGTTGACTGGTCAGTTCGTAACCCTGGTGTTCGTAACTCTGAGGTTCTACTGTATTTAGCAGGTAGTAGTTGAAGCAGAATTTCCAAAATTCCTACAAAGTCTGTTGCTTCAGATTAAAAAAACTCCTCACTATACCAGACGGGTGACTTAAGGTACATATTCACTTGTGGTAGTATGTAATGTACAGACACTGCATGCCCCGCTAGCTGGGGTATAAGTAGCAGGATACATGGTGAGGCGTGCCTTAGGGGAGTAGAGTGCTATACCTGCCTGTTCCCCCATGGTATATACTGTTCACGAGCTCTCTACGTTTCCAAGCAGTGCCCCACACGTATACACTGATATTTTTGGCAGTGTAGTGCCCTGTTGTCTTCCTGCTTCCAGAGCCTTTCACTGCAGCATGTAGCTACACTTGTAATTCCTGTACTCTACGTGCTGCTGTAGGTGTAAACAAAGGTAGGTATCCTTGATAAATTTGTTACTATTCACTACTTCTCTTTGAAATCCTAGAAGAAGAATATCTTCCTATCCTTTAACAAAGGGAAGGTATTCTTGAAGCTTTTCTCCTTATCACTAATTTGGAAAAAAGCAGTTTTCTCCTAGGAATTTCTGTCATTAGCCTAAACACTTAATTTAATAAAACAAGCATCTACAAACTTAAATATGAGCTGCTATTCTCCAAGCATCATGTATGTGAAAACTATAAATAGCTCTAAAATTCAGTAAAGACTAAAGCAGGCTTATAACATAAGATTAAACTGAGGCAAAATAGTTAATATGGTTATAAATGTTGATATTTAGAACATAAGACTGGAAGGAACCTCTTTGGTCTTCGAGTCCAGTCATCTGCTGTCAAAGGTTTACCCCCACTGCTCTGTAAAATTGCTTTGACCATTTTTGAGCTGTCATGCCTGAAGTTTTTCACATTTTTCCCCATGACAATATGTGAAGAAAGCTTCGTTGCTTTATTATATTTATTTTCCTTAATCATAGAGTGCTGGAAAAGTGTTATATTTAGGTTACATTTCCAGCTTACAACTTCATATTTAAATGATATTTTCCCCTCTAGATAAAACCCTGTATCCAGTACTGAGAATCCTTTTGTAGGAGAAGTATAAAATTAATGTTAGCTTAAGATTTTGGTTAAGGAAGTGTGTGTTGTAAAGAAAGGCCCTGACTAGCAAGTAGAAGGAAGGCCTTGAAAACAATGAACTACAAGGCCAGAAGGAATAAAATAGGGAGTATGTCTGGTTCAAAGAATAACTAATAAGATAAGGGGAAGTTTCTAAAAAGAGAGCCTCTGATCAGTGGGGGTGACTGAAGATGGTTTTATATCAAACAGAATCTGTCTAACATGAGCCAACACGGCCCTTCCCCAACCCACGCACCAGTGTTAAAGCCTATGTGAACCCAGGTGCAATGGGAAACTGTTGTACAGCAAAAAGGAGGGGAGGAAAGGCCTTGAAGAAAGGAGGTTGTAAACCTTATCTGGATTAAGACTGGAAATAAGGGTGAACTGTCTCAAACTGTTTTTTTAGCTGAAGTCAGTAATTGGCAATGACATCACTTGTTTGTTTAAGGTATAAAAAGTAAAGTCTTAAAGGGTTCATTGCTAATACCTGCCTGACCATGTTGGAGCCGATCGATATGGGTTTAAGCACTCTGGGTTTAGCCTGAGTTTGTAAATTTTTTGATCAAGATACTTATGTGTTTTGGTTACTGTTCGCTTATTATTTAGGCTTTTTAGGCATGTTTAGAGTTATTGCATAAGTACCGTTTGGCCTTTGAATGTAGTAAAGGAATTTATGATTAAATTAGTGTTTGGTTTCCCATATTAATTTCAAATATTAATAATTCCAACAGTTGTGTTCACATAGAGCATTGTATTGTTTATATTTTAAAGATGATATGATGGCAGTTGGAGATTATTTTGTGCCCTCTTTTCCTTGACAATGTTTAGAGGTCTGAAGGACTTACAAAAAAAAACAACAACTTTAGAGCTGCATATTTTTCAACCTTATAAATGTCCGGAATCTCACGTTTCTTTCCTTGAGGACTCCTTCAGAGGACCCAGAATTGTGAATTGGGAGCTCTCCGTCCTTAATTGTGAGGGCAGCAGGGCAGATAAAAATTAATGTTTTAAAATAAAAATATCAGATTTTTAAAATTTAAATTAAATACAGGTTTATTTTTTAAAAATAAATGTGAAATTATGACCGTTATGTTAAGGCCTAAATTTATAATTTATTTAAATGTAAATTAAATAAAAATAATACTAAGCACATCTTTGTTGCAAGTTGTAAAGAGAGTCTACTACTGCACTGGGGGAAATCCCTGGCTAAGCACCTGGAATCAAAGTTTAAGTGCTAAAACAGCTTTTGATAGCAGTAGCCTGTCTTTACACCTGCAGAAGAATATTTTCCTCTTTTTGGTTTACTCATCTAGTTCATTTAGAGTTAAGAAACCAGTTGGAGCTGAAAAAGCAGGGAAACTTCTTCCAATCTATGTATAAAAACTAGGTTTGGGAGAATGAGATCAACTAGTTCTAAAATGTTGAAGGATGTGGTGACCAGAAACATTCTGTTCAATTCACTTAATATAGATAATTCTCCCTTTGCTTAATAAATCAGTTGGTTTTAAAAGTAGAACATGTTTTGATAAACCTTTTCTTATGTATCAAGCACATTTAGGGAAGTTTTATTTAACTTAATACTCCTGAGGGAATTCTGCACCAAGAAATAAAAATTCTACACACAATATTAAAATTCTGCGTACTTTGTCAAAATAACACAATATAATCATGCAATTTTCAATTATTTCCTGACAAGTATTTTGAAATAAATTACCAAAATAATTGAAAATGGTCTGCAGAATTCTAATTTTTTAAAAAAATTTTGGCACACAATTCCCTCGAGTATTAGGGTTCTGTGTGGCGCAATCTGGGTGCAGGCAACTCTGTGTGGGGGATGTGGATGCACAGGGGCTTGTTGGGGGTTCTAGTTGCAGGGGGAATGGGCATCTGCAGGGTTCAGGGGAAGTGGTTAGCACTCAGGGTGGGTCTGGGTGTGGAGGGCTCAGCGGGGTGTCTAGGTGCTAGGGGAGTGGGGCTTGATGGGGTGAGGGCCAGGGTGTAGCTGGTTGGAGCTCAGTGGGGTGCAGGTCTGGGTGTGGCAGGGTTCCTGATGCAGGGGGTGAGGCTTGGGGAATTGGGTTCTGGGTGCAGAGGGCTCCGATGCAGGAGAGGGGGTTAATGGGGGGTTTCCAGGTGTGTGGAGGGGTGAGGCTTGGTGGGGGGCGGGGGGAAGGGTGGTGGTCCAGATGCATGGGGGTTGGGCGGATAGGGGAGCAGCTCTCCGTACAGTGACTTCTCCACCCATGGCTGAGATGCAATGGGACCAGGAAGTGTGGGGGGGAGGGGTCACTGTATGGTGAGCTGCTCCTCTGTCTGCTCAACCCCCATGCATCTGGACCCACACCCAGCCCCCCAGCCAAGCCTCACCTCCTGCCAGCCCTGCCCCCAACCCGCTTTGAAGAGCTTCCTGTAGCTGGGGGAGGTTTCTGGGGGGTTGATCTGACCCAGCCCCAGCTGCTCCAGGCAGAGGAGGGGGAACTCCACCCCCTCTTCACCCTGCCCAGCTGGGACTAATGTTCCTGGGCAGTGACTCTTCCCCGGCTGCTTTGGGTACCCAACCAGATGCACTCCCACTGCTGGGATGGGTGAGTGAGCACTGGTGCAGCTTCTCTTTGCTTCCACACAGAAACCATTTTTCTGCGTGAATGCAGAGAGAATCTGCAAGGGGACAGGTTTCTGTGTGCCTGCAGTGACACAGAATTCTCCTAGGAGTAAACTAATAAGTTTTTTAAAATGCTGTTTTTGTCCATTTTAATTTAATTTGAATTTCGATCCAAGTAGACCTTGACATAAATAAAATTAAACATGATCTAGTAAATAAGAAGGGAAAAAATGAAATGATGCATAACGTAATAAAAATTAAGAATCTGAATAAATGTATGTAAAGCTATATAGTATACTTAATCTATACTGATGGATTTAAGCAGTGTACCTGGTTAAGAAAAATGAAGCACAATTTAGTGTAAAGGCTATATTTTGTTGCAAATCAACATGTTTTAATGGTTACCAATCATTGAGAATCAAAAATAACTAAAAAGTACAAATATAAAACAAGATGAAAATAGAGGATTTAAATCCGTTTTCTGCTTGCTGATTTAAATACTGATTGATTTAAATCACTCCACCCTGAAAGACAGGGTATTAAGATGCTTAAGAGCTTAAACTTGGGGGAGAGGAGGGCCAGAATCTTCAGAGAAGCTGTTTTATAAATGTTTATTCCTGAAATGAGTAGAAATAAATACTTGATAATAAATAGCAAAGTCTACATTTTATGGAGACTTCCTGTTAGACCATATTGAACTAAAACATTTTTTTAACACCCCGCCCGCAACTTGTACTAAAGCATACTGTGAACCTCTCTCATCACTGAAACTTCATTGCTCTAGTCATAGGCTTTGTGACTGCATGGATTATACAAATCAATCAAGATGCTCATAAAGCTGAAGTTCATGAATTAATAATCATTATTTTGCAAGTAAATACAAACTAAGTTTTATCATTGGTTGTAAATATTACAGCTAGTGGATAGCGAAGTTGTGATGCTCTCTGCACACTGGGAGAAGAAGAGGAGTAGTCTAATAGAGCTGCAGGAACAACTCCAGCAAGTTCCAGGGTTTTTAGCAGATCTGGAGTCCATGACAGCAAATCTGGGTAAGCTGTGTGTGATGTGTTTAACAGGTGTAAAAAGCATTGTAAAAAATTAGTCACATAACAAAACACAGAGGACTGACGACAATTCAGCTGTTCTGAGAATTGTAATTATAAAGCTATTTTTACTCTAACAGATTTCTCTGTTTTATAGAATGTCTTAAATCCTTATGTTTGTAACAGTTGCCTGAAAACTAGCTGGTTATCATACATAATTTGAGTGTATTCAACTATTGAATCTGCACACTCCTAGAGAATTTATCTGTAAATTGCATTTCTGCGAGAGAATCCCCTAATCTGAGTCACCTCAGCTGGTAGCTAAAATAAAAGCAGGAGTATTTTTAATTGTACATTGTTGTTGGTTGCTATAGTTACAAAAATTGTGGGTATAGTGTCAATAGCCCAGACACTTGGGGAGTGCAGGGCTAGGCTTTCGTTAGAGGTGTTGGTCTTATCATAGGCATTGTTACGAGCCCTGCCTATTACTAAGGCTGCCCAACAAGTGCCTTTATAAGATCTGTTTTTCAGATGCTTACAACTTTTCTGAACAGTAACCTTTTGGGCAGAAATGTTCTATGGCTGATGTCTGCCTCATGCTGAATATTTTGGAAAATTTCAGCCAAAATGGTTCACCCGTTTCCAAGAACAAGGCTAGGGAAAAATATTGTTTTGACCATGCGAAACAATTTTGGTAACCTTTTCTTTGAAAAGTGCTTGTGCTCCCAGGCATTGAGCTGTGACTTGAAATTTAGGAGGAGGGTAGCCTTTGTTTCAGGGATGTGCCTTTTTGCTGTCCTTTATGAAAATCTGCTGAAGGCTGGCCAAGTTATAAGCCTTTGGAAAAAATGCAGTTTGTACATGCTTAGTAGAGACTTAATAAATTTCAGCAACTAAATTCCCCCAAAGATTCTGTCTGTACTGGGCATGCTGCAGCCTGACACTAAGCGGGACTTTCCCAGTAATTGCGGCTTGGGGCTGCTGTGGACCAAGTCTGTCTGGGCAACAGAACTGAGAACAGGAAGATTCCTTTCTGTGATGTCAGTGACACTCCTGTTGATGGCTAGGCAGCCATGGAGGAGGAAACTGTTTGTTTTTGGTTCGAAGGCAAAGGGGGCAATAGATGGATCTTCAGGGCTGGATGGACTAGATTGTGACAAGCAGCCTGCAGCAGAGCCTAACAAAGGGTGTGGGAAGAGAGGGAGCAGAAGACAAGCTGGGACTATTAGTAGGGTGGGAGGCTGGGCAAGGAGAATGGGACTGGGAGCCAGAGAGAGAAATAGGGTGGAGGTGGGAACTAGAACCCAATTGGTGTGTGTGGGAGGGGTGGAGAGTGAGATATTGGCTGAGGAACTGGGGGTGGAAAGAGAGATTGGTACTGAGGACAGTGGGGGCGAGGGGAAACACATCTGGCCAGAAGCTGGGGTGTGGGGTGAAGAACTGAGACAGGCTGGGCAGAGACTGGGACAAGTAGCTAGGGGCGCACACACAGGGATTGGAACCGAGATGCAAGGGAGTCTGGGGTAGGAGATTAGAACTGGGAGCCAGTGGGTATGGGAAAACATGGGGTAATGGTGGGGGTGATACAGATTGGATGAGGAGATGGGGAAGGAGAATTGGGGTTGTTTGGACAATGGGATTGGGAGAGAGAACTGGGACAAGTACAGTAACTCCTCACTTAACATCGTCCCGGTTAACATTGTTTCATTATGTCCCTGATCTATTAGAGAACATACTCATTTAAAGTTTTGCAGTGCTTCCTTATAACATTGTTTGGCCGTGGGGGCTTGAAACCAGGGTAGGCTGGCAGCGCCCCTCCACCACACCCCAGCGGCCCCTTGGATCAGCAACTCCCCCCTCCCTCTCCGCACCTCCCGCCCACAACAATCAGCTGTTTCGTGGGCGGTCAGGAGGCTAGGGGGAAGAGAGAGGATGCACTTGGGGAGGGGGTGGAGTGGGGGCGGGCCTGGGGCAGAGTTGAGTGCACACCCCCCACCCCAGCCTGGCACTTTGGAAAGTAGATACCTGTGCAGCCATGCTTGCGCCATTCAGAGGAAAGAGTGGTGCGCTCCAGAGGGATAGCATGGGTTCATCATCATGTTCTATTTCCCCAGAGAAGTGTTTGCAGCCGCTGTTCTATTGTGTCTCCTGCCTCCCTTGGTGCTGCCTTGTAGAGTGTGAAGCTACATTAACAATGTGTTAACCCTTGAGGGTTCAGCCGAGTGCTAGCTCATCATTTAGCAGCAAGGCATTCCCTGGGAAATGTCCCACCTGATATCAACACGGTTGCTTTAGGAGAAGCTCAGGGAGCTCATGAGCAGGTCCCCAGACAATTCTCTGATTAGAACTGGTTTAAAATTTATACTGTATATGTGTATAATGTCTTTTGTCTAGTGAAAAAAATTAGCTTGGAACCTAACCCCCCCCCATTTACGTTAATTCTTATGGGGAAATTGGATTCACTTAACATCGTTTCACTTAGTCACATTTTTTAAGAACATAACTATAACATTAAGCAAGGAGTTACTGTAGTCTGGATGAGTGAAATTTAGGACTGCTGGGCAAGGGGACTGGGATGGGAAATCTGGGGAGTGGAGACGGATTGGCTAAATGAAGAAAATGGGATTGGGATGAGAATTGAGGGGTCAGGAATAGACAGAAATGGGGCGGGGACGGGTTGGATGGCACAGGACAGAAGGAGGGGACAGAATACAGTGCCCGCTGGAGCACGCTCACATATCCTAATTCATAGAATAACTGTGTACTAGAATATATGCTGTTTGTATTTGAGAGAATTATGATCTTCAGTGTTTTGAAAAGTAGAATCACTGTTGTAAACGAAGACATTTTTGAAAAACCTGATTGTGCTTCAACTTTCAAATCAGTGCCATATTAAGAGCATCTGATAGGCTGCTTTTAGTAGAGGGAGAATTAGAGGAATCTTAGAAAATGATAGAATACTGACAGTATTCTTTTTTTTTCTTTAAAATGTACTAAATTTAGTTCTATCACCACTTTCTTGTATACTTTGCTTTAGAATATGTATCTGAAAGCTTTAAAATGATCACCTACAGAATGCAGTTCATAAGTGTAACTCTTCTGCCTCCTAGTGGTTTATACTATATATTTATTTCATCTTGTAAATTTGAGCAAGTATCACTTACCACTGTCTTGTATTTCAAAGTTTATGGGTATTTAGAACTGAATAATTCTCAGTAGCCTCCATGTCAGTCTTCACAGTGGGCATTCCCCATCTCCATGGGGTGGCTGAGCATATCTGTGCTCTGAGCATAGGACTTTTCCTCAGGAAGAACTCTTCAGAATTCTCTTCCTCCAAATGGCACACATGACAGATGATAGGTCTCCCTTTGTAGTAGAGCCTTTACAGGATTTGTAAACTTGAACTTTTTCTTCATTGTCTTCAAGGGTTTTGTCCTCACAACTCCTAAACAGACACATGTACTCAGAGAGATTCCTGCTCCCAGCCAACACATAGGCAGGTTCTGTGCTGAGATGGTTGAAAAGGCTACAAAATATTCCCCTTCTCACAAGCTGTCTTTCTTACAAGGCCGTAGCTGCCATTAAAGGTGCCAGTTCCTGTAACCTTTCTAATACTAGTGAGTCATTTGTTTCCAGTGGCTCTGGCTCCCTCCCCATTCTGTGTTGGCACACCCCACTCAGCCTGGACCCAGCAGCACGAGGTGAAGTGATTCAGACCCCCTTCTTTGTGAGATTTATCTACCTCCTCTTTATATAAAATATTTAAAAATTCATTGGGTGAGAGAGAGATTCTATAGCCTAGTGATTAGCACACTTTCTTGGGATACCCAGGTTCCAGTCCCTGCTCCAAGGAGTATTTAAGTATTTCATGCAAAGTAGAACAGCTTCAAAAGGAGAGACTGAGACACCCACCCCAGAATAGCTTTATAGTTCCTAGGTTAGGGCAGTCACCTAGGAGACATGAGTTCAAGTTCTTGCTCCAAATTAGGCAGAGTGGGGATATCCCCCACCACCCAGGTGAGTGCTTTAACTATTGGGCATAAGAGGGGGTGAACCGCCACCACTTCCATTTTTTCTTTTTCTTTTTTTGCAAAAGGACTGACCTGGTGTAGGTCTCTAATTTCAGGGGAGGGGTCATAGCTGTGAATCCCAAGCAGGGATAGGCGCCTAACTGAGTTTCAGGGGCAGGGCTTTGTTTGCACCCTTTTCCTTGACACTTCCTGCTCGCCAGCTTAGGCACCTCCCTGCTCTGTGTGCAGGCTTTTACGAATCCCTTGTTTTTTAGGTGCCTAACTGCCTATGCTTTGTATAGGAAGTCTGGACACCTAATGTGGGGCTGAGGATTGATTCCACTGGGTGGCAGGGCGCCTGATCCTAAGTCCCTTAGATCTCCTGATATTCTCTCACCCACCTTGTCTCCCTAGTCCCTTTGTAGATCTAGCCAAATGTGATTACTGTTTTCCTTAGGGGGCAGACATGCAGGATATGTTACCGCAGATTCTTTTTTGATCTCCCTGGTAATGTGCTCTCCCCCTCCTCTCAAGGATTTGTCCCAAGGACTGGTGAAGGCAGTTGCTTCACATTTTGCTCTTAAAGGGGCAGCACAGTGTCTTAAAACCTCTCATGTGAGTCTCCCCTCTAGATCTTCTAAAGAGAAGGCTGAATCTCTAGAGCTAGGATTTTGAGTGAGATACCTGAGACTCTTAATTAAGCTTCTCAGAATTAAGCACAATCTAACTTCATACGTGCTTATGTTTTTAGAAAATGAAACATTAATAAAACACCCTGAAAAGTTGAAGGAATGCTGTGTAGTTCTTCCTTACATGGTTTGAAGGTGTAATTAAGGGGGAGTGGGAAATCCCTGTGAAGACACATTGGTGTCTAAGGACTAAAAGATCTTCATTACTCTGGCTAAGGTGAAGCCTGCAGCTTCATTAGTAAAAGGCCTAATAATACCAGCTGAGGGAGTATTCCTGCCAAACACACAGACATGAGAGTGAAATCATCACACAGACTAAATTTGGATACAACAGCCTCAGTGCTGAGTATTAGCTGCAATCTTATTGTGCAGGTCTGTTCTCATCTAGGAGACAATTGTGAGAGTGCACAAAAATGTATAAAATCTACTTTAAACTAGATTTTCCTAGCAGCTTTTTCAGGGCTAATGCACCTGACTGATTTGCTGTTATTCATAACTTTCAAAGATGTGTCTGAGGGGCAACTACAGCTCTGCTTGAAGAAATTGGAATATTTCAGGCTAACTTCTGATATCCTGCCATATATTTTGTTGGTAAGGTAAGCATACAGACAAAGCAGTCATTGAATCTTTAGACAAGAATAAGTCCCTCCCTCATTCCAGGAAGAGAGACTCTTCAAATTATCTTATCTCAGCAGGTGTTCCCTTTGAAGAATTTGCTCATCCAGGTTCCAGTATTGAGATCACAAATTAGGAGGAGGCCATTCTGTTTTGAGAATTAAATCCCAGCCTTGGTCTTCCTTTAGAAAGCAATTCAACTTGTGTTTTTGTGTTTAGTTTCTCAATTCTAGGCTGATTCCATCCCTCTGAGAGGTGTTTCAGGGTGCGCCCTCATCTGGGAGTGAACCACCTCAGCAATTGGGTGCTTGAGATAATCAAGGAAGGCTAATCCTTCAAAGACTAATATAGATTTTTTTTTTGTTGGTAAATGGCAGTAAATGTTTGTTTCATCATATACAGAAACTGACAAAATATTTCCAATGATAATCTAAATTTACAGATAGGCAAAGTAAGAATGCTGATAGGGAACTTATTAAAGTTTAAGGATATTTATTTGGTATATTTTGAAGGGTTGACAATGTGTGTTTGAACAGTTAAAAAGTTAAGATTTATAAATCTTAACATTTACAGTCATTAATTTGTCTGATTCCTCCCCCTAGAATTTCCTGCAACTATGAAAATAGGGAAAAAATCCTTAAAAGCCATAACTTTGTGCAGTTGTGAAAATGTAAATGAATCAATACTATCCATCAGAATTATTAAAAGAAAATTGAATTCTGACAAGCTTAGATGTACTATTGAACTCACTCGTCTTAAGGACAAGTTTATCCTTTCCTCAAAATAAATTAAAATAAACCAACACTATCAACAAGATCTTGGTAGCATCAGAAGATAAAGGGTAACATAATCCATATACTACATGTGACAATTATGGAACCAATTCTGTGGCGAGGCAGATTTTAATAAGGGCACAAGATTTTTTTTTTTGTAGTACAAAGAGAAACAATGGCATGCAGCCCATAATGAAATCAGTATTCTAGGTGAAATGCAGACTATTACAGCATTCTTCCAAAACTTCAAAGTATACAAATAACGTCCTGGAGATCCCCTGAAAATATGATCAGGAAGAGTTGCCTATTGATTTCCTTAGCTTCTGCTACAATAAGCATTTGGGTAAAAGTGATTATGAAATTATGCGGATTTCACGATTGTAAGGAAAGGAAGGCGTGAGAGCAGCAGAGTAAGGAAAATGGACTTCAAAAAAGCAGATTTAAACAAACTGAGGGAATTAGCAGATCAAGTCCCTGGGAAGAAAATCAAAGGGATGAAGGAGTTCAGGAGAGCTGGCAATTTCTCAAAGAGAATGTATTAAACATACAACTGCAACCTGTTCCGATGCAAAGGACCTATAGGAAGAATCGTAGGAGGCCAATATGGCTCTGTGACCAGGTGCCTTGATGGGCCACACTAAGAATGCTAGACTCATGGCAGCTTGCAAGTAATAGGGCAGACCATCCCCAAAGCTGGTGATTTACGCTATAACAGGGGGTCTCAAACTCCTGGCCCGTGGGGCTCCAGCGGTTTTGGGGCCGGGTCTCTCCCTTGGCCTCACCTGCCGCGCCTGGGCACTCCCTGCTTAGGGGCCCCGGCAGCGCAGTGGAGCTGAGTGGCGTCTGCCGGCTCACTCCAGTAGCTGCTGGCCCCTCTGTACTGCCCAGGGGCAGGGTGGGGCTTGCCTCTGTGTGCTGCCCCTGCCCCGAGCGCCCCTGCGGCCAATGGGATGCTCCGGGGGCGGTGCCTGGGGGCAGAAGTGTGCAGAGGCCCCCTGTCCTGCCCTGCCTTGGAGCCCCAGGTAAGAGCCACACCCCTGACCACCTCCCCACACATAGCCCCAGATCTCAGTTTTTATCCAAATATCAAACTGTCAGTCAATTCTTAGTAACTAACTAAAGAGTAATCATTTATAACTTTTATATTATTAATCATATACATACAAATGATTGCAAAATCCTTATCAGGTTTGTAGCAGTGATGGAATAGACTGTTGGCTTGTAAAAGTCTCTTTGGTAACTTCCAAAAGATTGAAAGGTCCTCGGTCCATAGTTCAGGATGCTCCTTTTAGTTGTAAATTCACAGCCCAGAGAATTAGAGCAGGGAAGAAGCAACATGGAGGTGTCTCAGAGGTCTTTTTATATCCTTTGCCATGTGCATGGAAATTTATTGTCCCCAACAAAGCTCACAGTCCATGTATGTGGAAAGTTACTGGCTCAAGATGGAGTCCATGGTCACATGAGCACATCACATGCCTTTAAACGTTTTGCTGAATCACAGGGGGTAGCCGTTGTTCGTTTGCTGTCTGAGCCATTCTCAGGAAGAGCTATCTGAACAGGATGAGTTTCTTCAATGGTCCATTGTGAGAGTGGAGTGTCCTTGATAGGCCATCAACACGTAGCTGTCTCGCCCTAATGTAAATTCTGTCTGGGGTTGTCACCCAGGCATACAACACAGGTTTAAGATACAAGTACATAGTCAATATTCATAACTTCAGATACAGAGATGATACATGCATATAAACAGGATAATCATACTTAGCAAATCATAACTTTGCAACTGACTCCTTACACGACATTATACAAGTTTTGTTGCATTGTAGAACAGTGGTAGCAACTCTGATACAAATGATCATCTTTCTTATACACTAGGGTTACCATATTTCAACAAGCAAAAAAGAGGACGGGAGGAGCCCCGCCCTAGCCCCGCCCCTGCCCCTCCCACTTCCTGCCCCCCCAGAACCCCCAACCCTCCCCCCGTTCCTTGTCCCCTGACTGCCCCCTCCTGGGACCCCTGCCCCTAACTGCCCCCCGGGACTCCACTCCCTATCTAAGCCTCCTTGCCTCTTGTCCCCTGACTGCCCCAACCCTTATCCACACCCCCACCCCCAGACAGACCCCTGGGACTCCCACGCCCCATCCAACCACTCCCCACCCCCTGACAGCCCCCCCCAGAACTCCCAACCCATCTAAACCCCTCTGCTCCCTGTCCCCTGACTGCTCCGATCCCTCTCCACACTCCTGCCCCCTG
>NC_048299.1:174673754-174884891 GCF_013100865.1 Trachemys scripta elegans
ACCCCCCCCCCAACTGCCCCCCAGGACCCTACCCCCTACCTGTACCCTGACTGCCCAAAACTTTCTCCACTCCCCTCCAAAAGCCCCCCCCCCGTTTCTTGACTGCCCCCTCCAGATCCTTCCTGTCCCTTCTCCTGCCCCCCCTTACCCTGCTGCTCAGAACAGGGTGTTGGGCTCTGTGCCAGCCGGACACATGGCTGAGCTCCCCTGCACAACACAAAACCCGGTCCCTGGCCCTGCACAGGGCTGCCGGAGCGGGCTGCAGGAGGAGGAGCTGCCGGCCGGCTCAGAATGCAGGGGGGGGGTGGGTGGGAGGAGGAAGCTGCTCCGGAGTCCAGCCCGGGACTTTCCTGCAGCCCTCCCAGCCGCTCGCTCTGCCGGGGGAGGGGGAAATCCCGGACATTGTGAGTGCTTTACAAATTCCCCCCGGACGCTATTTTTAGCACACAAAAGGAGGACATGTCCGGGTAAATCCGGACGAATGGTAACCCTATTATACACAGCATCACAATCTCTACCAGGAGCTCTTTAATGACCTGAAAATCAAAAAGGGGAAACATGGATGAATTGCTAAGGCTAATTACAAAAGAATAGCACAAGCATGTAAGCACAAAATCAGAAAGGCTAAATGATAAAATGATTTATACCTAGCAAGGGACATGAACACAATAAGAGGCTCTATTAATACATGAGGAGCAAGAGGAAGATGAAGGAAAGTATAGTGGGGAAGGAGAGCTAATAACTGGTGACATTAAGAAGGATGAGATGTTCAATGCCTATTTTGCATCCTTTTTCCCAAAAAAGGTTAATGGTGACTGGATATACAATAAAATATTAATAAGGTGGAAAGAACACCAGTCAAAATAGGAAAAGAACAGGTTGAAGAATATTTAGATAATTTTAGATGTATTCAGACTTTCGTGGCTGGATCCAAAGCCCTGAGGGGCTGTAGTTTGCCCACCTCTGGGCTAAAATGTCCCCCTTATGCCTTTCCCACATGAGAGTAAAGATGACAAAAAAGATTGTGAAGGATCAGGCCATGGCAATAATCCCCTCCTCATTAACCCTGAAGTCTTGGTTCTTAGACTTAAATTTAAATTGATTTAAATACAACAGGAACCTCCTTTCAAACTCCCAACACACACCATAGTGACACAGGTACATATCCTGAACCAATATTCAGTGCTGCCTAAATACAGGTGCTCATTCTAAGAAGGTGATAAATAACTTCATTTAAACTGAAGAAAAACTCCTTCATGCCTTCCTTCAAATTCTTCTTGCTTTCAGGGTACTGCAGAATTGGCAAGACAAGAGTTAGTTATCCTGCAGACCTATTCTTGGAGTTTCCGGCCCTGTTAAAAGTTAACCTATTCTTTCTCCTCTGAAGCTTGTCTCGTCAGAAAGGTAGAGTGGTGCATCCAAATAATACCACCTCTGGAACCCTAAAACAGACCTCTTAGCTGCAGAGTTTTTAGGGGAGGATGTCTTGTGCTTAGCTGAGGGGATAAAGGAAGTAATGTTGGAATCCAAAAGCCTTCTGCTGGGAAGCTTTACATGGCCGAATGGAACTGGTTTAAATGGTTTGCTCAAGGCAACTATTCCTGTTTATTGTAAATGCTTATTTATCTTCTATGTTGTTCCTAATACAGGGATATGTTAGTCACTGGTGTTTTACCATCCCATGATGAAACAAATTTAAAACGCTCCCAGGAATTCTATCCAGTAGCCTACTGATCTTCCGGAATTTAATATGTTAAAACAATGAAAAATCTTACTATTGCTTGTGTCAGGTTACATGCTTCCACTTTTTGTGGGCATTACTTAGTCTAGGAGGGTTTGAGCTGCACAATCTGGTGGCCCATTCACTTTACACTATTTCACAAAGACAAGGTGATATTCAAACCCCACCCTCAAATTCCTGACAAAAGTTTTATCAAACTACCATCTCTGTTACTACCACTGCCTGCCTTTTCCCCCCAAAGCTGTAGAACTATAGTGAAGTAAGGCTACATGGCCTGGGTCTCTAGGTATTAACAACTATAACCCCACCAATTTGAAATGTGAGACTTATTTATGGCCCTTGGTCAAATCTAAAGACTAACCCGCCTCAGTTAGGACCCAGCTGCTGTGTCTGGGCTCGATCAACTAGGGAAATGGCAACCTTAATGGCACATACGTACACTGACCTTTTTGTGTAGTTTGTAGAGCTGCTGTATGAAGTTTTGGCTTGCACCTTCATCATTATTCAATATTCTCTTGACACTGCATCATAGATACTAATTCAATCCCCTTTTCTGAAAGGCTCCTTGTTTACCTCCTCTGGGAGGTTGCACCTAGTTGCCTACAGTAGGGCTAGGGAAAGGTAAGGGAAGAAAAGGGGGTTACTTTTCAACAGTAGCTCCTGTTCTTCGATTGTATTCTATCCACTCAGCTGCAGTGACCCTGCCTCTTTTCCTCTACTTCTGAGCCCAACTGCAAATAGAGCTTCTGGAGATATGGAGCAACTGAAGGGTATTTATATCCTTGGCCTATAGAATGTTGCACTGCAAGGAAGGATAAAGGATACTAACTGTTTGGATTCTGTAACTGCAGAATGTTTTTACTAGAATTTACTGTGGATAAGGATTAGAGCTGTTTGCAACATTTTCACTAAAATTAAAAAACAAATTATGCTGGTTGGGAAGGTTTTTGGGTCAGGCTCGTCATGTGCTTGCTTGCTCTTGAAAGGGAGAAGAGGGTACATCTACTCTCCCCAAAACAACAACAAAAACACAGCAGATCTCAGAGCCCAGGTCAACTGACTTGGGATCGTGGACTGAAAAATGGGAAGAGTCAATGTTCCCACTCAAGCTGGAGCCCAGGGTCTGAAACCCAGTCGGGGAATGGGTCTCAAAGTTCAGTCTCCAGCCTGAGTGGGAACATCTACACTTCCCATTTTTTAGCCCCATAGCACGAGCCTGAATCAGGTAAACCAGCTCTGATATTTACTTCTGCAGTGTGGTGGTGGTGTTTTTTGATGGCGGCTGCTGCTGCAGTTAGAAATACCCAGAGACTTTGATGCCCTACCCTGGTGGTTAGGCCCCAGGTCTGGGATGTGGGAGGCCCAGGTTCAGATCCATGATCAAAAACTGCTTCTAATCAGTCAAAGCAGGAACCTGAACTCGGGTCTCCCACATACCAGATGAGTGTCCTAACCACCAGGCTATTGGCTATTGTGGGATGGGTCAGTTATCCTTCTTCCCCTTTCTCCCTCCCTGTCCCCCGCATCTTCTCCTCTCCTTCCCTCCTGGACCTGAACACTTCTGTGAAAATTCTGGTTTCAATGATTTGATATCTGATTGGGGGGAAAAAAAACTCTTGTTGAAAAATTCCCAGCAAGCTCTAATCCCAGACCAGTGCCCTAATCACTCAGCTCTAGAGTTCTTCTCCTCTCCCAATTACGTTTTTGTGAAAATGGTCAAAAGGTTTTGCTTTTCTTCCAATGTGGAATGTATACAAATTTCAAAACCTTGAAAGTTGCTGTAAAACTGAATTGTTGTCTCTAGACTCTGAGAGCTCTAATTAGGATTAAAACATAAATCCCTGTTATTCAAGCAAGTAAATAAGTTGTTTTCTCCCAGGCTCCCACTAGAGGCTGCTCAAATACTGCAGCTCAGAAATGGTTGGCTGCTGCTGGACTCTAGTTTTCACCCTTTCTCTTTCTCTTTTTTTAAATTGCTTGATTTTATTACATGATTTCCTCTTCTTTTAAAACAGGAAGAATACTAGTAAAATAGTATCTCATTCTGAATTACACTGTGGGAGACCTGTTGTGTGCTAGTGAGATTTGCAAATTAGTAAGTGAACAGTTATTTAAAAAGCAAGTTAGTGAATCAGTTTTCTGTGATTTATTTTGAAAATTATGGTTCATTATACTTCATGAGCTAGTACTGTAAATGCTTATTTTCACAAAATATTAAATATTACCAGATATAGAAGAATATTTTAATCACGTCTCTGTGAAATTTTTGCTAGGCGGTAGGATGGGTCACTTATTGCAATATTCTAAAATGTGTGGATTAATGAGGTTTTACTGTTATACAATTTTATGTTGGTATGTGAAGTTGAAATTGTATGTTTTATTCGGGTCACATACAAACACTCAAGCTGGGGAACTTCATGTACATCATTCCCATGAATTTTAACTACTTCTGGAGCAGGAGGTCCAGGTCATGGCAGGAGAGACTAGCTTACCTGGCGCAGTGGCAGAACCCGGCGTAGTGGCCTTTCTGGACGCCCTGGGCCTTCCATCAGAGCCAGGGATGGAGTCAAGGGTCGCGCTCGGCAGCAATGTCAGTAGCTTCAGCTACTTTTGTTCCACTTTCTGGCCCTCAGGAACCTGCAGCCCTGGCGATCTCCCGGCCACTGCAGCCAGCTATTGAGGCATCGCTGCAGCATACATCGACGCAGTCGGCTATGGCACCATTGACCGATGGTGCTGACATCGACACCTACAGCGACGCCTGTAATGCCATGGGTGTCCTCTGTCCCGGCACCTACAGGAACGGCACCGTCCAGTCAGCTCCAACCTGGGATCCCCAGGAGTTGCGGAACTCCTTGGGTGCCATGGGGAGGGAACAGCCACCCTTCATGGGGGCTTCTTCCTCGCCAGATGTGGCACTGGCGGGCACCACTATAGCCCCAGCTCTGGAGGGTAACAGGGCCTTGCAGCAGTTGCTGCAACAACAGGGGGGAGGGATAGCTCAGTGGTTTGAGCATTGGCCTGCTAAACCCAGGGTTGTGAGTTCAATCCTTGAGGGGGCCACTTAGGGATCTGGGGCAAAATCAAAAATTGGTCCCCCTAGTGAAGGCAGGGGGCTGGACTCGATGACCTTTCAAGGTCCCTTCCA
Source organism: Trachemys scripta elegans (assembly GCF_013100865.1). Taxonomy (NCBI): domain Eukaryota; kingdom Metazoa; phylum Chordata; order Testudines; family Emydidae; genus Trachemys; species Trachemys scripta. Next base: position 174,678,644 of record NC_048299.1, read on the forward strand.
GTTCTAGGAGATGGGATATCTCCATTAATTTAATTTAAAAATTAAAAAAAAAGTTGCTCATGGCCTGGGCATTCATGTGGAGCAGGTAATCAAAGACACGGATCCCATGGTGGACATCCTAGCGCCCTGCAGACCTGCACACATTGCCCTCCCTGTCATCAAAATTGTATCTGTCACAACCAAAACTTTGACAGACCCCAGCCTCGTTTCCCCCCACAGCTAAGCGCAATGAAAAGCGCTACTTTCTGTCATCGAGCATCTGTACTCGCACATGCTGCCTGATTCCCTGGTTGTGGATGCTGCTAACCAGTCTGAGCAGCAGGGCTATCAGGGACCCTCCCCTAAGAACAGGGAAACGAAAAGACTCAACCTTTTTTGGTAGAAAGGTCTATTCTATGGGCGGGTTTCAACTCCGCATTTCAAACCTGCAGGCCGTTGTTAGCAGGTACTGCTATTATACATGTGGAGCAATGGAAAATTTGCAAAGCTGCTGCCACAATACTTCCATGCCGAGACTCGGCCTTGGTCAAGGAGAGCAGGCTCATCTCCTGAGCTTCCCTGCAGGCGGTGCTAGACGGAGCTGATGCTGCCTCCAGGGTGATGGCTACAGGGGTGGCCATGAGAAGGGGCTCTTGTATGGCAGACCTGAAACTTGGAGCCAAGGTCCAGCAGGCTATTCAGGACCTCCCCTTTTGAGGATGTGACTCTTTTCTGGAAAGACAGATAAAAGGCTTCATAGCCTAAAAGACTCAAGAGCCACCCTCAAATCACTGGGCCTCCATACTCTCGCCACGCAGCGGAAACATTTCAGACCGCAACCTCCTCTGCGGTTCTACCAACAATGGAACCGACAGGCTGGTTCCTGGAGGAGGAATAGGAGCGGCAGGAAAAGGCCACACCCATCCTCAGGCCAGGGGTCTGGCCAACCCAAACCAGCTCCCTGGCCCCAAACCGACCTTTTGAAGGTGCAGTTGAAGACGGCGCACTAGAACAAGAACTGGATCTACACTGCCTTACTTTTTCATCCCAACTATCCCCTTTCTACTGTGCATGGTCCCATATCACTTCGGACTGCTGGCTGCTCTGCACAGTAGAGTGGGGATACTCCATCCAATGCTGTGCCCTCCTGCTCTTCCACCCCCCTTCCCCGTCCCTCTTCAGGTACCCCTCTCATGAGCAACTCCTTATATAGGAGGTGCACTTGCTCCTTTTGCTAGGGACAGTAGAAGAGGTTCCTCAGGAGCAGAAGGGCAAGGGTTTCTATTCCTGGTATTCCCAGGCCCATCCTAGACCTGAGAACTCAACAAGTTCATGAAGAAGCTCAAGTTCCACATGGTCTCTTTGGCCTCCATCATCCCTTCATTAGATCCAGGAGCCTGGTATGCCGTCCTCAACTTGAAGGACGTATACTTTCCCATAGTAATAACTGTGCCCCACAGAAAATACCTCAGGTTTGTGGTGAACAACAACCACTGTCAGTTCACAGTCCTCCCGTTCGGCCTGTCAGTGGCACCTTGAGTGTTTACCAAGTGCATGGCGGTCATGGCCGCGTTCCTGCACAGGTGGCAGGTACAAGTGTTCCCGTACCTTGATGACTGGCTCATCAAGGGCCAGTCCAGAGCTCAAGTGGAGGCACAGGTCGAATTCATAAGAGTGACGTTTGACAATTTGGGCCTTCTTCTGAACATGGGGAAATCAACATTGTCTCCAGTTCAGTGGATAGAATTTATAGGGGCGGTGCTGGACTCAACCCAGGCCAGGGAGTACCTCCTGGAAGTGAGGTTCCAAGCCCTCGGCAACATCATTCAAAGTCTCAGGCAGTTCCCCACCACTATAGCAAGGAACTGCCTGAAACTTCTAGGACACATGGCAGCTTGTACCGATGTGGTGCAGCATGTCAGGCTCAGACTTCGGCCTCTTCAGTCCTGGCTAGCGTCAGTGTATCGGCCAGCCTGGGGCAATTTGGACAGGGTCATAACCCTGCCCTTCCAGGTTCTCAACTCTCTCCTGTGGTGGCTCGACCTACAGGTAGTATGTGCAGGGGTCCCTTTCTCCAGCCATCAGCTGTCTCTCTTCCTAGTGATGGATGCATCAGCACTGGGCTGGGGAGCACATCTGGGGGACCTCAGGACTCAAGACCTCTGGTCTGGGGCAGAGCTCGCTCTCCACATCACTCTCAGAGAGCTGAGAGCAGTGCGCCTGGCATGCCAGACTTTCCGTACCCACTTATCAGGGAAATGTGTATTGGTAATGACAGACAACACCACGGCTATGTTCTATATCAACAAATGGGGGTACACACTCCTCTCCCCTGTTCCAGGAAGCCCTCATGTTGTGTAGAGCATTCAATACACCTTCAAGCATCGTACCTCCCAGGGGTACAGAACAAGTTGGCGGACTATCTCAGCAGGTTGTTCCACGGCCATGAGTGGTCCCTTAACGCCCGGATGTCGAAAACTCCATCTTCCATCAGTGCGGCTTTCCCCAGATAGACTTGTTCACCACACGGCGCAACAGGAAGTGTTAGCAGTTTTGCTCCTTCCTGAGTTACAGTCCGTGTTCCATCACAAATGCACTCCTCCTCCTCCCATGGGGAGACAATCTCCTTTACTCGTTCCCACCCATTCCGCTTGTTCACAAGGTACTCAAGATATGGAGGGAACAAGCTTTGATGATGTTGATAGCTCCAGCCTGGTCTCACCAGCACTGGTACACATCACCAGTCCATGGAAGCCCCAGTCACCTTGCTGCTCTTCCTGGTCCTGTTGACCCAGGGTCACAGTCATCTCCAGCACCCTCGAGTCACTACACCTCACAGCATGGAAGCTCCACGGCTGAATCCAGTGGTGGTTTCCTGTTCGGACTCGGTCAGACAAGTCCTCCTTGGCAGTCGAAAGCCCTCCACCAGGGTTACCTAGCTAGCCAAGTGGAAGAGATTCTCAATCTGGTGACGCAACATGGTTCATCACCCCCTCACTTCTTTACCGTGTATATTGGACTAGCTTCTCCATCTTAAGCAGCAGGGGCTGCCCATGTCGTCAGTAAGGGTTTACTTGCTCGCTATCTCGGCCTTCCATCCAGGTACTGAGAACCGGTTGGTCTTTGCCAACCCTATAGTTAGCAGTTTCCTCAAGAGACTCGACAGGCTATACCCACATGTCCAACAGTCAGTCCCAGTCTGGGACCTCAATCTGGTCCTTTCCAGATTGACGAGGCTGCCCTTTGAATCACTCGCGACATGCTCCCTGCGCTCACTCTCTCGTACAAGGTGGCATTTCTGGTGGTGATAACCTCAGCCAGGAGGATGTCTGAGCTCAAGGCCCTAATATCAGAGCCTTCCTACACAGTATTCTATAAGGACAAGGTTCAACTCAGAACACATCCTCCCGAAGGTGGTTTCCTAATTCCACATCAACCAGGAATGGATTTCCTCCCAGTGTTCTATCCTAAACCACTTTTAAGCGACCGGGAGCAGAGGCTGCACTCATTGGATGTTTTCAGAGCACTAGCCTTCTACATCAAAAGAATGAAGCCGTTATGGAAGTCTATTAAACTCTTTGTAGCTGTGGCAGACAGCATGAAAGGTGTCCCAGTCTCCTCCCAACGAATTTCGTCATAGCTCACATCCTGCATCCAGGAGTGCTACAGCTTGGCAGGGGTGCCTGCTCCTCTGCTCATGGCGCACTCCACCAGAGCGCAGGCTTCCTCGGCAGCATTCTTGGCACGGTTCCCACCCAGGAAATATGCAGAGTGGTGCCATGGCCCTTCATACACAGAGGTCACCGCACATTATGCTATCACCCGGCAGGCCAGAGATAATGCTGCCTTTGGTAGAGCAGTACTCCAATCAGTAGTCCACTCCAACCCCACCTCCAGAACTTTAGGCTTGGGAGTCACCTAATTGGAATGAACATGAACAAGTACTTGCAGAAAAAACGGTTACTCACCTTCTTGTAACTGTGTTGTTCTTAGAGGTGTGTTGTTCATGTCCATTTCAATACCCACCCTCCCACTCCTCTGTCGGAGTAGTCAACAGGAAGGAACTGAGGGGGCATCGGGTTGGCAGGGCTCTAGATTAAGCGTCATGAAGGGGGCGCCCGAGCCGACGCAATGGATGCTGCTATGGGAAAAAATTTCCTGTTGCTGCGCGCACACTCCTAATTGGAATGGACATTAACACCACATCTCAAAGAACAACAGTTATGAGAAGTATCAGAGGGGTAGCCGTGTTAGTCTGAATCTGTAAAAAGCAACAGAGGGTCCTGTGGCACCTTTAAGACTAACAGAAGTATTGGGAGCATAAGCTTTCGTGGGTAAGAACCTCACTTCTTCAGATGCAAGTAATGGAAATCTCCAGTTATGAGAAGGTAACCGTTTTTTCTGTTGATAAACTTGTTTTACTTTTACAAAACCATTTCACTGCTGTATATTGAACTACAGGGTAAAATCCTGAGTAAACTACCAGGCTGGTTTGCATTCCCCGTCTCTTTGGAGGCAGCAAACTTGATGACTTTTGTGAGGATCCAGTGGGAGGGACTGAAGACTACAAGGGGGATGGGAAGGGCTGTTGGTATCACCCTGCAAGAAGTAACGAAGCTGGTGAAGTCCGGGTGATGCCATTGTGCTGTGAACATGCTGCTGGTTTTCGGGCTCTGAGCCAAACTGCACTCCACAGAAGCACCTGGGGTTACACAACAGGCATTGGCAGAATCCTTTATTGGTCTGGGTGAACCCCAAATTATGGCATTTCTCTTTTACAGAGGTTAGAGTCTGACCAGTGGGTGCTTAGCACAGTAAAGGAGGGGTTACCTCACCTGGTTCATTTCTTCAGTGACTTATGTGACAGTACATTCAAGCCACAGGAAGTGTGTTTGATTTGTAGTTAAGAACATGCACTGCCAATACACAGTGCTCCCTATCGGTCTGTCCTCAGCACTGAGGATGTTCACCAAGCTTATGACAGTAGGAACAGCCCATATGCATCATTTTGGAGTGCACATATTTTCCTGCCTGGATGATTGATTAGCACAAGGAATGTCAAACGGAAATGTACAAAACAGCATCCTTATCAGAGATCTTTTCTCATCTGGGGCTAAAGTTGAATGTAGAGAAACTGACATTACTTTTATAGGAGCAGAACTGGACTGTGCCCACGAAGGCTTTCTTTCCAATGGACAGGTTTGTCTTCCTCTGTGAAAACCCCAAATCTGACCCATGGACAGCAGTGCATTCTTGCCTTCAGCTTTTGGGGCATATGGCCTCGGGTGTCTGCATGTTCAGCATGCCAGACTTCACCTCAGATGTCTGCAGGCCTGGCTTCACTCAGTATACCATCCAAGCACATGCTCTCTGGACATGCTGATTTGCTCACTTGCACTGGTGCTTGAGGACCTGAATTGGTGGATAGATCCCTGGAACATCTGCAAAGGGCTCTTACCACCAGTGCTAACAATGACTCTTGTAACAGATGCATCCACCATGAGCTAAGCTTCCCATCTGTGGCAACTTTTTAGGCTCATGGACTATGGACATCACAAGAGTCTTCCCTCCATAAAAATGTATTGGAGCTTTGAACCATTCGTTGCTCCTGTGAAATTTCATTACCACTGTCAGGAATCAGGTGATTCAAGTTCTTACCGACAACACACTGCTGTGTTTTTTATCTGAACAAGCAGGGAGGTGCAAGATCCACAAGTGGATCACTTCTTCATAGCAAAAATGAGTTGAACTTTTGCATAAAAGAACAACATATCACTGAAGGAATTTCAGCTCCTAGGAGTGATAAACAGTATAGCACAATTCCTCAGCAGACACTTTGTAGACCATGATGAGTGGTCGGTAAAGGAGGAGATTCTGCAAGAGATTTTCTATCCATGAGGGTACCTGGTAGTAGCGTCTTTTGCAACCATCCTGAACAATAAATGCCCAAAGTTCTGCTTCAGGGCAGGTCACAGCCCTGACTCCATGATAGATGCTTACTACTTCCCTGGTTGAGTAGTCTGCTGCATTCCCTCTAGTTCTGTTACTTCTGAGGATAATTAGGAGGCTAAGAAGAGATGAGGCAATGTTAATCCTCGTAGCTTTTGCCTGGCCAAAACAGTACTGGTACATGGACCTACGTCAACTCTCAATTTAATCAGCTATAGCTCTACCTTTGGTTGAGGATCTCTTATCTCAGAGCCAGAGCTAGTCACTGCACTCCAGTTTACAATTTGTTCACCACCTCATGGCTTGGATGATCTCTGATTGAGCAATGTGGGGGGGAAAAAGTCTGCCTTCAAGATTTCTGGGCCATTTTGATTAACAGCAGAAAGGTCTCCACCTGAGTTACTTGTGTAGCAAAATGGATAGTACTTTAATTTATTTTTAAAAGTAGTCCTTTGCAAAGCTCTAAATGTTGGTGTGATTTGTGTAAATATATCACGTTATAAATAATGAAGATTTTAGAATTTTGAAAACCTAATATAATTTGGACTAATATGGATTAGTCATAACAAACTATTAGGTGTGAGTCATAATATATACTGAATAGGCTATGTGTATTATGCACGCAAATGGCTCAACAGATTTTTATCAGACTTTCCAAGCAAAAGATATTCTGAGCTGTGAGAACGAACTAGAGAAATCAGTCTAAAACCTCTGGAGAAATTAAATTACTGAAAATGGTGGTTAAGAATGAATGTGCTATCCCAGCCATAAACGCAGCATAGCATCATGCGGTGCAAACAAAAGATTGTTATGATGTGAAGTATCATAAAGTTAACCTTGCCATCAGTTCTGTATGTCATTTTGAACGATGACAGAGCCAGAAATAATTATTTTGCAGAACTTTCCAAACAAGCAGCAGGAAAACTTTGAACACCCCATACTAACATTTACTAAACTTTGGAAAGCTGAGTCTCTCCAAGAAAATGAAACTTAACTGCATCTCCCCCTTCACTCCTGCCACATGGCATTAAACCAAAATGATCAGTCACTCAGACCTCGTCTGCACTACAGGGTTAGGTTGACGTAAGCTGCTTTGTGTTGACTTAGCCGTGGAAGTGTCTTCATTTAAATATGGCTCCTACTAATGTAAGTACCTATCTACGCTGATTTAATAACACCACATCTCTGAGCGGTAGAGAGTCATAGTTGATGTAATTAGGTTTACGCAGTGTCTGTGTAGACATTGTGTTGCTTAAGTCAACTGTTACTGGCCTTCAGGAGCTGTCCCACAATGCCCCACACTGACAATACAATCAATACAAGTGCTCCTGGTGAAGACCCATGCTGCTGACACAAGGAGTCAAGTGTGCATACACACGTGTGATTTTATAACTGGTAGCTGTATGCTGATGAAAGTTAGGTCAACATAATTTTGTAGGGTAAACATGGCCTAAGAGAAGATTATCTAGATCCTCTTAGTATTCTGCTTTCTTCCATGCTTTGAGCAGTGAATGAGTTAACAATAGTGACCTTTACAGTACTATCATTGACATTTGAGTTAGAAGCTATGGAAATGAATGGAGCAGTTGACACTTCAGAGCTATTGTTTGAGCGCTTTGTAGACTAAGACAGGCATCAATGACACTTGGGTCATGTTTTCATGGTTTTCTTTGCAACCATAACAACTAGAGACTGACTTATTTGTGAAACGAAAGTTGAGGCTCCCGAGAACAACTGAGAGGCCTGTATGCAGTCCCCTCCTTCACCCCATTCCCAGGGGTGCTGCTGCAGGGTGGTACAGTGCATGCTTCACAAAACACTGCCCTACATAAATACTGTTTTTTATTTCTAGTTTCTTTTCATTTTGAGGTGTATTACTGTCCAAAGCTCATTGATGGAGCCTACAGATTCACATAAATACAGTTTCAAACTACATAATTTAAAAGCATACACCAGGATTTGTGAAGCATAGAGATGTAGCGAAGCGTGTGGTAGACAAATAAACATTCAGCAATATTAATCATTTAGGACTAAGTGAAAACATTTTTCCAGAAAACATGTGTTCAAAGTTTTTTTTATTGTCTTCCTGATCAAGCAAGATTCAAAAACTAATGTACATACAAACAAGTGAAAAAGCAGTTTGCTTTACATTAAAGTTATCAATTCCTGGTCTTAGTAACAGCAGCAGCGTGGAAAACTTCAGTAGCTCAGCAGTGCTTGAAAGATGCTTAGGTGAATCCTGAGATTCCTTCTCTGAGGCTGCTGTGTAGAGCCAATGGCTGCCCTCCCATGCTCCCTGGTCAGGGGCCGAAACCATGCTGAATTCCAGAGTCTGGCTGCCATATATGGCAAGCTTGTTAGTTGTTTGTGAAATGGTAGCTCCCTGCTCTTAGTGGGCATTGGGATTTGCAATTTCTGGCTGAGTGACAGCTAAGAAAATTGAAAAGCTTGTATAGCCCAAGATAGTTCCCAGCTTAACACAGCCAAAATGAAGCTGTCAGCCAGACAAGATGACAGGAATGCTTTTTCAGCCTGGTGATCCTTTCTCCTGAGCATCCAAAACACAGGGAGATTTCACCTTTGAACCACTTCTCTGCACTCTTCCCTGCTTGTTGTTGTTGCATGAGAGTTACTGCAGTCCTCAGAGATCCCAGAGCAAAGGGGGGAAATGGTTAGGATCTGCATTAGGTTGCTGGAGTTCAATGCTGCTTGAGTTGTCTGTCGTCCTCTCCCATCACATATAGGATTCTTCATCTCCAGGATTGGGAGGACTGGTCAGCAGCCAGTTTACCCAGTGTGGCAAATTGATACAGACCTATGCGATCTACAAACTCCATTCTGTTCTGTGAACTTCATTTTGATTGTAACCTATACTATATCTTCACATCTGCAGTGTAGCCTTCAGCCTGGGCTGGGACACCCGGGAGGTGTTAGAAGAAATCCCTTCACCTCACAGAGGGGCTAGCAATGGGAAAGCCAGCAAGAGTCTTCAACCTTGATAGTCTTTCATTCAAATGAGTCCACCCTAGTACATTAGGCTTGCTGGAATCCGGAGGAATTCGTTTTCTCACTTTGGAACCCAAGGTTGAACTGACAGGTTTTGAAGTTGCCTGGGAGGTCAGCTGCCAAAGGGGCCAGAACTTCAAGGGCCAGATCTTCTTGAGTCTGTGGCTGTCGTGGGCGATCTGTTGAACAGGAAGAGAAGAGAAGACTGAGTAGACGGAGTGGGATGGATTTGTAACTTTTGTGCTTTGTCTAATAAGTAAACTCTGGTTTAGAAGTTTCTTTGCAAAGTCTGTGTATTCCATTTGGTTTAGCTGTCACAAAGTCCACAATGAGTTAAACTGTAAATAGGAGTGCCCATGCAGTGGAACTCTGATAGGGCATGGTTAAACTACTGGGGAGTCTTTGGAGGGGCAGCACTCTCTTGGGGCATGGTCATGTGGACTGTGGAGTACCACATCCCAAGAATCTGGACACTGGGAGAGTGCATGAGAGGCTGGACTAAGGTAGTGTGTAGATCGGGGTGGGCAAACTTTTTGGCCTGAGGGCTGCATTGGGTTTCTAAAATTGTATGGAGGGCCGGTTAGCGGAAGCTGTGCCTCCCCAAACAGCCAGGCGTGGCCCAGCCCCTATCTGACCCCTCCTGCTTCTCGCTCCCTGATGGGGGGCCCCCCCCCCCCCCCCCCCCCCCCCCCCCCCCCCAGCCCCCCTTCTCCCTGACCGCCCCTGGAACCCCTGCTCCTGACTGCCCCCCGCTGCCCCATCCAACCCCTCCTCTCATTCCTGACTGCCTTCCCCCGGGACCTCTGCCGCCATTCAACCCCCCCCGTTCCCTGCTCTCTGACCGCCCCGACCCCTATCCACACCACCACCCTGAACTCCCCTGCCCTCTATCCAACCCCCCCTTACTGCACTGCCTGGAGCACTGGTAGCTGATGGCGCTACAGCTGCGTTGCCCAGAGCGCTAGGACAGACAGCTGCGCCACCCGGCTGGAGTCAGCCACACTACCACGCAGCACAGAGCACCGGGTCAGGCCCAGGCTCTGCAGCTGCACTACCCGGCAAGAGCTTGCAGCCACACCACCCAGAGCATTGTGCCGGTGGCGCAGTGAGCTGAGGCTGCAGGGGAGGGGACTAGCGTCGGTGGGCAGGGGCTGAGCAGGTGGGTCCCGCGGGCCGTAGTTTGACCACCTCTGGTGTAAATGCTAAGACTCAGTAGGATTAAAAGCACATGAAATCCAAAGCTTGAATCCAATACAGAAGCCTGGTATCACAAGGGGCAACTGAATCATGGTTATAATACCTTTTCATAGGAATCTATTGTGCCTCTCTTACCTGGACTGGAATTTGACCCAGAAAAAGAGGATAAATGTAAATGTGTGCATAATTTTACCATATTAAGCAATTTTAATACTTGCCTCTGGCTCACTGTTTCTGGGAAAAAAATTATCTTTCATATATATGAAGCTTGGCTAATATTTATTTGTTTTTCTTGCAGCCCAGCTAGAGATAAACTTAAAGGAAATGGAAAATCATCTGTTGCATCTTGAAGACCTGTGTGGGCAGTGTGAGTTGGAAAGGTACAAACATATGCAGGCACTACAGCTGGAAAACTACAAGAAAACAAAAAGGTAACTAAACTACAAATGCTATGAATAGTAACATAAAAATAACTATCAAGCCATTAGTTTATAAACCTTTAATTCTCAATGTAAAATGATCTTGGTGCTTTTCCTTATCTTAGAATGTGGTCCATTTTGTTGTCAAATAATTTGTAAATGTCAGGGTTATCTATGGCAGTTGACATATGATCTACAATAGGGTAATTTAACATTTGTTTTGCTGGTAGTGAAGTATGCAGAGTATGCATTTGGAAAAACAGTGTATAATTAGTGTTCAGATGTGGGTAAAATGATTCCTCTGAATTTCAGTTGTTGCTTGCCACAAGCAATAGGAATAAAGGCACTAAGAAAACATTCAACTAACTGTCATTTTAAAAAAAGTTCTTGTTTATCCCATACCTGTATTTTTCATGCTTTCAAATCTACAAAGTAGAAACTATTTTTCTCTAATCCATCTTCCACCTCTGCCTCTAATAAATGCTCTCCCCAAATTGGCCTTTGCTGCCACTACTGCTCACTTGTCACTGTTTTACATTGACTGTCCTCTAGAGTGTTCCACTTGTAGCAATAAGTAGGAGTGTGCAGAGTCTTAAAAAAAACAACCAACAACAAAAAAAGACACTAGAAATGGACGAATCGCTTTCTGGGTCTGTTTTTTGTCAAGAGTGTCCAAAAAGTCTTCTAGTTAAATATGAATAAAACCACAGGTAAGCACCGCCCCAATCCCCAGCACTGAGCCCTCCTTGCCCCCCCCCCAAACTCTTACCGCTTCGAGGCGGGGGGGCCTGAAACTGCCCCAGCAGCAGAAGATGACTGGCGCAGGGGCTGCCCGAGCTGCTCATTCGGCTCCCGGGCCAGCCGCATGGGTCACTGCAGAAGTCATGGAATCAGTGTTTGCAGGATTGAAGCCTAAATAAAAAAAAAAATCAGGGTGGGAGAAAAGAAGCTTCATTATTTCCATTAAATAGATGGGGAACTGAGTCACAAATTGGCTAAGTGACTTGTCCAAGGTCACACAGGAAATCTGTGGTAGTCGGGAACTGAGCCCAGATCTTCTGATTCCCAGACCAGTGCCTTAAGAACAAGAGCATCATTTTTCTAGGGCTGTCAGATGATTAAAAAAATTAATGACAATCACGAGATGAAAAAAATAGTCGTGATTAATTGCAATTTTAAATGCACTGTTAATAATGAATACCATTGATTTAAATAGCTTTGGATGTTTTCTACATTTTAAAATATACTGATTTCAGTTACAACACAATACAAAGTGTACAGTGCTCTTTATATTTTTATTACAAATATTTTCACTGTAAAAAAGATAATGTATTTCATTTCACCTCATACAATTATTGTAGTGAAAGTGCAACTTACAAATGTAGAATTTTTTTTACATAACTGCACTCAAGAACAAAATAATGTAAAACTTTGACCACCATTCCAGAGGCCATGATTCCATGCTGATGAGTGTTTTGCTCAGTAATGACCCAAAGCAGTGCACAAGTGATGCATGTTCATTTTCATCATTTGAGTTAGAAGCCACCAACAGACAGTTGATTTTCTTTTTTGGTGGTTCAGGTTCTGTACTTTCCACATCGGAGTGTTGCTCTTATAAGACTTATGAGAGAGCATGTTCCACAGCTCATCCATCTCAGATTTTGGAAGGCACTTCAGATTCTTAAATCTTGGGTTGAGTTCTGTAGCCATCTCTTCTTTGCGGTTTTTCATATCTGTAGTGGAAGTGTTCTTAAATTGAACAACATGTGCTGGTTTGTCATCCAAGACTGCCATAACATTAAATATATGGCAGAATGTGGGTGAAACCATGGAGCAGGAGACATACAATTCTCCCCCAAGGAATTGAGTCACAAATTTAGTTAATGCGTGGTTTTTTTTAAACAAGTGTCATCAGCTTGGAAGCGTGTCCTCTGGAATGGTGGTTGAAGTGTGAAGAGGCATATGAATGTTCAGCGTATCTGGCACATAAATACCTTGCAACCTCAGCTACAACAGTGTCCTACAAATGCCTATTCTCACTTTCAGGTGACATTATAAATAAGAAGCGGGCAGCATTATCTCCCATAAATGTAAACAAACTTGTTTTCTCCTAGCGATTGGTAAACAAGAAGTAGGAGTGAGTGGACTTGTAGGCTCTCAAATTTCTCATTGTTTTGTTTTCGAGAAATGTAGAAAACTTTCAAAAATATTTATAGTTTTAAATTGGTATTCTGTTATTAAACCGTGCGATTAAATTATGACAATTTTTTTAAATCTAGTTAAGTTGTGTTGCGTTAATTGCTTGAGTTAACTGCGATTAATTGACAACCCTGTATTTTCTCTGTTGGGACAATATTACCCAATAGGGGACTCAGTTTTTTATCACCACCCTGCTTGGCGCAAGTATAGTGCTGAACAGTGGCAGTCTACCAATTCCCAGATTCTAGTTAATTTGCCACACAACTATTTAAAATCTTGTATGAAAAGAAGTAGATTATTGAATCCAGTTAAATGTATTAATCCTTCTGAAGCATTCTGAGAGGATTTTATTCAGTATATGTGTTGAGGCATGCAGGTATTTTTTCAAATAAATCTCTTTGGAAGTAATTTATTTTCCAAGACGTCAAAATACCTATTAAGTTTGCTAAACAGCTGTCAGTTAGTTCTATAAATAGCTTAACTTGCTTGGCATACTAATACTAAATTGATTGATTGATGTTAGTTATTTGGTCAGGTGTAGCCAAAATAACAACAACAAAATATCATAGATTATACCTGATGAATGATGTAGGCCATTTTTAAATGATTAGTTGCCTTATGCATAGTGTAGTGTTTTGGAAGATCCCACTGTGTTTTAAAATTTAGAATGGAAAGAAATAATGCTTTAGGTCAACATTAAACCATTAAAATTAATTTCACAGTAATTATGGGAGAACTGTCTCTCGGAAATAGACCTCTTAATCTAGTCCATGTCAGATGACTTATGTTTTGCCATTGTGTGTTGAGTAACTATTTAGAAGTTTACTACTCCAACAAGATGCTTAAATGTTTGATTATAATTACGGCTAAGATTTTGTCATGGTTATTTTTAGTAAAAGTCATGGACAATAAACAAAAATTCACAGAAGCCCTGACTTGTCTGTGACTTTTGCTGCTGCGGCTCCATGATTTCCCCTGCCACTGTGAAGGCTGGGAGCTGTGGGGTTCCCCCTCTGCCCAGGGCAGCTGGAAGCTGCGGGAAGGCCCTCCGCCTAGGGCGGCTGGGAGCTGCAGGGGGACCATATTTCCCAAAGAGGAAACGGGACACCCCTAGCCACTTGCCCAAGGCATCCCCTTTCCCCTGTGCGAGGCTGTCGCCTATCCCTGGAACCCTGAGGAGAGCCTCCTCAGGAGTCTGTCACCTGTCGCTGGAACTTTGCAGGGGGCCCCCTGTTGCTGCTGTCTCTGGAACCCTGCCAGGGCCCTGCTGGCTGCCAGCTTGAGTCCCGCAGTCCCTGGGGCTGAAGCAGAGAATGTCATGGAGGTCTCTGGAAGTCACGGATTCTGTGATTTAAACGTAGCTTTAATTATAATGCATTTCAGAGCCTGATTAGTTTATCAGAGCATTGCTCTCTGAAGTTTTGATTCTAAATTGTAACTGTTTTGTCTGTTTAGGCCCTGATCCTCCAGTTGATTCCATGTGGGCACAGGAATATACCCACATGCAATAAGCTGTAGGTTCAAGACCTAAGAAAGGACAGGAACTGTTTGTGTTTGTACAGCCCTTTGTACAATTGGACCCTGGTGCAAAACGAATAATAATGCAATAAACAACCAGAAATAACCATATCGAAAAACTTAAAAGATTTGGTCACTAATGAAATCAGTAGGTAAAGTTCAGATGACAAGGCAGTAGCAGTGTCAGGAATAAGAAAGCTTCAAAGGTTTTGCTCACATTAATCTTGTACCGATGGTTCCAGATATTGGTAGTCTAACAACCACACACTTAATTGATTTGCACATTTCTATTAAAAAAATTTTTTTTGAATAGTTCACTAACTTTTTTTCCAAAATTAGGCAGGGCTAATATAACACATACAATTAAATATTGTGTCACAGCTGCTAGGCTGAATGACCGAACAACAATATTTGGAGTACAGTCTCTAAATTTCCTGCAGTTGGGAACATGTGTGCATGTTGTGCTGTTCCTTATCTGGTTTCAAACATATTAATTGCATGGGGTTTGAAATTGACAAGACTGTTTGTTGCTCTTGAAGTTCTTTGAAAAACAAGTAGGCTTCTTGTTCTCTAATGTCAATACATGCTTTAAGAACAGAGCCAACAGAAAGATGAAGGAAGGAAGCTATTCTTGATTAGAATAAATCTAAAATTCTGGGTTTATTATTGGTAGGGTAATCTTTTTTAGGAGCTAAGCGTTTAACATTACTGCAATCCTTGGCAGGACTATTTTTGTCTGGGGACATTTTAAAGAGACAGATCCATTTAACTAAGGGGTAAATTGTTTTTAAACATAATAGACTCAAAGTGAAATTTGTTTTCAAGATAATTTGTAATTCTCTCACAGGCTTCTTGTTTCTGATGTACTTAAAGAATTTCTTGTTTGTTTTTTACTTTGGCTATTTGTCCATCAGTTTCCCTCCTCCACTTCTTAATAGCCACCTTATATTTTGTGCAGTAGATTATACTTTTTTGGCTTCTGTGAGGGTTTATGCACCTCCTTACAGGGCAGCACAGCCTAGTGGCCAAAGTCCATATGAGCGTCCCTAGTTGCAGGGCAGCATGGCCTAGTGGCTAAAGTCCATATAAGCACCCCTGGTTGCAGGGCTGTAGGACCTTACTACTGGCTCAGCGAGGGGGTCCTACTGAAACACGCTGAGGCTTACCGGGGTCGAGGTACCAGTCCGTCACCTCCCCTGGGCCGTTCCCTACTGGCTGGGGAGTTGCGGTCTCCCACGGATCTCAGGGTCCTCCGTGAGTCTCCGGATCCGTCGCCTCCTCCGGTTCCTCCCTCAGTAGGGGTTCATGCTGGCCGATAAAAGCCTTTGTTCCTGACAGCTCCCAGAGCGTCGGCTGGTCCTCTGCAGGAGCTTCCCAGTTAGGTCCTTCCCCTGCGGCCGCCAGCCCTGACTGAGCTGAGTTCCCTCCTTTTATACTCGGTGAGCATCTGGAGCATGCCCAGTATGAACAGGACGGGACTTCCTCTGTCAGAGCTACTGGTCTGACGTCGCTGGGGCCAGTGTGGGGCGGAGCTGCCCCGTCACAGCTTCATTAGGGTTGGCTTTTAATTTTCTGAAGAATCTCTTTTGGCTTGAATACGTTTTTTTTACCTTTTTATTTAACCTTTCTGTTTTTTCTCGTTTTCCTGCTTTAGTCTTTGTTTTATGGCTAGGCATATCTTCTGTAACCATAATATACTTAATAGCCACTGTGCAGAGTCTGACTTTTAGTTTGCTCACTCATGAGCTTTGTTACTTTTATTAGGCTTAGTTGTTTCTCTAATCTCTCTCAATATGGTGTACACATTATCCTTTTTCTGATCAGAAGTCTGTTAGTATAGCGTTACCATTATAACTGATATATAAAAACGCTAGCTGTGAAGCCGTTCAAGTTGCTACACACATTCCATACCTGATATAAACCCACAAAAGTAAGGAGATGAAAAGTTAAATCATTTCATCCTCCATGGTACATGGTAGTTGTGGTAAAGGAAAATGTAACTCTGTCCCCCCTCAATCTGCCCTTCTCCACATATCCCTTTACTGAAGTATTTTGTGTTTGGAGTGAGTAGTTTGGTAAAGAGGGGGGGATGTGATGGAAGGCTGTTATAACCTTAACTCTAACACTTAGATGTTTTGTGCTATGTGTGCATGGTGGTTATGGTAATGGCAAGTTCTTCAAGTGATTGTCCATATGCACATTCATCTTATGGTGTGTGTGTGTGCCTCATGCACCCAAATTCTGAGTCTTTTGGCCAGCGGTGTCTTTTGGGACTCTGTGTACATCCCGAGTATTCTTGTGCACCAAACTGAGGGCACAAAAGGGTGAAGAAGGCCCTCCAACCTCTGTTTCCCTCATCACCTCCTGTCTTCAAGACACAGTGGCTTGCTGTCAATGAACTGCTGGCATTTTTTTCTCAACTTGCAAATAGAGCAGTTGCCTGTTGTCACTTGGATAGTTTTTATTAGAATTATGTTTTATTATTTTCACCTTGTGATTGTGCTAAACCCATTAATGATGGATATTTAAAATTCTTATTTTGCCTGGGGGAATCGTACATTCCTGGGAAATGTGCTATTTATAAGTCTTTCACTCCCAGGACTGCAAAGATAGAAAAACTCCGTGGCAAACCCAGTGAGGCCTGTTTCAGGCTCTATGGCATATGACAATCCTGCTGCTCCGCCTGCCCAGCCTCCCGTCCCAGCCACCACTACATGTCCTCAGACATGATTCCCCTACTTCAGGCTCTAGTAGGTCAGTCAAAAAGCTGTTGACAAGGAAGGCACAGGGATTAGATGGTTCTAGAGCAGGGGTTCTCAAACTGGGGGTCGTGACCCCTCGGGGTTGCGAGCTGTCAGCCTCCACTCAGAGACTTGCTGTGTGAAAGGGGTCACCACTACAAAAGTTTGAGAACCACTGTTCTAGAGGTGGATCCCTGGATTAAGGTGTCCTCAAAAACAAAAGTGTCTTCCTTGCACCATTCTGCCTTTGAGACTTCGGGGTCCTGGGTTGTGACTTCTGAAGCTCAACCCCTTCACAGTACTGAGTCCTTGACACCAAAACAAAATGTTGAGAAATCTTCAAGTGCAGTATCTTTGTCTTCCCACTTCGCTATGTTGGTACTACCTCTGTTAAAAACCACTGCCTCCACCACCGGCCAAATCAGCACTGTTAGCAGAGGATTCACCCAGCTGGTGAGTCCTCTATAGTAGTGATGTTTGCGGCACTGACAGATCTCTGTGTCTTGCAGGAAACAGCATTGCTATTGTTCACAATATGTGGTGTCTCTTACAGCACCAGAACACTCTCACTGCAGTACCAAGAATCTCCACGGCTCTACAATCCATCCCTATTTCTACTTCCTCACCAGTGAAGTTGGAGTGCTCCTTCTCTGTCCTCTTCCAGCAGCATTGAATGATAGTGAGAAAGGGACGCTCCCACCAGGGCTGGCCTTACCATGAGGCGAACTGAGGTGGCCGCCCCAGGTGCCAGACTGGGGGAGGGGGGGTGCCACTAGGACCCAGATTGTAGAAAATTGTCTGCTGCTGGTGCATATGTATTCTCTCTGCTCTAGATGCACAGAGATGGTGGAGTGCTGTGTGGAGGAAGGAGGGCCCAAGAGACATAACAGGCAGGCAGGAGAAAAGGTGAGAGGGAATAACAGAAAGCAGCAGGAGCTGCAGGGAGAGAGAGGAGGAGGAGGAGCCTCTTATGTATCTCTCTAGCACCCCCAGGAGCCTGGACTGATTCGCACCAGCTTCTCAGGGAGCTTCCTATTTCCTGCTGCTTCCCTGAACCCACTTGAGGAGAACAGGCAGTCAACTGAAATAGTAGGAGCCGGTTAGGCCCTTAAAACGCTGATATCTTCCCGCGCTCAGGCCCTGCTACCAGCCTGCTTATTTGTCCCCTTCAATTGAGTGTTGAGAGCCACTATAGCTGGCATAGAACAGCAGTCATGAGTGAAAGAAAACACCCCTCTGGGGCAGCATTCAGAAAAAGAAAGCAAGCAAATGAAGCTTTTCTATCTAAGCTGGAAGAAGCTCTCCTGAGATACAGACACAAATGTTCACAGTGAGCCTTCTGGCCCCAGTGAGGATGAGAGTGGTGAGGAGATGCCTGATCTTCCAGTTAGTCAGAGTGCAGGTGACCTGACAGCTACTGCACATCCATATCTCCATCTCAAATGGATGTAACCATGCACATTCCTGAAGAAAAGTGTAGATCAGAGAAGAGTGTGGTGGAGGCACAAGAAACAGCTGCTGCTGAGTTTAGTTCCTTAAGTCTAAATGATCCAGGACTGTGGACCCACTTGAGCAGTAGCCTGAGGGACTTCCTTGTACTGCATGGGCGGCGGGGTGCAGTCAGGGGCAGGGGTTCCGGGGGTGGGACAGTGAGAAGGTGGGGTTGCATAGAGGGCAGGGGAGTTCGTGGTGGTGGTTAGGGGGTGGGGTTGTGGATAGGGGTCAGGGCGATCAGAGGGCAGGGAACGGGGGGGTTGAATGGGTGCAGGGGTTCCAATGGGCAATCAGGGAAGGGGGGGTTGGATGAGGCGGTGGGGGGCAGTCGGGTGAGGGTTCTGGGGTGGCCAGGGGACAGGAGGTAGGGGTGTGTGGATGGGCAGGAGTCCCGGTGTGGAGGGCTGTCAGGGGGCGAGAAGTGGGGGGTAGGGGCCAGGCCACGCCTGGCTGTTTGGGGAGGCACAGCCTCCCCTAACCAGCCCTCCATACAATTTCCAAAACCCGATGCGGCCTTCAGGCCAAAAAGTTTGCCCGCCCCTGGTCTTACCAGTCAGATGAGGGATTTCAAAACGTTCTGAAGAGTGCACAGAAGTTGACAGAGGAACTTCACACTGAAGCTATTTTTCCCACCCATTCAAGAATACAAGAGTCACCGAAAAAGACATTTTGATTATGAGGCACGGGATAATCCCATAAGAGACCCCAAACAACAATTCAAAGTTGAATTCTTTAACCAGGTGCTAGATTGTTTCAGCAGGATCAACTCCAAAGGCTGTTCCAGAATATATGTGCACAAATAAGATGACCACCCTCTTTCCAAATGCTTTTGTTGCTCTGCGCATACTTATAACACTTCCTGTAACAGTTGCCAGTGGAGAACGCAGCTTCTCCAAGCTGAAGTTAATAAAAACACATCTACGCTCGACAATGACTCAGGAGAGGCTGGTTGATCTTGCAACCATCTCCTGTCTTAGATAGTGGATTTAGAGACTGGTCTCTCAACAGATGTGGTGTTCGCTGAGCTGGGCACAGACCTTGGTTCCTGTCCATGGCCATCAGGCACTTACCCTCAATACCTGTAGGCACTTACCCTCAATACCTGTGTGGCCTTATTGGGGGCCATCGACCTCTCATGGAAGGGAGGATTACCTGGACAGACCTCTGCCTTCTAGAGCTTTTTGATCTATAGCTCAATGTGACAGTCTATACCTCTCTGTTCACCCCTTTTACAAGACCATATTAAATTTTGTACAAAGCATACTGTGATTTGCTGATCATTATTGTCCTGGTTAAATGTGTGGCAACATTGTATGTAAAGATATAAGATTCCACTGTATAATATTACAAAGACATATTCCAACATGCTCTGGAGGGCAGTCACAAACAGGTTCCACAGAGACAAAAGCTAGTCAATGCCTCAGCCAGGTGTCAACAAGTTCAAATGTACCAACACCTGAGTAAGTGGCTGGTGTGGGCAAAAAAAGCTACATTTTGACAAAAGAAACTTAAGGTTCCTGGCCCCACAGACTTTCTGAACATCTGGAGATGATTCTTGTGTTAGAGAAAGGGTTATAAGAGGAGAGGACAGATGCCCCAGATAATCTCTGCCTTGCTCTCTGTCCATGGCATTATCAATACCTGAAGAAGAAAGGAAGCAGCATTGTGTGGGGGAGATAGATTCTGACTCAGAGGTTCAGCTAGCAAGACTGCTTGAAAATGTGGTGAGAGACCTTTGCTTTGTATTGACTTGTTAAATTAGGTGTTAGTTGCATTTTACCTTTTATTTCTTTGTAATCAATTCTGAATTATATGCCTCATTACTTGTAGTCAATTAAAATCTTTCTGTAGTTAATAAATTTGTTGTGTTGTTTTATCTAATCTTGTGTGTTTGGGGAAACAAGATAAGATTTGTGCATATCATTTTCTGTTAATAAATGATGGATTTTATATGAGTTTGTATTGTCCAGGAGGGCAGTACAAGGCGCACATTTCCGGAGGAAAGTCTGGGAGTTTGTTGGTGTAGCCCTGTAATGTAATTTGTGAGTGGCTGGCTATAGCACGCATACAGTATAGCTGGGAGTGACTTACATGCCGAAGGCTGTGCGCAAGCAGACCAGGAATGGTGGTTTTCACAGAGAAGCAGGGTAGAAGGCACTCTGCGTTGGAGAATTGAGGAGACACAGCTGTCCATAAGTCCAGTTTGTACCCTGAGTAATGTCGCACTCAGTCACCCAGGCTGCTTCTGAGCAACAGCCAGTTTAGATTTCCTTCCAACCTGAGGATTTACCAGGGATATCCTATCTCATTCAGTTAATGTATTGGGTTCCGCTGTCCTAGTCATCCCCTGTGGTCCCTCCCAGTACATTTCAGATTGATGACTTTGATCTGCACCCAGACTTTTTCATCCTGGAGAGGATGAAAGGCAAACCCAGCTCACCTCGTACACTGTTGAGATGGATATCTAACTGTGTGAGAACCTGCTTTGAGTTGGCTAAGGTGAATCCGCTGACTTCTCTGAGCTCACTCCACCAGAGCTCAGGCAGCCTCAGCAGCATTGTTGAAAAACATTTGTTATGTAAAGTAGTCAAGTGGGGTTCTAGCTATCCACACATTTGCAAAGCACTGTGCTATCATTGAAGCCTCCAGATCAGATGCTGTATTTAGGAAGGCTGTTCTGCAGTCTCTGTTTTCTTGAGTTTCCACCTCCATTAGAATGGTCCATTGCTTTGGGAGTCACTCAAAGGAGAAAGGAGTTACTTACCTGTTTAAAAAACAAGGAGTCTGGTGGGAAGTGAGGTTTTTACCAACGAAAGCTTATGCCCAAATAAATCTGTTAGTCTTTAAGGTGCCACCAGACTCCTTGTTGTTTTTGTAGATATGGACTAACATGGCCACCCCCTGATACTTACCTGTTTAGTAACTGGAGTTCTTTCAGATGTTTTCTATATGCAGATTTCATGACTCACACTCCATCCCTTCTACTTAAAAGTTCTTTACCACCCAGGATTCTTCAGTGGGGAAGAAACTTAGTGGCAGGTGGCCCAATCTACTCTTTTATGTGTTTGGTGCAGGACACAAGGACACTCAGGATGCATGTGTACGAAGTGGCTTGCCCCACTGCACACAGGGTTTCCTAGTCTTTTTTTTTTTTTTTTTTTTTTTTTTTTTTTTTGTGGAATGTCCAAATTAAAAGAATTAACAAATGAGGGAAATGAAAGATTTCTACACACACAAACTTACTTTTCCTTCTCCCTGCCACAGGCAGTAAGAGATAACTGAGGGAGAGTTGTGGCCACTCCACCCTTTATATGCTCACGTGGCAACACAAGGAGGCATGTTGTGCATTTATGGCCCTGACAGATACTGCTATTCAAAATAGCTTGATCTCTCACGCATGAGATGCGTGCATATCTATGAGGGACACATACTTGAAGAACATCAAGTTCTATAGTGCAGTGCCAGCAGGCACAACTGACATTTCACTATTTTGTTTTCAGGGCAAGAGTAGGTAGCAATTAAAGAGTAATAAAAAAAAGAGAGAAATTGCATGAGTCACATATGAATGGTAAGAATGAAGTGTGTGTGTGTGTGTGTGTGTGTGTGTACTATGTAACTACACCTCTACTCTGATATAACGCAGTCCTCAGGAGCCAAAATATCTTACCGCATTATAGGTGAAACCGCGTTATATCGAACTTGCTTTGATCCGCCGGAGTGCGCAGCCCCGCCCCCCCGGAGCGCTGCCGTACCATGTTATATTGGGGTAGAGGTGTAGTAAGTGGGAACCAATGAACAAATGCTCCTGTGACAAGTAAAAAGTCACAGTGCAGCAGTTCAGTATATTGCCATTAAGTTGAAAGCTAAGCTGAAGTGTGTTTACAAACAAGTATATATAAAATATTGTTTGCAACTCGAAATTCATAACATACAATGTGTGTTTACACAAGTTATAGATTGCTTCTCTGCAATTTTATTTTTAAAAATATTTTCCATCACTTGCTTGTCACAATCCTAGATAAACTCCAGAAGATTCTGCATCTTCCCTGCTGTGGCAGGAAAACTTAACAGCTTATGTGGTTCAGGGAGCTGCATTCCCTCCCTGAGTCAGGTCCTAGTGATACCAATTGCAACAGAGAGGGCACCATCTCAGATGTTGTCAGATATAAAGCCTTTCAGATCACTTTTGTGATGCCTCATTGGGACAGAGTCACTAAATTATGTAGTTATGAAGAATATTTGACAGCAAGAAGAACATAGTGGGCTCTTTTTTTTTTTTCTTCAGGGGCTCTAATTTTCTTTTTAGCTCAAATGTCACTTTGAAGTGCTTACATGAATAAGCGAGATGGAATGGGCTGAAGTAATTAAAACAACTCTCCAAAGTAAACTTTACATATCATCAAGATGTATGTAGCAGAAAAGGATTCATGTTAATCTATTCTCCCAGGGGTGCAGAAAATAGTTCTGTTTTGATTCTTCAAAATCAAATGTAAAACTTTTTGTCTAGTGAAGTAGAAGATAGGAGATTAATGATTCTTCAAGGGAGGAGACATTTTTGATGGCTCTATTCAAAACGTATCCATAAAAATAATTCCAAAGTCCCTATACCAGTATTTTCAGCAGCTTGCCACATCAGTTAATTAAGGAGCAATTTTTGTTTTTCTACACACAAAGATGGCAAAGATCAACTGGTATTCAATCTATTAAATGGAAACTGCTACTATTATAATACTGCCCTCAACTTAGCAATTTAAAGAAAATGATAGAAGCATTTTGCCCTCCATGTATTCCTATAGATTTAAACTACATGTTGCAGCTGCAGGAGAGGGAGGAATTAAAATAAGAACTAAAAGAAACCATATTGATATGAGTACAAGATGGTCAGTTGAACATGGAAGTTTACCTAAGAATGGTTACAGATGCAGGAAAAAAAAGTATTTCTACTCAATTCTGTTGCTTCTGGATCTGGAAAAGAAAACCCTGCAGAATGCTGTGATCCACATTGCAAATGTCATTCAAGACACAGAGAAAATTATGGAGACTGCATCAAAGTGACAGAAAAATTGTGGAAGTAAAATCATTGAAAGCAGGAGAGATGAATTCAGAATTTTGTCCATTTTTAAGAGATCTGCATTTCTGTCCAGCTCACTCAACAGGAGTAGTATTTCAGAACATTCAGATTTGTTTGGTTGAAATTTCATAATAGCATAGTTCCTAACAGGGCCGGCTCCAGCATTTCTGCCATCCCAAGCGGGGGGGGGGGGAAAAGGCAGCGGCGGCAATGGGGGGGGGAGGGAAAGCCGCGATCGGCGGCGGCGGCAGTTCAGCGGCAGGTCATTCGCTCCTAGAGGGAGTGAGGGACCTGCCGCCCCCGAATTGCCGCAGGATCCGCCCCTCTCCCTTGGCTGCCCCAAGCACCTGCTTGTTGAGCTGGTGCCTGGAGCCGGCGCTGGTTCCTAAGAAAGCGAACAGATTAATGATACGTTTACCAAAAGCAAATAGAAAAGAGTGGTAGGTCTAGCAAGTTAGTAGACTGGGGACACAATTGATAATCTGTTTTACTTACAAAACTGCAAGCTTTTCATTTTGAACAATACATGTACACTTTTGAAGCAATAAATATGAGTATAAAGTGAATCACATCCTCATAAAACTTACTGGGATTTTTCCACAATATTTTTCTAGTGTTTGGGGTGAGAGGGAGGAAACGCTCTGGAAAAGTAAGTGGATTTTTTTTTAGTTTGGAGAAGTCAGTTTTGACTTATGAACTAAAAATAAACCCAGAGGTTCTCCAAAGTTTTCCATAACTTTCTAATGTTTCTGCCATCTTTGTGATGTTGGTCAGAATATCAGATTGTGTTTCTGCAATCTGTGTTAATATTATTTTAATATTATTCCCTGATGCCTGATGTATCCCATTAAACATGTCAACTGTTCTCTTGCCGGATGTACATAAGGAGCTAGTCTATACAGAAAATCTTTGAAAATTTAGCTCAAGAATATCCGTTTCATAGGTCCTACCAATACAGTCTTGCTTCCTAGCAATGTAGTTCCTGAATAGTAAAATTTATGCTTGCTTGCAATGCTTTAATCCTAGAAAGTGCTGCAGCTACATACCATTTCACACTGAGCTCTTATGTCAAATGTAAGAAAGTGATTATTTTTTTACTTTTGGAATCTGAGTTAAAAGCTACTGCATAACTTTTAAAAGGATATTTGAGTTTCATTGCCAAAAAATTACACATCTCAAGTATAGTATTTTAAGTGTGCATTTAGCCTATGAACATTTTATATATATTTTAAGTTTAAAAACACATGAAGCCTACTAAGCGCTTATCAGAAGTAAGGCTACATTTTAGTCCCGGGTATTTTTAGTAAAAGTCATGGACAGGTCTTGGGCAGTAAACAAAATTTCACGGCCTGTGACATATCCATGACTTGTACTATAGACCTCTGAGTAAATCTTGGGGGGGTGGGAGGGGAAGAGGGGTGGCATGCTGCCTGGGACCACTGGTGCTGCAGTGTGTGTGTGTCGCAGGGCTGGCAGGCTCCCTGGAAGCGGTGACATGTCCCTTGGCTCCTAGGCGGAGGTGCAGCCAGGGGGCTTCGCATGCTGCCTCTGCCCTGAGCGCCAGCTCTGCAGTTCCCATTTGCTGGGAACCACGGCCAATGGGAGCTGCGGGGATAGCGCCTGCCGGCAGAGACAGCGCACAGAACCACCTGGACACATCTCCACCTAGAAGCCGGGGGACATGTTGCCGCTTTTGGGGAAACCCTGAGGTAAGCGCCACCCGAGCAGTCATCCCCTCCTGCACCCCAAGCTCCTGCCCCAGTCCCAAACCCTCTCCCACACCCAAACACCACCTGCTGCTGCTGGGGGTGGGGTGGTGGCCCAAGACTACCCTAGCAGCGGCCAGTGTGGCTGACCTAGGGGCTACCCAAGCTGCGTAGTCGGCCCCCGGGCCAGCCACACTAGCTGCTGCGGAGATCCCGGAAACTCACAGAATCCGTGACCTCTGTGACAGACTCTTAACCTTAATCAGGGGTATGTCAAGCTTACACTACTGCCACCTTCCAGGTTTCCCTAGATAGGCAAGATGAGCTGTACTTCAGGAATCCATCCAAGGGGAAAGAGACCTTGCGATTAAAGAAAACCTCTAGCTCTCAATGTTTGGCATCTTGGAGATAGGTATTTGAGTTTAATTAATTATAGTGAGGGGTGAATAAAGAATCAAGTGCGCTTTTCTGCATCCTGTGATGGATATAATAGCAGTTATAGATGAACTAGAGTTGAAATTGAGATCACAACTGTAAATTCTGGAAAAGTGTCTAACTATAGAGTTAAATAAGAATAAATACATGGCTAAGGCCCTATTTGAATTGCAGGATGATTGTCAAATAATTGCGGCCGAGTTGCAGACAAGAGGTGGAAAATTGCGGAAAAGTAATAATGGACCTTTTTTAATGGTGGTATTTGTTTTTAAGAAAAATTTGCTGGAACAATATAACACTCAAGTATTATGTTATGCCTGCTAATACGTTTTGATAACTAGACATTTTGCTGCAACTGTATTAGTCATTAATGCACGAGGCTGACAGCAGGAGCCCTGCCGTGTGTGGGGCTGACAGCAGGAGCAGGAGCTGCAGTTGCTATCAGCTCGGATAAAAGGGGTTCTACTGTACTAATTGGGGGAAAACGTGTCTTGCAATCCTCAAAATGTATGCAAAATTATGGACTGTGCAAAGGAAGCTAATCAAAATTGTGGTGGAAGCCTAATGTTGCGGGATCCACAATTTCTGCGGTATCGCAAATTAAGTAGGGCCTTATACATGGCCCATTATTTAAAAAAGAAAAAAATCTACAAGTGTCTTGACAGAAGTTTGAAAAGCTTAAACAGCAAAAATAGGTGAACAATAAGTGACTGGTCACAGAAAAGGACTTTGGTATAACAAACCACAGGTGATGCGTAGGTGGGATATGGGGGGGGTTCAAGTGTCCCCCCTCCCCAGATTGGCCTGCCGGGGGTGGGGAGGAAGAGGGGCTCCGTCTTTCTCTCCCTGTGCCTCTCCCCAGCATGTCTCCATGTGTCTCCCCTGCCCAGTGACCCCTGCGCCCAGCCCAGGGCTGCAGCACTCTCCCCATCCCCACATTACCTGTGGGGAGGTGGAGGGGGAAGGGGCTCTCTGTCCTTCTCTTCCTGTGCCTCCAGTCATGTTCGGCTGATCTCCCTGGCAGCCAAGTGGGGAGCAGGATGGAGCCACTTTCACCTGAGAGCCTGGCTGGGAGGCAGTGGTGGCTTGCTCCCTGACTGGGCTTGTCTGCTGGGGACAGGGGCCAAGCGTGGTGGGGGAAGCTTGTGACATGCTACGTTGCATTGAGCTAGCATGCTAAAAATAGCAGCATAGCCGGAGGTAGCTTGTGTGGTGGATTAGGAGAGTATGAATTCAGAGTATGTAGGTGGGTTTGTACTCAGGTGGCTTGCCCAAGCTATGCCCAGCTACACTGCTGTTTTTAGTGGGCTAGCTCAAGCAGAGTTCGTACTTCTGTCTGCCTGAGCTGGGAAGCACGCTCTGAGCTGCAGTATAGCTATACCCATACAAGTGCATTCTTAAGTAGTCTTAACATGAGGCATAAATCTGTAGTTCTTTCTCAAAGTAGGTATCTTTAGGTGGGACGTTTCCATAGGGCTGAGGTTTCTCTTCCTATTTAAAAAGTTGTAAGGAGTATGCAGTGAGTCTGGCTGAAATTTTTCCTTGGTAGTTCAACCATTCAGTCTTTGAGAGAGGTCAACAATATTGTCTACCTGCATTTTAGCCATTAGTCATCAGAACTAGAAGTTTATGTACCAACAGATGCAGACAGAGAAAATTTATGTGCATGCTCATAAACTGGGATGGACTCTTCTCCCATAGAATCTTCTCCATTAGGAGCAATACTTTCCTGTCATATTTTATCCTACAATAGATAAGGGGTTTCTGCACAGCTGCTGACTGAAATCTTCTCAGTTAGTGGCTGCTTATCCACATCTGACAAGTCTGCTGACATTCATCCCCATTTAAGCATTTTTTTTTTTTTAAAGTCTCTATCAAATGAATCATTGTCACTGGACAAGGCAGTCCAGCCAGCCCCTGCCCTAGCAGTTGATATCTGGGCCTCTCAGGGTCTCCTAACATATGTTGTAATAACCGTGGATATAGAAACAATGGTCATTCAGGAAGTATCACGTAGTTTTTGACATTCTGATTGTGTCAGCTCCTGCCAAGAGTGCTGTCCCCATCACTTAGACTTCTCTAAGGCATTTGACTTGATAATGCATGGCATCTTGATTAATAAACTAGAACAATCCAAGATCAACATGGCACACATTAAATGGATTTAAAACTGGTTAAATGATAGGTCTCAAGATGTAAGTACAAATGGGGAAGTCATCTAGCAGCTGTATTTCTAGTTGGGTCCTGCAAGGATGAGTTCTTGGCTTTTGCTATTTAATGTTTTTATCCGTGACTTGAAAAAAACTGATACATTTTGCAGATGACACAAAGATTGTTTGTTTGCATCCATCTTACCAAGTTATCCATTGTGCGGATGGCCATATATAAGGGTCATACATTTAGAAACCAAGAACGTAGGCCATACTGACAGATGGGAGACTTTATCCTTTGAAGCAGTGACTCTGAAAAAAGACTTGGAGGTCCTGGTGGATAATCAACTGAACATGAGCTCCTGAATGCAACTCTGTGGTTAATGTGATATTTGGATGTATAAGATGGGGAATATTGAGTAATAGGTTATATTACCTGTAATTGCCATTGGTACAACTGCTATTGGAATACTGTGCCCCTTCACTTCAAGAAGGATGTTGATAAAATGGAGAGGGTTCTGAAAAGAACTGAGAGAATGATTAAAAGATTGGTAACAAGTCTTTCCCCATAAGGCATAAGGAGCTCAATGTATATAGCTTATCAAAGAGAAGGTTAAGAGTGACTTTCTATCTATAAATGCCTACATGTGGAACAGTAATTTGATGATAGAGTTCTGCTCTTCAGTCTCTGAGAAAGATATAGTAAGAACCAATGGCTGGAAGTTGAAACTAGACTAATTCAGACTGGATGTAAGGCACAAATTTTGATGGACCAACTAGAAGAATTGCTGGATTAAGTGAGTAATACTTTCAGGTGTTAGACAAAAGGAAGTGTTGCTTCCAAGAAAAGGTAACCTGGATTGCTTGCTGATCAGCCCTAATACAACCATCATCACCTATTAGCTGCCTCTTCTTTTGGGCAGCAGCAGCAGCAGCGCTTCTAATTTTAGGAGCAGCTAGTGTGAAAAATAAGAGGAAAAATTCGTTACAAGATGTTTCCTCAGCATAGGTTTATTGCTGTCTATGGAAAATGTTCATTTCCTTTCCTGTTGTGTTTTTTTTTTATTAAATAGTGTTACAGGATTCATTGCCTGTGGTAATGTGAGGGAATATTTGGAAACCTTGGTCTGTTGTTTGGTGGCACAGTTGCACTGCTATATGTACATAGGTTTAGGAGGGCTTCTATTTCTGTTTGTTCTCTGACCTTCCCTATAGCATCTGTTTCAGATTTGGTTGAAGCAATTTGCTATTCTTTGTGCAAGAATGAATGCAGCAGTGAGTAATTTGTTTGGAAGCTGAAGGAATCGTGCTGTATATGTTATAATGAAATGGTGTGTATGGAGGGATACTCAAGATGTTGATGATAGTTCATGGATAATAAGCACTTGTGTCTAGATAACTGATAGAATATTGGTGCCATAACATATCCCTCTTCTCATTTCCATGTTCAATATTTATTACCATTAAAGAGTTGCTAATT
This sequence comes from Trachemys scripta elegans, assembly GCF_013100865.1. NCBI lineage: Eukaryota > Metazoa > Chordata > Testudines > Emydidae > Trachemys > Trachemys scripta. The sequence continues at coordinate 174,707,988 of NC_048299.1, forward strand.
GCTTGATGGTTCTGGTTATCTTTTTATATTGACCCAAAAATGCAATTTTATCATGCATTCATTTCTCCGTTTTTCTCCAGCTGTGTTCTTCCTTAAGCAAGATTCAAATTCTTGATTGACACTGAAATTCCTGTGGGCCATCACAAGATGAGCACGCAGAGACTTGTATTATATCCAGATTAGGATACAGTGATGGCACTGGCTTCCTTTACAAATCAAGCTTCAAACATTGCTTTCCTGGGAGAGCAAGCGTATTGTTTTAGAGACCCAGAAACTTCTTGATTTGGTATTTTAGAGGGTAAAAGACTTTGTAATCAACTTTTTCATGTGGGTTTTTCATTTTTTTTCTCTCTGGGCAGTGCTCCAAAACCATACTTAACCACGTCTTGATGGAAGGTGCATTCTTACTGGTCTGTAGATAGTTTTTTATATAATTGCTTGTAATTGATGGCAGTAGTTCCTGCAAAAGAAGTAATTTATCTGTGACAATTAAAATGATGATTCCAATTACTCTGTGAATAAAGCTAGATCAACTGGAAATCATTTTTGCTTATATTTGAGATATTTTAAAGGAAAAATTCAAGAAGCATTACTTAATCATCAAATGTTTTGTCCTATTTAAAAAAAGTGTCCCTTTACTCTATTTTGTTGATCATTTGAAGCTTTACTTTTCTGACTTGCCCCCTCTTACTGTGTAACTGAGGAAACCTAATTTAGTAATATAATATCACTAGTACATAAATAAATAATCTGAGTTCCTACTGCTGAATCAGTTTTTCCCTTTCTCCTCCCCATCACTTATGTTGGAAGAGTAAGAGGGAAAGTAATATAATGTGGAAAAGGAAGCCTCTCCCACAGGTTTCCGAACATCAGTGATATCACAGAGCCTTATCGGAAGTATGCTCTGATTTTCAAATAGCTCTCTTAATTGTTTTAAAAAAAATACTATTAAGATGTTGTTTTTATTAGTAAAAACCAAAATATAGAGTTAAAGCTTACTCATCATTAGGACCCTACCAAATTCACGGCCATGAAAAATGCCTCATGGACCGTGAAATCTGGTCTTTTGTATGCTTTTACCCTATACTATACAGATTTCATGGGGGAGACCAGTGTTTTTCAAATTGGGGGTCCTGCCCAAAAGAGTTGCAGGGGGGATCATAAGGTTATATTAGGGAGGTTGTGGTATCGCCGCACTTACTTCTGCGCTGCCTTCAGAGCTCGGCGTCTGGAGAACGACAGATGGCCGGGCACCCAGCTCTGCAGGCAGTGCAGAAGAAAGGGTGGCAATACTGTACCATGCCATCGTTACGTCAGTGTTGCTGAAATCATGAGATTTACTATTTTTAAAATCCTATGCCCGTGAAATTGACCAAATGGATAGTGAATTTGGTAGGGCCCTACCCATCACATACTAGCCTCAGATAAGCTTACTACACAGAATAAAAAATACCTTTGCTGCCACAGTCCGGCAATTTAAAGGAATAACACTTGTAGGCTGTATCTAATTGTGACATTGTCAAACAATTTTTTATATTGCTGTAGCACCCAAAATGTGCAATATTCTTGCCTCGGATACCACTTCATTAACATCTTAAAATTGTAACTTATTATTTGGGCTGGTCAAATAGGAAAATATTTGAATATATTCATTGAATATCACTGGTATTGAATAATATATTTGTCAAATAGTATTTGACTAGTTGCAGAGCATATCAAAAAGTATTTGTCAAATTATCCTATGAATATAGGTGAAATTAGTCTAAAATACTGACTGAATAATATTTTGCAGGCCCTACTTACTTCATCTCTTCTTATGCCATCTTTCCCTTTCTGATTTCATTTAACTTTTTTTTTTTCCCCTATAATAGCTCATGGTACTTTTTTTCCAGAATTGTCTTTAGTGTTTGTTTGCTTTTTTCCTTTTATTTGTTTCCCTATATTATCCACCTAATCTCAAGATTTTTGTCGTCTTTCTTCTCGCTACTTCCAACCCGTCCCCCGCAAAAAAAAATTCCATATGCAACCCATCACTTTTTCTCTTGCTCTCTTGTCAGCCTTGCATGCAAGGGATGGAAATTTACTAGATACCCAACATCTAGAGAGTTTAAACTTACTAGCTGATGATTGATTTTGAAGACTGGGGCAGGTAGTGAATGGGCACTATACAAGGGCATTGCCCTGGGAAGAAGCCAGCTTTCCCCTGCCCCACATAAGCTTACTACTGTGACTTTGCTTCGGGCTCCAAATTTTTCATACGCCTATTACATGGAGGTGGATATGGACAAATTGAGTACTCACTCTGTAGAGTAAATGTAAAATTAGAGAATTAAAGTTAGCTTAAGTTTGGTTAAGGAAATCTTTTGTAAAGAAAGGCCCTAACTAACAAGTAAAAGAAAGGCCTTGAAAGTAATGACTTGTAAGGCCAGAAGGAATGAAGTAGGGTGGATGTCTGGTTTAAAGAATAACTAATGAAATAAAGGGAAGTTTCTAAAAAGAAGGCCTCTGACCAATAGGGGTAACTGCAGAGTGTTTTAATTATGACAAAGAGAATCTATCTTAAAATGAGCCAACCTGGCTCTTCCCACCCCATATACCAATGATATCTCAAAAATTAGGGCCTACGTAAACCAAGGTGCAAAGGAGAAACTATTGGTCAGTGTGGCGGGCCTGGCACCACAGCGCCCCTTTGTGGCAGAGGTGGGATGTGGTGTCGGCGCCTCGCCACTCAAGTTCCAGTGCCCATCTCTCTGTGGGCGGTCTAATGGCCTCCTTCAAAACAAACACCCCTGGCAGGCCACACTACCTCGCCAATCGGCCAGAGTCCGTATACCTGGCCCCAAGTACCCGGGTGGTGTGGCCCAATGGCCAGAGTCCACATAAATCGCTCCCTGCGTGGGAGCAGTGTGGCCTAATGGCCGGAGTCTATACAGTCCCCCTCGCAAGTGGGGTCATGCGGCCTAGCGGCCAGAGTCTATACAATCTCCCTCGCAAACGGGATAGCGTGGCCTAGCGGCCGGAGTCTATACAATCTCCCTCGCAAACGGGATAGCATGGCCTAGCGGCCGGAGTCTATACAATCTCCCTCGCAAACGGGATAGCATGGCCTAGCGGCCGGAGTCCATGCGATCCCTCTCGCAGGTGGGGTAGTGTGGCCTTGCGGACAGAGTCTATACAATCCCCCTTGCAAGCGGGGTATTGCGGCCTAGTGGCTGGAGTCCATACAATCCCTTCACGGTTCAGGGGTGAGGTGGTAGGGGGACCCGGGCCCGCCCTCTCCACCGGGTCCTGACCCAGGGCCCTGGTAGTGGCAAGCTTCCCTTGCCACCCACTCGGCGGGGATCCGCCCGCAACACGCTGAGCGCCTATGCGGCTCAAACACCATTTGCCTCTAAAGTTCCCCTGGGTCACTTCTTACCATAAATGCCAGGTTCTCTGCTGCGGGGGGTCCTCCGATCCATCCTCCTACTGTGACATCCTCTGTCGGGGTATCAGGGAGTGTCCTGGCTTGGTTGGCTTCCGCGTCCTGGCGTGCAGGCTCTCCCTCCTCAGGAGCTAGCAGCGTGCCTCCTTCTCTGGCAGTTAGCCCGGACTGAGCTGCTCTGCAGGCTTTTATACCCATTTTCCAGTTGGAGCAAGCCCAACAGAGCTTCCGGGGCATGGCTTCCTCTGCTAGGAAAGAAGGGTTAACCCCTGCGGTACCAGTGCGGGGCCACTCTGCCCCGTCACAGTCAGCAAGAAGGAGGGGAAAAGATGAGGAGTAATGGCCTTGGGGAGAAAGGAGATTATAAATCTTACCTGGATTGAGACTGGAAATGAGCATGAAGTGTTTCAAATTGGTTTTTAGCTGAAGTCAGTAATTGGCAGTGACATCACTTGTTTGTTAAAGGGTATAAAAATGTGAACCCTTAAAGGATTCGTTGCTAATATATGCCTGACCATGTTGGAGCCGACTAATATGGGTCTTACAAGTGGGCTAAGCCCCAGGGTGCTAAGTATCTTGATCAAATGCTTAAAAAATGTTTTGTTACTGTTTTGATGTAGTAAATTTCTGCTTATTTAGACTTTTGAGGCATGTTTAGAGCAATTGTATAAATACCATTTGGCCTTTGAATGTAATAAAGGAATTTATGGTTCAATTAATGTAATACCCTGCATAAATAATAATTCCAAGACACAACCCCTTTAATTCTTCCCCCCCCCTGGCTAGAAAGAAGAAAAAAAGTTAAATTATTCGTATTCACCTCTCACTGTAATGCTTTCAGGCAGAAAGGGAAGTGCATGTGTATGAAGGGATCAATGGGTGTATCTGCTGTTCTACATGTCTTCCTTCCTTCAGGTTGCAGAGTTGTGTGGTGTCACTATTCCTTCCATATTTTTGAATCCTCCCCCTCCAGTAAAGAACTCCAAAATCAGCTTTCTCAAGCAGCACAGTGAAATTTGCCAGATTTGTGTCTATTTCACTGCTAACCATAGGGTTTTGAATGTCAGTCCTGAAAACTGACAAGACAGTAGTCTGTTTTCATTCTGCTACAGCTTGGCAAAGCTCTGAGAAGCAGCAGGGATGTCTTAGTGTCTGTTAGTGGACCTAAGAAGCCTTCATTTATTATTTGATTATCTTGAGTTCATGTTCATGTTATCGTTGCAACCAGAAGATCTAGAAATAGTGAGAATAGATATAAATATATAATATATATTTGTAATATGTGGTAGCTCAGTTCTAAAGAAGTTGATATCAGTTATTTGCTCCAGGAAAGCAATTTTTCAAGCTCTATATGTGCAGCTAGAAGTTTCCAGTAACCAAGTTTCTAAAAATGTCACAATACTCAAATCCTTCATTTCACCTTTTCATGCATTTTAAACCATTGCAAATCTTCATAGATAATCCCAGTTGCATTTATGGAACATATCTGTTTTTAATCTGAGACTTTCTATTCTGCTTTCTCTCTCCTTCAGGAAAGAACTTGAAACCTTCAAAGGTAACTTCTTTTTAATTCTACACTTTAGAATTGCTGCGATTTTCTCAATGTTTATTGTATTCATGGTGAAAATGGTAAAGAGCTTTTATTTTGCATTGGATAATGTTGTTCATCTTATGCCACAAACACAGTGTTTTGTTACTCTGTCACTATCTGTTTCTGCTACTGACATCTTTAGGATCGTAGTAAATGCTGTAGAAACACAGATGGGACTTTCTTCTATGGGTATTGTGAGGGAAATACTAAATTTGAAAGATCCCATACCTAGTCTAACACTCTCCTGGAGGGTTATCTAGAAGTGAAAGACATTAGGTCATAGGCTAGTTACTATGGGTACATCTACACTACAGGGGGGAGTCGATTTAAGATACGCAAATTCAGCTACGTGAATAGCGTAGCTGAATTCGACGTATCGCAGCCGACTTACCCTGTTGTGAGGACGGCGGCAAAATCGACTTCTGCGGCTTTGTCGGCGGCGCTTACTACCACCTCCGCTGGTGGAGTAAGAGCGCCGATTCGGGGATCGATTGTCGCATCCCGACGGGACGCGATAAATCGATCCCCGAGAGGTCGATTTCTACCCGCCAATTCAGGCGGGTAGTATAGACCTAGCCTATGTCTTTTTCAACTTGTATTGGTTTTTGACATGTGTCATGGACACTATCTAGAAACAGCTATGCAGAAGTCTGATAGTTTTCACTGTATTACGCTATATCAGCGAAAAGAGTGTGTGTGTGTGTGTGTGTGTGTGTGTGTGTGTGTGTGTATATATATATTTTTGTTGACAGTTTATTTTTTCTCCCTTACTCTTCAGTTGGGTTTGTTTTAAAGCAAGAATGTACTATATGTCAGTCCAACATAATACAAAGAGGTTGGGAACTTTACATAGTATGACAGGTGTTTTGCCACTATAGTGAGTTGGCAGAGGATTTTGGTGTTTATGGTTTTAATAAACCTTGCATTTAAATTTATAATTTGCTACCTCAGACATTTAAATGTGTGGTCAGTTTAAAAGTTAGCTGTACCCTTTTGATCTAGGTAAAACACAAGTGTGAGTTGATATTTTCCATCTCATGTGTATTATAAACCATTAGTGAAGTTTGATTCACGCATGTTAGCTTGTGCAATTTAAAATATGGCTGAAAATTTCTACAGAATTCACTGTCTTTGCCTGTTTGGTTCATTAACTTATTTTATTATTATTATAATGCTAAAAAAAAGAAAAACAATCAAGTTAACATTACCAGACAACAAGTGACACAGATTATGTAAAGTGTCACCTTTGTCTGCAGCTCTGCACTACAATTCTTTTCATTGGTTTGACAGCCTTAAAGCACAGACTCACTCAGTAGATAGCCAGACAATGCAAAGTTGATTCTGTTCCAAGGCAGTGCAGTTCATTTTATGATACTAAGTTTTCCTTCATAGTCTGAAAAACACAATCCTCCTTATTTGTATTGATACCTTAGTGACTTCTGGAGTCAGTTTGTGAACATCAAGAATTGCCTGTAGCTGCTTGCTTAGCTTGGCCATGTGGTCTCTGGAGGTCTCTGGTGCTTTCAGGAGCATAGAGTGCAAATGATTTAACTGACTGAATTGTGAGACATTCATATTTACACTTGCATTTATTACATTACTCTTCAGACTAGTTTGCCATATGGACCTAATGAAAAGGCAGATGCAGACACAACAAATGAACTTTGTATCAAAATGAAAAATTATTCAAAGAGGCATGATTCTTAATTATTTTTCTTAGTTAATGTTTACTGTAGATAATGAAAAACAATTTTTTACTTGAAGAGCTAGTACAGCTAGATTAATTTTGATTAGGTAATTGGAATAGCAAAAAGTGTCTTTATTCCTCATTCAGGCTGTGGAAAACAGGCAAGATCAGCTTCTGTTATGTCTTCAACAGCTGTAAATGCCTTTTGGCAAACTTTATGTAATCTTGCTGTCTATATCAGTATAGGTATTATTCCCTTATTTTATTTTGAGGCATATCAGCAGTACGAGTGATATTGTACTTTGTATCCTTTGTGTAATGATTTTCATGAGTATATAGTTTGTTCTAGGCAAGGGGTAAGAACTTATTTTCAAACCAACTCTAACATGCCCATATAAAACAGAATATCATGGAGGAAAGAATACTGAATTCCAGAAGGTTCTAAGCTTTTTTTCCCCAGTGACTTACTGTGCAGCCCTGGACACATCACTTTACCTCTTTGCTTTCCCATCTGTAAAATAGAGTTACTTTGACTATCAGTTTGTAAAACGAACTTTATATTTTGAAAGTGGTGGTATATAAATGTTATAAGTTATGTAAATTATATTTTTCAGCAATAAAATAAACCCTGAACTAACTCAAATATAACCGGGGGTGAAATATTTTTTTCTTCGAATATGTGTCAGTGTCGATCCCACTGTAGGTGGATGTGTGCCTACTGTGAAAAATTGGATTTGTTTTGGGTAAGTGTCTGTTGGACTATGCATGTGCTCTATATCTTCTTGCGCCCCTTTATGTGAGGGCATAAAAGATGGAGCAGCCTGGCCTTCCCTCAGTTTCCTCTTATTGAATTGAGATGCAACCTGGCAAATGTTCAACCACTATTTTTCTTGAGCTTCAAACTCACCTTCCACACTAGTTGTTGTGTGTTTTTTTTTAAGAAATCTTTCTTCACTGACATACTTGTGCCAATTTTTTAATTTGGGCATTCAAAAAAAAGGGTGGGGGGGACAAGAGACAACAGAAGTCTCTAAGCCACAGGATTTGGGGACTTCAACAGCAGAGTCAAGGGAAAGGGTAGGGACGGCTTTGTGGCCTGCATCATGCGGGAGGTCAGACCAGATGATCATAATGGTCCCTTCTGACCTTAAAGTCTATGAGTCTATAAGACTCCCTTCTACCTTCTTCCCCCTTGTCTTCCAGCTTTAAGGCCTGCCTGACATGCAACATGCTCATCCCCCTTGTCAAGGGGCATAGTTGATGCCTTTTCGGTCTAGGGAAAGTCATTTTCATGATAATTCTGAGATGTGTAAACGTTCTCATCGAGAACTCACAAGGCAAGGGACATGCAGATCAAACTACACCTGCTCGAGAAATCAATGCACATTTCAGACTTGGAAGAGACATCAACCTCCAAGGAATCCCAGGAATCTTCCTTAGCAAGTGTTACTTTAGGCAGATACCACTGGAGTCCAATGAGAGGGAAGGCAGGGAAGAAAACCCCATCAAAATAGAGGGATACTTTGAGGAAACCAAGGAAGGCACAATGTACCTCCCTTTTGAGGGGCTGGAGCTGTTCAACTCAAGGGCTGATGAAGCACTCTATTCCATAAAGGACTTGAGGGGCCACCCTGAGATCCCTAGGGATCTGTACATTGTCCTCCTACAAGAAGTCCTATAAATATCAACCCCAACAGAGCTAATGGGTACATCATTACTCTCAAAGCACACAACCAGATTGCCATCAATGAGAACCGTCACAATATCAGAGGAGATGTCCTTCATCCACCTCCTCTGTCACAAACACTGCCCCATCAGCCAGACAGCAGATTTGACTGGAATGGCAGGAGCCACATCAGAGCCAATCAGGAGCCAGCAGCTACCATTGCAAGCCACCTTGTCCTGTTCCATTGGATGTGATCTGATATCACCTTAGAAAAATGGATGTTGGATATAGTCACCTATCATTATCTCTTCCCTGTCCCTGTTCAGGGACTCTTCTCACACAAAGTCTGTTACAAAAAGAAGTGGCTTCATTGTTTCATATAAGAGTTGTAAAGGGTTCCACAGGAATACAGGTGAAGAGATTTCTACTCATGGTACTTCCTTATCCCAAAGAAAAAAGGGGGTCTTCTTCCTATCCTAGATCAGAGGAGACTAAACAAGTATATGCACCACTTCAGATTCAGGATGGCAGCACTTGTCTCCATTATTCTATCTCTTCAGGCTCAAGACTGGTTTGTAGCTCTCGACTTGCAGGATGCATATTTTCATATAGTGGTCCACATAGCCTGTGGGACGTATTTGCAATTTGTGGTGGGATCCAAACACTTTTCGTACAAGTATTGCCATTCGGATTCTCACGGTCACCGAGGGTCTCCAGGAAATGCCACACAGGGGTAGTAGTGCACCTGAGGAGACAAAGCAGTCACATCTACCTCTACTTGAGTGACTGGCTGATCAGGGGCAGGTCACAATGGAGATGTCAGTGAGCTAGGACAGCACTCTGTTCCTATTTACCTGACTAGGCCTCTCAGTGAACTATAAAAATATACTTACCCCATTTCAGGTGGTGAAGTTCAAAAGAATCTGGATTGACTCCAGATCAGAAAGAGCATATCTCCCTAATGACAGATTCCTGGTACAAGGACTCTTACTTCTGTTGACATCAGAGCTACCTATAATGGTATGAACATACTTTACAGTCTAGCGTGACCTAACATATTGACATATACGTACATGATGTCACTTGCTAGACTTTATCTGTGGCCTCTTCAACTCTGGCTCAGAATCAGTTCTCTGGTAAACACAGTAGACAGAAGATCCTAGTACCAAGTCACATCACTGCTGAACTGATCTGGTGGTTAGAACTCCCACACATGCATAAAGGAATTTCCTTTTTTCACTTCCCTTCCTGACAAAGACACTAATCATAGATGTGTCAGGGACAAGTTGGGGAGGTCACTTAGACTATCTGCATATCCAAGGAACCTGGTCTCCAAGCTACGTGAAGCTACACATTAATGTCCAAGAGCTTGTAGCCATCAGTTACCAGTATGTTGTTCCTATCTGTTCTCCAAAACTTGATAATGTAGATGTTCCTGGACTACACGACAGTCATGCACTACATAAGAAAGGGGGTGTCTGTTCCTTGCCCCTCTGCCTGGGAGCCATTATGGAATTTGGCGCCATCAGAATGGGGTGACGTCGATGGCCCTTCATTTCACTGGAGTAAGCAACAATTTAGCAGACTTCCTGAGCAGATGGTCAATGACCAATCACGAATGGTCCTTGCAGTCACATTCCATCAGTGTGAATCCCCCTCAGTAGACTTGTTTGGCACTGAGGACAATCCAAAAATGTCAGAACTTTTGTTCCAGAGGAGGTCTGAGTCCACAGTTGCTACCAAATCCTTTCTTCCTACAATGGAACAAAAGTTTGCTGTACGCCTTCCCGCCAATTTCCCTGTTTCCCAAGATGATTTCCAAAATAAATAGAGACAAAGCCGTGGTCATTCTGGTGGCTTTGTAGTGGCAGAGATCACTGTGGCTGATGGATGTACTTCAGAGGTCTATTTAGCCCCCTATCCAGTTCCCAGTCTGGTTGGATGAGATCTCAACATTACTACCAGATACTCTATCCAGATCCAAAGTCACTCCACCATTTAGTGTAACTGTAGGGTGGATAAGTGCAATGGACAGGAACTGCTCCTTACAGCTCTAGAAAATACTGATACAAAGCAGGAAAATGTCTACCAGAAGAATGCACTCTTCAGAGTGTAAATGGCTTTCAATAGGGGCAGCCCACTAAAGTCGTGGTCCAGTCCAAGCCTCAATATCAAAGATTCTGGATAAACTCTACAGCACTTCAAACAGGCCAGTTTTTTTGCCCAGCTCTATATTAAAATATGTCTCCAGCAATTTCATCTAGTCACCTGCCTTTGTAGCCTTGCTCAGTCTTTTCTCACTGCATGGTATAGATGTTTCTTAAAGGGCTCCTACATATTTACCCACAAGACTCTTCCTGCCATGGGCCTCAATAGAGCCCTTCTGAGATTCATCAAGCCCCTCTTTCAGAATGCTCCTTGCACCACTTCACTCTGAAGACAAACTTCCTAGAGCTTTTCTACACAGAGAATTAGTGCGTGACAAGCAAGAGTCTGAATCTACAGCACACTACCTTGCAGTGCACAAACTGGCCATGTGGACATGCTGCTGCACACTAAAAGTTCTATAGTGCGAGTATGTCAAAGTGTGCTGTGGAACTTTTAGTGCATGTTAGTAGGGTCCACACAGCCAATTAGTGTACGGTAAGCTAGTGACTGTAGATTCACATCCTGCTTGCTGTGTTCTAACTGTGTTGACAAGCCGCTAGTCATGGTCGCTTCAGCCAGAAGAATCAGTGAGTGAGCTTCAGATGCTTTTGGCCAAACCTCCATAATCAACAATCCATAGGACCAAGGTGGTGCCAAGACCTCACCCAAAATTCATCCACAAAAGGTTCCAGTAGTTCATCTGAACCAAACCATCAACCTACTTGTCGTCTTCCCAAAACCACATTTGGCATTGGGAGAAAATAAATTATACACACAATAGGTATATCCAGGACTCTGCTTTATTATATTGACAGGTCTTCTTTGGAGACTATCTTGATGCTGAGAAGACAATGCTGAATGTGCCCTTGTGCATTCCTAACAGGGCCTGGGACCAAGCTTTGTACATTGCTTTTGCACTAAAGCCTCTGATAAGCTTTAGAGGTACTACTTTGGGTGCTTACCATTGACTTTCAGCATCACTGCACCTTTTTATATTGATGGCCCTAGGTGCTTGACAATTGAACTGGTTGACTGGGCACTAATAGTTCTCTTCAATGTACAGGAATTTGAGGCAGCTCTCTAAGGTTTTTCTCTGGGTCATGGCAGTGAAGGAAAGAGGTATAAACTATCTTTCCATACTGTGCCCTTCATACAGACACTTTGTACAGTGCACTCCATTTATAAGAATTACCGTTAAGAATCAACTGCATATAGTGATCAAAACCACTGGGACAAAATCATTCCTATACTAACCTATGCTCCTCTTGTAAGAATCAGCCACTTATAAGACTCAAATAATCTAGGACGAATGTGATTCTTATAAAAGGAATGCACTGTATTTGTTTTTGTTTTTGTTTTTTAAATGGACAGTGTAGTCACAATTTACAGGGGTTTAAAAGCTTTTTGACATTGTTTGCTATTTTCAGACCAAAATAATCCAGAAGACAAAATGCATCTGCAATAGTGGTTTATGAAGAAAGAGAGGGACATTCCCAACTGGGTGTCAATTGTCAGAACTCAATTGTAACTATGTGAGGTACAAGAAAGGTGGTGTTTTTTTTGTTTGTTTGTTTGTTTTTTTTATTGGGTGGGGTGGGATTTTGTCAAAGGATAAAAATGTTAAGCTAGGTAAACAAAGACCAAAAACTGACAGAAGTTGATATGGGGCACCACTAGTAAATCTGAGGATTTTGTTTTAGCAGTCAAAGAATTGAGGAGCAGTTGAGAGCTATATCCCTGTCTAGAGCATATTGGGTATGAGTGAAAGTGCATACTTACCCAAGTTGATACTGCTTGCTAAAAATTACAAGCTCATGGAGTTTCCTTTAATAATAATAATAATTAATTAATTAATTAATTAATAATGAGATATCCATCTCCTAGAACTGGAAGGGACCTTGAAAGGTCATCGAGTCCAGCCCCCTGCCTTCACTAGCAGGACCAAGTACTGATTTTGCCCCAAATCCCTAAGTGGCCCCCTTAAGGATTGAACTCACAACCCTGGATTTAGCAGGCCAGTGCTCAAACCACTGAGCGATCCCTCCCCCCACTTCCAAGAGTGGGAAGATAATTGTTGAAAAGGAACACAGTAACTTAAAAGGTTTTTAAGCTCTGTATTTATGCTTTTTAGTAACAATTTGCTCTTGTTTTTGTGTGTGCTTCTGATACCTGTAAATGAACAACATTTATATTTAAAAACAAGATTTAATTTTCCCTAGAAAATAAACTGGTAAAATGAAAATACTCGTCACAATTCATTGTAAATGCTGATGGCTTCTTGAAAGTTTGTACTAAAACTGGGGCCTAGTTTTTCTACTGATACTCAAACTAACTTGCCACCGAAAGGTCACGAGAGGTAATCAATGTACCATTTTAAATAGTCTGTCCAAAAAAATTATTTAAACATATTCTGACATAGTTACATAACATTATCTATTGCTTGCTTGTATAATGATGGCATGTGAAGAGAGAATGCATCAAGTGTGATGTCATACAATGTAATGTGTCATCCCTGCCCACCCCCACCAAAAAAAAAAAACCTGTGGGTTGGATCAGAACTGGCAGGAGTCTGGTTTGTAAGTTACATAAATTAATTCCAGGTTGGCATGTTGTAACAGGGTGATTTTCATTGATCTTGCATGCATTTATACACTGACTTTTTTCAGTGCATGTGTATAGTTTCTGATTACATTAATCGAAGAGTTCTCATGAAAAGGAGAACAGACACTGAAGTTTGGACTGGTCCTTAACTATATATAGCTATATTCTTCATAATTGTTTATATCCTTATCTTCTTTATTGCTCATTGTTAATTTAGAAAGGGTACTGGCCCACAGATAGGTGTTTCACTTTTTGTATAAAACAAGTTAGTGGAATATTAATATTGTAAACACAAATTCATACGGAATCTAGAAAAGTCAAGGTATTCATGAAAATCAGTGTTTCTTAGATATTTTATTAGAGGAAAGGAATACAACCAAATTGCACATTTTCAAGGAGAAACAGTGCAGTTCTTGAAGCATCGTGTTAGTGCCTCTATGAATTGTACAGAATTGACCATTTTTTACAAGAAGTAAACTTGTGCCTCTAGGAATTCAGGTAGGTTGTATTCAGAGGGTCAAAGCAGCCAAGCACAGGAAATATGAATTCAACGTGCAAACTGATGTGACTGCATGTTTACGAAGAAAAAAACAGTAGTTACCTGTTAGCAAGAATAAGAGAACAGGAATCCAGTTCATGAAGCAACAGATGGAACAAGCCTCACTGCTCTCTCAAATCTATTTTTAAAACTGCACCCTTCCAGAGCTGTATGCAAATACCGTGGTTGTCTAGAAGTGAGTACTTGAAAGCAGTGAATCTCTACATGCTTATGCTCAGGAACCTATTTCTAAATACCTTTCTGTTAAGTTCATTAAGTAAGGAAGAATATAAACATTATGAAAATCCTATTCCGTAAACATTCTTATAGCCAAGATAGAGTTTAATCAGAACAATACATTCTTATTTTTTCAAAGTACTGAGCAACAATTCATTAATCTGATACAGATTTTCCATAGTTTACCAGATGTCATAACGAAGGGATTTGAACTGTTTTGATTTTTTTTTTTAATATTGAAAAGTCAATTGAATCCACTAGCATTTCCAACTTATTTAAGGTATTACCTTCAAATAAATGAAGCGGGTATACAGTAATACCATATCATTTGTCAGAAACTGATGGGGGTGATTGTGCCTAGTGGTCGGAGCTGTGGCAGTTGGAGCATGACTAAGAACAGGGAGGGAGCAAGAGCAAAGTTGGAGCTGGCTAAGGCTTGGGGAGTCTGTTGCCAATGTCAGGCAGGAGAGAGTTCCAAGCCCTGGAATGACATTGAGCAGACTGAGTTGCTGTTCCTCCTGTGGTGCTTATATACCTGTCCTGAGAGTCACCAGATCAGTTCCTGGCTTGTGAATTGGCTGGACTCTATCATAGGAGTGACTCATCACCTAACATAATTGCCTTTTAAAATGTGAACCAACTGAAACACTGACTTTTTCCTTATCTTTATTCTTACTGGTATTAAACAGTGTATATTCATTTGGCTGGAAGAGTGGCTTTTTTCCCTTTATTTCTGGGGATTCCCGTGTACTGTCCCCAAAACACATTCTAGCTTTCCTCTTTCCACCCTCCCAGACCCTGTGTCACAGCAGCCCTGCTAGTCACTAAAAGGGCTCAAAAAGATTCCAAGCATTAAGGTTAATAAATCTTTTAAACCAGTTTATTCAAGTTAGCTGTATATTTTTATATTTTGACTAGAATATGTTTGCAGCCATTTCTGAGACACAGAAGCATTGTTACTGATATTGACTTGAGGGAATGTGGGGGAAATAATCATTGCTCTAGAAAGCACAAATCCATTATAGTCATTGCCAATGGCTTTTTGCATCATTCAGCTGCACTGAAACCTGGTATTCATTGAATCTTCTCTGGCAGTAGGAAATAATTAATAGATGGTGTTTGTTTGCTTTTAAAAGCTTTTAACAAAGCACCCACGTGCCTACATGCATTAATACTCTCAACCTACTGTGTCTGCTGCCAAGGATGTGTGTGGGTGTAAGGCACACTGGCTAACTTAAGTACAATGATCCTTTCATAATCCAGGATCCCATTACTGGTAGATCTAATGGAACGGCTCAGATAGTAGCATACTATGTTTAATAAGACACATTGTTTACATCATAATCTGGCCCTTCTGCTTGTAAGTAAGAAACAAAAAGGTGACTGAGAAGAGTGCACATCACAAAGTGAAGTAGATAGCACTCAAGAAAAGAAGGAAAATAAGAGGGAAAAGTCTAGCTGTTTTATATGGGCTAATTCTTAACAGTTCTGATTCATGAAGATCAGATGTTGCAAAATATTTGGTGATTGTACCAACTGGAAATTTCCCATAATTTTATAAAATGTTTTCTTCAGCCATTAAAGGCGTAACTTTCAGAGGTGCTGGACATATGCCACTCCTAGTGGTTATGAATTTCCCCTATGAATGACAATGAATAGTCATTAGGCCAGGAGAAGGATAGTGACTTTCTGGCCTGGTGGTTAGAATACTCAGCTAGGATTTGGGAGACCCAAATTCAAGTTTCTGACTCCAGTGACAATTTATTTATAAAAAGGGGAACAGCTTCAGCAGGAGCTATTAAGACCCAGGCCAGATTATCCCATAGCCAGAGTCCAGGGCACACTCCTGCAACGTGGGAGATCCAACTTCACATCCATCCCTTTTCCACATTAGGTAGTGGGGGTATAGAACCCAGGTCTCACATTTCAGGAGTTAAACGATATAAAGAGAGTGAGTACCACTTCCCCCTCTAGCTGTTTTGTGAATGTAGTCCAAAAAATTGAATTGTTTTGGAAATGTTGAATCAAACTGTTCAGATTCAGTATTTGCTAAACATTTTGATTTTTCGGTTCAGTTGAAACTGTTAGTGAACTCAACAGAAATTCACTAATGCTTTCAGGTTGACCAAAACAGTATTTTTTGGCTAATGTTTATCTAGGTCTTTTCCCTACACAATATTGCAAAAGGCCAAAATGACTGAGACCTCTCTCAAGGTTCCTGACTTTATCTTAATCAGATGGTTCACCTACCTGTCTCCTTCCCCAAGCCTCTCACTACTCAGAGAGAAGCTAGGCTTCATATCCTGGGTGTAGTTAGGTGCCTCTCGTGCTATCTGAACAGAATGAAGCTGCTCAGGCATTCTCCTAGGCTGTTCCTAGAATTTGCCAACAGAATGAAGGGACAACTTATTTCCATTCAGAGACTGTCAAAATGAGTCTCTGACTGTATTAAGACGTTCTATGAGCTGGTCCACTTAGACCTGCCTGGGCAAGTTAGGGCTTATTCCATGAGAGCCCAGGCAGCCTCTGCTGCATCTCTCTGAGGTGTCCCAATTTCAGAGATTTGTAAAGCTGATCCTTGGAGTTTAGTTCACACCTTTGCTTACCATTATTCATTCGTAGAGGGTTGCAAATCTGACACCTGCTGTGGTAGAACTGTCCTGCAGTTATTAATCCAGTAGATCAGAGCACTCACCATCCAGTACATGAGTTACTGCTTGAGAGTCACCGGGAGTGGAACGTATATGGGCTATCCCTAGAAAGAGAAAATAGTTACTTACCCGGTTGTAACTGTGGTTCTTGTTGTCCACATGTATTCCATGACCCCTCCTCTTTAGCCACTATTTTGGAGTCTTTGCCAGTTTGAATTCTGGAGAGTGGTTGCAGCTGCTCTGCCTTTTATACATTTGGCTACGGGGCACTGGAAAGTGCATGGGCACAGACTCAACAGATGCTGATACTTAAAACAATTCCAGCCTTGTGCTCACGGGGCGCATGTGCCCCCAAAATGCAAAACCTGTGGACCACATCTTGGAGAACCACAGTTACTGTAAAGTAACTGTTCTTTCTGAGGAACAAATATTATGTAGTTTTGTGATTAAAGAGTGAATCATAGTTCATGCATACAAGTGGGTAAAATTAAGGTCCACCTTAACTCTGGCTTTTTCTCTTTCGAGTGCTTTACTTTGCAACTTTTTCCGTCCTAAGTGCAGGACTCTGAACTTGTCCTTGTTGAACCTCATCAGATTTCTTTTGGCCCAATCCTCCGATTTGTCTAGGTCACTCTGGACCCTGCCCCTACCCTCCAGCGTATCTACCTCTCCCCCCAGCTTAGTGTCAGCTGTCGCACGAGGATACTTTTTATTTTCAAGAGCCTCAAGACAGCTAGTCAAAGATTTGTTATTTAATTGGTGCATGTCTAGAATTTCCAAATTATATATCTGTTTACATGATGAATAGAACCTTTACATCCGACTGCGTTGAAGAAACTTTGGAATGCTGTGTATGTTTTCTTGCATTATATTTCCATTTCGCTAAACAAAGGTTTTCTGCCTTTAGAAATATTTTGTATTTGCAGTTATTTTGTCTTAAAGCATTTACAGATCTTATTTCGGTAGTTGTAAATGTGAGTTTGAGGGTCTAGAGGAAAAATGAAATTTTAAAGATGGAAAGGGATACAATGGGAGATTTCATAGAAGTCATGGACATACTGAATTGTCAGATTTTCTTGGGATTAATACTTGTGCAATTTCAGTTTAAAAAAAAAAAAAACTACTGAAAGGTATTTTTTTTTGCTAGCCCTCTTTTATCATATTCAAGTTTAAACACTTAGATACTTTGGTATAGTGCGGGTTGACTTCAGTATAATTTTATATTTGTGATTTATGATGCTTCTGCTTGTGTACATGTTATCTGAACATAAGGCTTTATTTCATCAGTGTTCTGTCTGTATGATTTTATATCAGCAGTATTATGTGGTGGCTGCCACATGAAATTTGTGTGCAAGTAATCAGTTTATGTAGTTTGGAGATTATTGGAAAACTCAGGCATTGGAGACCTTATTTTGAAGAGGTTTCTTTAGCTATCTCGGACTCAAAACAGGCTTGTATTCATGTTTTAAGCTTTGCTTCATTTAAATTTTGCTAGAGAACTTTGTTTTCTTGCAATAAATTTTTTGTTCTGCTTTTTCATGCTGTGTTATATGTTGCAATGTGGTTTTTGGGACTAACGTATTCTCCTAGCAGTTGGATTTTTGTTGTTTCTGTTAAAGGCATTCAGTGGGTAGTCTTCCTATATTTACAACTAATTCTACATGTAGTCCAGTCTTGTTCTGTCAAAGTTCACATGCGTATACACATTGCAGCAAATTCAAGACTACTAGTGTCATTGCTAAGGGACAGATTGTTTTTGGATATGCGTTTGCAACTCCCATTGACTTCAGAGGATTGCACAGAAGTAACTTTGGGCAGAATTTGGCCATCAGTTTCAATCAGCCTTTCAGTGTTGTAATCTCATCAGGATTCATTTTGTTTGGACTGATGGGTAAAATATCAATAGTGTTTGTCAGGGAAAACTATTCAATTTTTGAATTCCAGGCTGGAAAATTGTCCTGAGGATGTAACTCTAATCTTATTGAATTAATACAGAAAATGTAATATTTCAAAAAGGTAATATTTTAAAAATGTTAAACTTGGATAGCTGAAATGCAGACAAAAATGGAATTTCACTTAATTCTGCAACTTAATCCTTAACTTCTCCCTTTTACATATTAAAATCCAAACTGAATATCCTATAAGATTACTGTCAGTATTTTTGAGTCTTCCTAAGAAATGATTGTATATATTATCTTCAGCATCTCGATGAAAGATAACTAGGGTTTTCATAGGCCTCTAATTTTTTGCTTGATTTTCATTTAATAATGGTTTTGAAAAAAATTAAAAATATAGACTCATAGGCAAAAAGGGAGTTACACAAGTATTCATCAAGAGGCTTTTACAAATATATATTTTTCTTTTTAAATTGTGACTTTAAGTGTAACAGGTTTTTAGAAAACATCAGAGTTCTTTATCTAAACCTACAGTATATTTAGGGACTTTTTAAGTGGTTATTGCTGTTTTTGGTTCATGGCATCATTAAGTACTCTGGGACTCTTAAACTGGGGAAGTAATTGTATGCCTGTATTCAAAATAAAGAATGAAATTATCTTAAAAGAAATGTTTGTTTACAGTAAAAAACCTTTTTTAAAACAAACCTTAAGGATTTGAGTTAAAAAAAAAAATCCTGAAAATTCTAGGCTGCACAGATGCAACATTTTTGGGGGGAGGGGAGGGTGCAGGGGAAGGTTCATTTTATTGTAAATTTGTTATATGTATACTTAAGAATAAGGAGGAACGCTAGCTTTATATTTAGTACACATGCAATTTAATGGTAACTTGGATTTGTAATGCATAAATACATTGTTCATTGCAGAAGTCTCATTCTCATTTGTTCAAAAATCATATTAATGTATTTTTTAATATTTTAGATTTGAAGTAAGACTGTTGTATAGAATCTGGTGTGTAAGATTTTTGAGCTGACACATTAAGCAAAAATTTGCAGGGGAGAGCTACGTTTGATACAAAACATAGCAGAAATTCTTTTAAGCACTGTCTTGCTTCAAAATGTGATTATCTCTGTCAAAGAAATGCATAGGGTAAATTATGTGTTATTGGGTTGAAAAAATCTGTAGTGTCACACTGTTCTTACCACCCCTTTCTTTAACAGCATGTGGTATGTTCCCAAATACATGCTTGCATCCTGGTACACCACGGCTCCTGACAGCTTGCATTAAGGTTTTGGAAAGGCAGTGAGTTGAAGTGTCTATGTATGTGTATCTATGTATGAGTGACCAAACTGAAAATTGGCAGGCTCTGTATTATTCCTTTGAAAAAACAGGCTTCTAACATCGCTTTGTTCTGCATCATTGAAGATGCACATCAGTGGAGCTGCTTCATAACTGGATGTTTCACTTGATCAGCACTGTGCTTCTGTTTACTTGCTAATTTTTCACTGCCATGTCATCTCCAGGAGCCACCGAGAATAATCAAAGGAGTTCCTGTAGGTGCAGCTTTTATTTTATTTTTATCATCAGTCAAGCTCATATTCAAAGCTAATTCAAATACAAAACAAAATTAAAGTTAGATTAGTTAATAAATTGTGTTGCAGTACCATAGCTTGTCTTGTAATGCTTCTACAGTGAATGAGGGGTTAGATATCGACTTGATTTGGCAAAACAGAATGAAACAGGGTCGTAAAGAATGTCTGTTTTCACTGGAGTGTTGTCTGTTCCTTTGTATTATTAACAAAGTAATATTCATGAGGCACCATGCATGAATCAAGATTAATAAAAGAGCACAAATGAATGGATATGTAAGGGCTTTAACTGTTATGAAAGTCTGTATTACCACTCAGTGGTTTAAATTACGATAATCACATAGACCTTTTTCTAGGAATGCATTAATATTAGAGAGGAGAGAGAAAGATGTATTATCAGAAGATAGACTGCCAAGTATAGTAGTAATAAATCAGTTTTCCTAGATGCAGCTTTGTAAGGATAACACTTAGCCTTCTTTAGCTCAATTACATTTTTTAACATAAAGCAGTTTAATGTGAGCTGTTCATGTGCCATATGAAATAGCATTGTAAAACATGACAAGTCATTTTATGCTTTGAATAGTTTTAACTAAGTTGATGGGATTTGTAAATTAGCGATTTGAAAATCAAAACACACCAGATATCTGCACTGATTATTTTTACGTTATTGATTCTTTTAATCTGCTGTTGACGGGATTTATTTTGTTCAACTGGAATGTTTTCAATTTTTTCATTGGCAAACTAATGTCTTTCAGCCCTAGGCATCAAACTGATATTTTTTAAAATAACACCTGTTAGACAAAAGGCCATGTTTTTATCAGACTCCTACCTGTATGGGTTGTAAATATAACTAGTAGAATTGGTTTGATACATATTCTACATGAATGCTAAACTTGATGTTACTGTTGAAAATTATTTGATCTTAAATTGCTAATGTGGCAGTGGGAAATTTATTCAAATTCAGGTTGACAGCAAATATTTTGCTCTTTGGGATACATTGCTTTCCTCTAAACTTAAAGAGGACAGTTGACTGTTCACTCATTTCAAGATAGCAGAATTTACCCCGTGTATCATTAGATGAGCTACTTATCATAGCAGCTATGCAGTCAAAATGGTGCCAGGTTAACAAAAACATATATATTCTATAGGGCTGTCAATTAATCGCTGTTAACTCATGCGATTAACTCAAAAAATTAATCGCAGTTAAAAAAAATTGTGATTAATCTCACTTATGACAATAGAATAACAATTTAATAAATTTCAATATTTTTGGATGGTTTTTCTACATTTTCAATATTGATTTCAGTTACAACACAGAATACAAAGTGCACAGTGCTCACTTTATATTGTTACATATATATGAACTAAAAATGATAAAAGAAATAGTATTTGTCAATTCACCTCATACAAGTACTGAAGTCTCTTTATTGTGAAAGTGTAACTTACAAATACAGATGGGTTTTTTTTTGGTTACATAACTGCACTCAAAAACAAAACAGTGTAAAACTGTATAGCCTACAAGTCCACTCAGTCTTACTACTTATTCTGCCATTTGCTAAGACAAACAAGTTTGTTTATATTGACGGGAGATACTGCTGCCTGCTTCTTATGTACAATATCACCTGAAACTGAAAACAGGCATTCAACATGGCGCTTTTGTAGCCAGCGTTGCAAGGTATTTACATGCCAGATATGCTAAACATGCGTATGTCCCTTCCATGCTTCGGCCACCATTCCAGAGGACATGCTTCCATGCTGATGATGCCCGTTAAAAAAATAAAATATGTCGATTAAATTTGTGACTGTAGTCCTTGTGGGGAGAACTGTATGTCTCCTGCTCTGTGTTACCTGCATTCTGCATATATTTCATGTTATAGCAGTCTCGGATGATGACCCAGCACATGTTCATTTTAAGAACACTTTCACAGCAGATTTGACAAAACGCAAAGAAGGTACCAATATGGGATTTTTAAAAATAGCTACAGCACTCAACCCAAGGTTTAAGAATCTGAAGTGCCTTTCAAAATCTGAAGGACGAGGTGTGGAGCATGCTTTCAGAAGCCTTAAAAGAGCAACATTCTGATGCAGAAACTACAGAACTCAAACCACCAAAAAAGAAAATCGAACTTCTGCTGGTGGCATCTGACTCTGATGATGAAAATGAACATGCATCAATCTGCACTGCTTTGGATTGTTATCAAGCAGAACCCATCATCAGCATGGAAGCATGTCCTCTGGAATGGTGGTTGAAGCATGAAGGGATATATGAATCTTTAACGCATCTGGCATGTAAATATCTTGCAACACCAGATACAACAGTGCCATGCCATGCGAATGCCTGTTCTCACTTTCAGGTGACGTTGTAAACAAGAAGCAGGCAGCATTATCTCCTGCAAATTGTAACCAACCTTGTTTGTCTGAGTGATTGGCTGACCCAGAAGTAGGACTGAGTGGACTTGTAGACTCTAAAGTTTTACATTGTTTTATTTTGGAATGCAGTTATGTAACCAACAAAAAAAATCTGAGTTTGTAAGTTACACTTTCATGATAGAGATTGCACTTCAGTACTAATATGAGGTGAATTGGATTTTGTTTTGTTTTTTACAATGAAAAGAATTATAATAAAAAATAACAGTATAAAGTGAGCACTGTATACTTTGTATTCTGTGTTATAATTGAAAGTAATATATTTGAAAATGTAGTGAACATCCAAAAATATTTAAAATAAATGGTATTCTATTGTTTAACAGCGCGATTGATTGCACAATTTTTTTTTTGATCGTGTGATTGATTTTTTTTTTGATCGCTTGACAGCCCTACTATTATCGGTATAATCCAGTTTATAACACCTTTATTTTTCCTCTAACCTTCTAAGAATCTCTAAGCTTATTTTGTTGGATTGGATTGAAATTTATCATACAACTTCCCCCTTCCCCCAAATTCCAATTACAATCTTCCTGCAACTCCTTCCTTCCTAGATAATAGTACCCTGAAGCTCAGGATTGCCATTTTTGTACCTATGTGGGCTAAACAATTGAAAACTAAATGGAAGATTCTCCAAGGACTGGAATATGAAATCTCAATGCATTAATGACATTCAGTCCCAAGCATTATCAAATTCCTCCACAACTGCCTTGGAAAAGGAAATAGAAACCCCTTTATGGCAGTATTGTATTTATTTTGGAAAAGAAATTTAAGCACCCTGTGTGTCTAAGGGGTGCTTGTTTGTTTTTTCTCACGTTATGTTCCAAAACCTATTGGTGGTAAGAGGTGAAGTACAAATACATGACCCTTGCAAAATTGTGATTGGGGCGTTGTCGTTTTTCATGAAAAACGACTAGCACATCTTTTATGATGATAGACGTTAATAGGGGGTAAAGGAATATTTTTATCTATCTGTTAAACTATTTGCCTGTGGTAAGATTGCAGGTAACATTTTGCAAGGCTGAAATACATGGAATTGTAGGTTCTTGTAAATGACTATGTGAACGAATCATGGTAAAATGAATATTGAAAATTCATTTTTAACCATTGTAATTAACTAATGCGATATACTTTTTATTGGTTTGTTTACTTATTTGTTTTTAGAAAATTAAACATGAGTGAATGTTTGTCTGATATGGAGCTCCAGGGCAACAGTGTAAATATACATTTATCTGTATCAGCCCCAGGGTGGTGCCTGATATGTTCATAGTGCCTCTGTAAAAATACAGAATGGTTCTTATGCCTACATCACACTGAGAGAGAAGAACTGTATGTTTGTTAAATGCTGCAGTAGTAGTTCTTAGACGTGAACTATTCCTTTCGTACAGCATGATCTCAAAACAGGTCATCATGATTAAGGCTATGATTTTGTTACGGACATTTTTAGTAAAAGTCACGGACAGGTCACGGGTAATTTACAAAAATCCACAGAAGCCGTGACCTGTCCCTGACTTTTACTAAAAATGGCCATGACAAAAAGGGGGAGAGAAGAGGGTCCAGCACCCTGCCCTGCTGTGGCTGGGAGCTGGGAGAGACCCCCACCTGTGGCGGTGGGGAAGCTGGGGGGGGGCCCCCGCCACGCAAGGCAGCAGGAGTACCACGAAGCTTCCGGTCACCACAGGAGGTGGGGTTAGCCTGCAGCTCCCAGCTGCTGCGGGCTGAAGTCACAGATTCTGTGATTTCCGTGACATCCATGACCAAATCATAGCCTTAGTTATGATCCATGCTTCCCATCTGTTCGTTAACTACTACTACTAATCTATGTCCATTTATGTAGATTAAAGTAGAGACCGTTGAATTGTGTGGGGACATGTGGGAATTCTGGTTTTATTTTAATTTACTTACAGGTATTGTAATGTTCACTAAATAGAACAAAACACTGTATATTTCTGGTAGAGTTTTTCAATTACATGTCTTATACATATATAGTCTTAAATGTCCAGATGCTACTACTTATTTAAGCTCCAGATAGATGTACAAATACAGTCCCTATCCATAGGTGCTTGGTTAGCATACTACATTTTACTGTTTGTTAATCTGTACTGAATAGTTACACAAATGAACACAGCAAAAGCTTAGTCTCCAGAAGAGTGAATATGGATGCCTTTAAAAATGAAATACTTAAATAAAAACTATTGATGAGATTTTAAAAAGTCAGTCACAAAAAGATTCTATATTATAATAGGTGTGTGTGTGTGTATAATATATAATTATATAATTTATTTTTTTATTTTTTTAGGACTGTTAAGCGATAAAAAAAATTAATCGTGATGAATTGCATGATAAAAAAATTAATTGCGATTAATCGTACTGTTAAACTCTAATAGAAACCATTTATTTAAATATTTTGGATGTTTTCAAATATATTGATTTAAGTTACAATACAGAATACAAAGTGAATAGTGCTCACTTTATACTTATTTTCAATTACAAGTATTTGTACTGTAAAAAAACCAAAAGAAATAGTATTTTTCAGTTCACCTAATACAAGTTCTGTAGTGCAATCTCTTTATCATGAAAGGTGAACTTACAAAAGTAGAATTATGTACCAAAAAAAACCTGCAATCAAAAATAAAAATGTAAAATTTTAGAGCTTGCAAGTCCACTCAGTCCTAC
The DNA here is from genome assembly GCF_013100865.1 of Trachemys scripta elegans. NCBI lineage: Eukaryota > Metazoa > Chordata > Testudines > Emydidae > Trachemys > Trachemys scripta. The sequence continues at coordinate 174,733,112 of NC_048299.1, forward strand.
TTCTTGTTCAGCCAATCACTCGAAGTTTCTTTACATTTTCAGGAGATAATGCTGCCTACGTCTTGTTTACAATGTCATCTGAAATTGGGAACAGGCATTCTCATGGCATTGTTTTAGCCAGCGTCGCAAGATATTTATGTGCCTGATGTGCTAAAGATTCATATGCCCCTTTATGCTTCAACCACCATTCCAAGGGATATGCACCCATGCTGGTGATGGGTTCTGCTTGATAACAATCCAAAGCAGTGTGGACAGACGCGTGTTCATTTTCATCATCCGAGTCAGATACCACCAGCAGAAGGTTGATTTTCTTTTTTGGTGGTTCGGGTTCTGTAGTTTCTGCATCGGAGTGTTGCTCTTTTAAGACTTCTGAAAGCATGATCCACACCTTGTCCCTCTCAGATTTTGGAAGGCACTTCAGATTCTTAAACCTTGGGTTGAGTGCTGTAGCTATTTTAAAAAAATCTCACATTGGTTCCTTCTTTGTGTTTTGTCAAATCTGCAGTGAAAGTGTTCTTAAAATGAACAATATGTGCTGAGTCATCATCCAAGACTGCTACAACATGAAATATATGGCAGAATGCGGATAAAACAGAGTAGGGGACATACTATTCTCCCCGAAGGAGTTCAGTCACAAATTTATTTAACGCATTATTTTTTAAAGAGCGTAGTCAGCATGGAAATATGTCCTCTGGAATGGTGGCCAAATGTTTAGCATATCTGGCATGTAAATACCTTGCAACGCCAGCTACAAAACTGCCATGCGAACACCTGTTTTCAGTTTCAGGTGATCTTGTAAATAAGAAGAGGGCAGCATTATCTCCTGTAAATGTAAACAAACTTGTTTCTCTTAGCTGTTGGCTGAACAAGAAGTAGGACTGAATGTTTTGTAGACTCTGAAGTTTTACATTGTTTTGTTTTTGAGTGCAGTTCTGTAACAAAAAAAAAATCTACATTTGTAAGTTCACTTTCACAATAAAGAGATTGCACTATAGTTATATGAAGTGAATTGAAAAATACTATTTCTTTTGTTTATCATTGTTACAGTGCAAGTATTTGTAATAAAAAATAATATACACTTTGTTTTCAATTACAACACAGAATACCATATATATATGAAAATGTAGAAAAACATCCAAAATATTTAATAAATTTCAATTGGTATTGTATTTAACAATGAGATTAAAACTGCGATTAATTGCAATTTAATTTTTTTGAGTTAATCGCATGAGTTAACTGCGATTAATCGACTGCCCTAATATTAATCTTTCTGAGGACTTGCCTACATAGCGCACCTTTGCCCACTGTGGGGTGTGATTTCTAAAGCATGCTATCATGTTGCGCACTAATTGGTCTACTAACTGTAGACTCTGCTGGTGCACACAAAAATTCTCTAGCGTGCTTTAACAAAGTGCTTTTTAAAACAGTACAACGTTAAAGTGCACTAGGGAATTGTAGTGTGTACCAGCTGGATTTTACACGGATTGGTTAATGTGCAACAAGTGAGTACGCTTCAGAAATTTCACCCCATAATGTGCATGACTGCAGCATTGTAGATACGGCTGAATTACATGATTTTTACTGTATTATATGTAAATATTATAGCGGGAGATATAATGTTGAATGAAGTTAAGAACCACCAATGATAATTTGGGCTAGTTGAAGTCCTTGCTTCTATTATGTCTGTTCTTTGTTTAAAAAACTTAAGGAGTTGAGTAGATTGTCACTTTGTCTTAATGTAGTGTAGATGACACTCAGCTCTATGCTTCGTTTTTACATATTGCAGTTTTGACTGTCCCAGTGTGTAAATCAGATTGAGAGTTGACCAAGAACTACCTGTCTGAGTTTCGATTTAAATAAAATAGAAGTGATGATGATTGAGCAGTTGACAGCGAGTGCTAAAAACATCATGCAGACATAGGCAATGTTTTCATAGCATGGACCTCCTCTTAGCAGAGAGTTTATAGATATATCCCCTCTTGGCCAATCAGATGACATCCATGTGGAAACTACAGCAATTATATACAAAAGTTATATTGGGAAATCTTCTTGATGTAGCTTTAGTTATCTTTTCAGTTAAATAGGTGGAAAAAAAGAGGGGTCTACAATATGTGATAAGTTCATTATGGACCACTGGTGGCCTATGAATTGCAGTTTGCAAACCCCTGGCTAAGACCTGATCTCACATTTGATGTAACATATACCTGTTTTATTAACGGAAATATACAATACAGCTGTAAGTTTTAAAATCAACCACTTTTAGAGTTGGTAACCGCATAGCTCCATTTTTGGTGTGCTTCACTCTTCTGGTGCTGCTTAGTTTGGTGAAATTTTTGGAAAGCAATGCCCCCTGAGGCTGCGTGAGTGATGTTACAAAAGGTCTATGGGGTACCAAATGCCTCAATTCCTTCCTTTCCAGAGCTTGATGTGGGTTGGGGACCTCCTGTCCATATCCAGAATGCTTGCTGCATTTTTTATTTTTGTTTTATTATAGTTAGTACATGGTTAGGTACCATGTTTGCCACTACACATATAGAGAATGGTTTTCCACTATACCCAAATATAAGTCAGGCATAGTAGAGAGTGATAACTGACAGGGAGTAGATTGTGGCTCCCTGGTTCTCGTGCTCGTGAGGGACTGGCACACCAGGGGTAATTGACTGTAGAAAGCCTCATGAGACAATGTCTGCTCCTTTCCTTGTCTGACATTCTCCTCACCCTTCCCTCTCCTGTCCCAACTGCACCAGCCAGTAGAGTTCTTGCACAAAAGATGGCAGAGATTCCTCATGTATGGTGGGGATTCTTCAAGTCAATTGTCTGGGTGCTTTCAGTTTACGGTGCAAAGTGAACTTTGATGGACTGGAGATTCAAGCCCAGTGTTTTTTTATTCTGGACTTGCACTTTTTTGTCACGGGGTTCACGGCCACAAGGAGTGAGATAAAATGGCATGTATAAGCTGTCAGAGAAAATACAAACTCTGTGAAGACCAACTAATGGTTTTGTATGGCAGATTTAAACTATAGGCGGATCTTTTTCAAAGTATGTTAAATGTACTAGTAAAAGTGCTATGAGAGGGAACTTCTGAAAAGCAACATTTTGAGTATATGTGCTACTACGTTAGTCCTCAAAAGCTGAAGTTTTCAAATGGAACAGAAGTATACGTTATTACAAACATTAAGCAGTGAAACATCACCTTAAACTGTTTTATAAATATAAGGTTTTTTATCATCATCATCATTATGGCACATCCCAAAGGAACACAGCCTCTTTGCAGATTGAGTGCCACCTGGATCGATCTCTAGGTAGATCCTTAAGGTGTTCTGGCTGAATATTTAGTTTATGTCCATCAATGATGACATGACACCTAAGCTTTTTGCGACCAAATGAATACCAGCTGTGTAGTGGCATTCCTTGGTAAACGTGCTGCAAAAACTGAACCAGTACTGATGTAGGTGGTTGCTGGGTTCAGCTTTGAATATTCTCATAGCTGATCTTGTCCTGCCACTTAATATGGAGCAGCTGACAAAGGTGGTGAGAATCAAAAATGTCAGTCTGTTCAGCTTTCCTCAGCACCCACATAACTAGATCCTCAGTTTCATAACAAGCTTGATGTCCCAACAGCCCCACAGAGGTCACTGAAGAGCCTAAAACATAGCAGCTGCTGCTGTGAATGTCCATGTCTTTCAAGCATTCTCCAGCACTATCTATGACGCTTCCAAAGTATTTGATAGTTGCCATTGTGCTAGGTGTCTTGTCTGGACAGGTTGAGACTGAACTAGGGCTATAGGCTACTTGATGGTAATGGCCAGTGTCTTAGTTGTATCCAGATTAATAACCAGCCCATATGAGCTGCTTTTTGCCTGAATGGACCTGCCATCAGTTGCAGTGATTCACCAAATTACGATAGTTCACCAACAAGACAATGTCATCAGAATTCTCGAGATCTCGAAGTAGAACGGTATTCAGGTCAACTTTACCGGTAGCTGCCTTCTCAAGCTTATCCATTAAACAATCAATGCTAATGGTTAGTAACGGTGGTGACAGAACATCACCTCACCAAACTCCCATGGAAATAGAGAATCAGGCGTGTATCTGCCACTGACTCAAGCACAGCTTTCTGTTCCATTATAGAGATCTTTTGTCAATGACATTGTCTTCCCAAGGACACTGAGTAGTCTCATCAGATCCCACAAAGTTTCTTGATGCACTGAATCAAAGGCCTGATAGGAAGTCTATAAAAGTGATGCATCCACTTATTAAATTCAACCATCTTCTCAGGCTGAGAGCAGAACAATCAGATCTAAAACTGAATATCCCAGCCTTTGCCATAAAGTGCATTGTTGATTCAAGACATTAATGTGGAAGTGGTGACTTTTCCTAGGACCAACAATAATGTAATGCCCCTATAGTTACTACATTCAGCTTTATCACCCTTTTTTGAACAGAGGCAGAATAGCATCCTTATTCAGGTCATCAAGGATATTATTAGTGTGCCAGATCTTCTGGAGAAGCCTATGCAGCTGTGGGAGACAATACTCTCACCTATCTTCAGCAACTCTTGGATATTACAAACCATGGTGTCTTCCCAGACTTTGACTTTATCGTCTACGATCCAGATCTCTTCTTGATTGAAGGAAGGTGTCTGCTGGAACTTCCTGCCCTTGTTTGAGCAGAAGAGGGACCTGCGGGTGACAAATAGTTGAGGAACATCTTGAAATGATCTTCCCATTTATGCAACTGAGTTTGAAGACTCTGGCTGATGCTGCCATTTCAGTTCTTTACTGGATAAGCTGGTGCTGCCTTCCCCCACAAACAGCGCAAAATTGCCCTCCAGGGTCAGTCTATTCACATTGTGAGAGTATTTAAACTGAAGCTAGCCACCTTCAATAGTCTGGTCAATTGTCCATGTAGCCGAAACAGTTGAGTTCCTCTGCCATTGAGGCAGATCAAAGGATCTGCCATAGAGGCAAAAATGACCAGTGGAAATCTTTGTGTTTCTGTATCCTGCATTTTGGTGGCAAATGTAAAATTGGTGCATGGCATGTTCGAACGTTGTCTGAAATTGCTAACATGCCATCCTTCTCATCAAGCAGTTGAAAAGTGTGAACATTGAGTTTTGAACCTTATCTGAAGTGTAATAGGAAGCCATGAAAAGAAAGATGAGGACCATTTTTTTTTTTTTGAATACTGTCCTAGGTGCTCCACTTCCAGAGTGCATGTGCCTTTTATCTGAGACTTCTGATAGAAATACCTGTTGAGTCTACCCATGTTTCCTAGGTATCCTTGTGCCCCATACTCAGGTTATATAGGGCAGTGTCTGACAGATCTCCCTCAATTCCTTCTCAACTGCCTCCACCAGAGACAGAGTGACTTGTGCTGCCTGCTTCTTTAACTAGTCTGCTTTAGAGTTAAATTTTCTGTAGTTTTAGTAGTTTAGTTAGGTTTTTATTGAACTTCCCTTTGTTTTTGTTAGTTTTTAGGGATTTCTTTGAAAAGCTTTTAGTCTCCCCTTATTCCTTTCCTGGAGGGTTTCTACTTTTATTTGAAGGAATTAATTTTTTTCTCCTTCAGGCTGTGCCTAGAAGGAAATCTAGAGGAATCTTTCAAGGATCAGGAGAAAGAAGGGCTGATGAGGAAGCTATACCACATATCTTTTTCTCCTCTCTCCTCATAAATGAACAATTTTAAACAAAGTTCTGGATCTCATAAAAAAGATTGCAGATAGCCCTTCAAATTCCTCTTGGAAGAGATTCATGCGACTCTCAGCACAAATTGATTGACGTTATTTATGTTGCCGCCTCTGGGAGAGTAACCCTGTCTATAGATGTGAGACTACTTGAACCTGTGAAGGCAATTTGGCAAACTCCAGCTACTATACCCTGCCTGTAAGAGAGTGGATAAGAAGTAATACATTCTTGCTAAGGTTGAGTTCCTGTATGTACAGCTAGCCTCCTTGGTTATTGCTGTGGTCAGCAAACGAAACAGGCTGTACCCTGTAGATCCACCTCCATGATGACTAGAAACTATTAGACTTGTTTGGCTTTAAATAATTATTTTTCTGCATTACTATAATTTAGAATCACCAGTTATCAAGCCCTAATGGCAAAAATAACTACCCAATTATGGGAAGTTCATCATTTGCCTGAAGAACAATGAGAGCAACGAGGAGCAATTGTTAGCAAGGATTTTGCTGCAAGCATCCCTGGATGCAGCTGACACAGCATTATGCTCTGTGAGCGGCGATTATTATGGTTAAGGGTAAGATTTTGTCACAGATATTTTTAGTAAGTCATGGACAGTTCACGGGCAATAAAGAAAAAATCACGGAAGCCAGTGACCTGTCCCTGACTCTTACTAAAAATATCCATGACAAAATGGGAGGCATCTGCATGGGCTAGCTTGGAGCGCCAGGGTCCCATTCCATCCATGGCTCGGAGCTGCGGGGGTCCCCTTGCTGTATGCGGGGGGAGGGGGGGGAGAAGGCTGCAGGAATCCCCCTGACACCCACTGGGGCTAGAGAGCTGCGGGGATCTCTCTACTGTCCCGCAGGGACAGGGAGCTGCGGGTATCCCTCAGCCGGGGAGCTGCGGGGATCCCCCTGCCGCTTGTGGTAGCTTGGGGGCCACCCCACCTCAGGTGGCGGGGGTACCCCGCAACTCCCTGTCCCTGTGGGAGGCGGCGGTACCCTGCAGCTCCTAGCCACTGTGGGCAGAAGTCATGGAGGTCTTTGGAAGTCACGGAATCAGTGACTTCTGTGACCTCCGTGACAAAATCGTAGCCTTAATTATGGGTCATGTGTCTTGGCTACGATCATCAGGAATCCCAAGAAAGGTCCAGAACGCAGTCGAGAGATGTCCCCTTGACAGATCCAAAGTATTTAGCAAGTCCACTGATGAGCTCTTACACTCTGAAGGATTCAAGTTTTACCCTTTTATCTCTCAGTATTTACACCCTGGCAAACAAAAGGAAATTCAGCAGGTCACAAAGCACAGAGGGCTCAAGCTGTTCAGTTCCCCATCTACCACAGGCTACCAGAACCTCTAAAGAAGAAACCCAAGTTCCAAAAAGAAGAGACCTTTCATTTCCATTGCAGCAACTTCACAAACTTCATCTTCAGCCAAGCATCTGTTTGAATGTCTTGTTTGAGGACACTCCCTCCAGCCAGACCCACAGCAGTGTTCTCCTGTCCTCCCTCTCCTGCCTTTTGAGGACTCTCTCGCCTGTTTTTGGCGGTCCTGGGAACAAGTTACTTCCGACAAATTGGTTTGAAGGTCATAAAGTTGGGCTACTCCATCCATTTCACCTCCTTCCCCATCCTGTTTCAGGGACCCATTTTCTGAACATTTGCTGAGACAGGAAGTTCTGTTCTTTTCTGTACAGAACCAGCACCTACCCAATACAATGGGAAGGGGTGCTATTCCAATTACTTTCTGGTTCCCATGAAGAAGGGAGACCAGTCTTGGGTCTCAAGATGTTAAATACTTTAATCAAAACACAAAAGTTCAAGATGGTGACACTGACATCTATAATACCATCTCCAGAACCAGAGGGCTGGTTCATGTATATTTTTTATATCCCGAAGCACCCAGTTCGTGAGCGGTTTCTACATTTCATAGTCTGTCAAAAGCACTTCTAATAATGACTGCTCCCCTTTGGACTCTCTACCACCCCTAGAGTCTTTATGACGGTCTGACACTGGTAGCTGTTCAACTGTGTGAATGGTGAATAGTCATCTCCCCTACTTCAACGATTGGCTTCTCAAGGCTCCCTCTCGCAGCAAAGGTCACTCTGTAGTCAGAAATCCATAGCTCTATTCAACATGATAGGACTTGAACTCAACAGGAAGTCCACTTTGATGCCAGTCCAACACATAGTTTATAGGAGCCATCATAAAAGCCATGACATCTAGGGCTTACTTATCCATGGACAGGTTTAGCATATTGATAAATCTCATTTCTCAGGTTCAAATGAGCCCACAGACAACAGAATGTATTTGCAGCTCCTGGGTCATACAACAGCCTGTATCTTTGTAACACTGTATGCCAGGTTGCACCTTCATTGTTTCCAGGCTTAGCTGAGAAATGTTTACATGTCCAATGAACATCGTCTCTGCAAATTAGTATTGATCCCTTAAGAGGTTCTAGACTCTCTAAATTAGTAGAAGAACCCCAAAAAATGTGTTTTGGAGTCCCGTTTATTCCTCTGTTCCTATTTATGACTGTAGTGACAGATGCATCTCTTATAGGCTATGTCTACACTGGAGTACGTACCTTAGTACTGGATGGGGTTCATGCTCCCTTGTGCTTCCCATGCCTATGCCCAAGAGTATATAATACGCTGTGCTGGACATGGGTATAATGCTGTGTCCACACACATACGTATGTCCACACTGCTGCTTTAGGTATACAGGATTAGCAATACCATACCTGTGCCTGTGGTCCCCACAATGAAAGGATATGATGTAAGTGAGCAATAACCAGATGATCCTGTCAAGTGACCACACCCAGGTGCTGTAGATGAAGGCAAAGAAACCCCAAGTCACAGCCAGTCTACCTTGGGAAAAATTCTTTTTCCAACCCCACTTATGGTGATCAATTACACCCTGAGCATGTGAGAAAGAACCAGCCAGCAAAGCACTGGAGAAAGAGAATGCTTCCATTTCAGGCCAATAACCCATTTCCATCCATGGCCTCCCTGGTGCTTCAGAGGGAAGAGATGAAAAACAAAAAAACAAAACCAGAATGTTTGGGGAAGGGGGGCGGAATCCTTCCTGCTGGTGACCATATGAAACTCTGAAGTATGAACTTTTAGGAACATAAACCAGAAGTGAGCCCCCCTACCATCACAAGCAGTGTGTCATACAAATTCACTTATAAATTTGTCTAGCTCTGTCTTTTAATTACTTTGTTTGCACCAGAACTCCTATTGGGAAGCTGTTCCTCACCCATCTGAGGGTTAGAAACCTAGGTAACAAATGCCCCTTTCCCAGATGTCAAAAGATCTAGCTTCTCCACTAACAACTTCTATAATGCAGTTGTGCATTTTAAATATGAAATTCTGCAGGAATTTTTTTTAATAAAGATTTGGGGGTAGTATAAAGTTGAATTTAATCTAAAAAATGACTGGTCCACTGAATGTTAATTTTCATATTTAATTCAGTTAATACCTTATTTTTTGAAATTCTCTCTGATAGGTTATCTGGATGCAATACTGGTATGCCACACAAACAAGTGGTCTTGCCACAGAATTTTAAATTCACCTTGTCACAGAACACATAGGGCATTGAATCTAAATCCCTGTTCCCATTAGATTTGAAAGGCAGACATTTCTGTTGTGTATATCTTCTTTATTGCTCTTTTTACGTGTAATATGTAATATCTTGTGTTTATATAGGATGTATATTTAATGCAAAATGCATTTATGTAATCATAATGTTATGTTGCATTTTTTAAAAATCAGAAAATTTAGTTAAAGTTCCTCTGGTATCCTTAACTGTTTTCCAATGTGACCATACCCTGTAGCCTGTCCAGCTCATTATACTTCAGTTAGGCATTGGGAACTGCAGCAATATGTGGCATGGCCAGTCCAGTGGTTGTGCCTTTTTTCTCTTCCTGTTCCTCAGTGGTTTGATTTCTCCCTCTCTGTTCTTTACTTTTTATAACTCAACTATACCTACAATATTTTGACATTTAATAGTTATTCTCCAAGACTTTTCTTTTTTATTTTAAACAAATCATAGAAATCTGAGTGTTTAGCACACAGGGGCCCTGATTTTCTTTATGGTTTCTGAGCACTGCTGTAATATAGATAATAGTGTAAAACAAATCTACCTTTTACTTATTTATCACTGGATCTGGAAAGAGTGCATAGACAACTGAGGTAAGTATAAAGATTATGTAGAATGCAATCTTGTTTTGTGGAAATGCTTTTTTTTTTTTTAAACTGTAAGTGAAAGTTGACAATGTCTGTAAGCACTTGTAAAAAAGGTTAATGGAGATCTTTGTGATCTCTGATGTCACCAGCTGTAAGGAAATCTTTAGTGCTGTCTCCCACTCATTCCACAGTCTTGGAGGAGTGCCAGAACATTGCATTAAAGCCCATAAGCAGTGGTACTGTAAGTCCTCTATTGCTGCCCTTCCCGGTGAGAGAGGTAGAATTACATGCAGGTGACTGATCTAACATCTCCAAAGGAATGGAGACAGATTTGTTGTGACAACGTAATACACTTTGCAAGCCTGTAATTTAAAAACTCAGAAGCTCAGCTTTAGACTCTGGCTGGCTGGAAACCATATTTTGATTACACATTGACAAGTATGTTTTTTCCTAACAGTGCTGATTGTGCTGTGGGGAAACCTCAATTTCTCATTCACAATGATAAATATTATAATTAAGAAAAGTGTGTGTTATAACCAGAGGAATATTTTCCATGTAACCGTTTTTACAGTAGGTCATTTAGGCTTTAGCTACTTGTCAATCTTTAACAAAAAAACCTGTTATCTTTTCAGGTGTAAGTCTGATCTATACAATAGTTAAAGAATGACCTTCTTGGGTTTTTTTGTCCCTGACTTAAGAATTTTGTGCAGGTTAACAGTCTGGGGAATGAGTCCTATATTTATTAACAGAATAATCACAACATGGACAGTGAAAGTGCAAATGAAATCTGTGTACTACCTCATCAATAATGCCCCAGCTCTGACCTGGAGATATCAACTCTAATGAGGGGGTAGTTCAGTCTCCATGCTCACTCATTCCTTGTCTTCTCTACTGATATTGACAGCAAACATGCCAGTTATAGTGGTGGATGTGGTTAGATGTTCAGCTGCATGAGTGTGTTCTCTCTGTGTGCTGCCCCAGCTCTGCGCAGACCTTGAGCGAACTGCCCAATGACCACAAGATCTGTTAAGGTATGAAGGTACCAGGCCAGGTTTATTGTTGACAAAGCATGGTAATAGCACCTGATAGACTCTACGAGGATACTAATACATGTATGCCCGTGACAATGGATGCAGCTCAGTGAAAGGCAGGACTTTCCATTCCCCCCTCGAATGGACAAAGATAATCCCTCTGAGATGCATCTTTATAGCTGGATACAAACAAGTTAGTACTGCCTCTGACATAGTTAGTTACTGCCCCCTGATGTGGCTAGTTATTACCCATCACCTTGTACATGTTGGTTAGATCAAAACATCTCTATTATGTACTGTCATCCTGACCTTATCTTTTAGGAGGGGTCAGTGTGTTCCTGTTATCCTAGGGGAATGTTTTTGTACCATCCTTGATATTGGGATGTTCTGGTACTACGTGATGTCGGGATGTTTTTGCATGAGTACTCTGTGCTTAGCACTTCTTAGGAATGTGCATTTCTGCATTATCAGCCCTGTTCTTGCCAGATTCTGTGAGCAGATCCTGCCTCATATCAGGGCTCTGATACAAGGGCTTATGTCTCAGGCTCTCTTCCTACTACAGTGAGTTTTTTAATGAGGCATCTATCCACTGTCACTAGTTCATTTAACCACAGGCCTCTAACTGGGCACTAGTCGTTATGCTAATTTTTAATTGGTCATCTAACTGTTGCCCATCTCACAGCAATGGAAACAACTGAGGCTGTAGGGTTTTTAGATCAGTCTCTCCTTGGTGTACAGTTATACCACCACACTCTGACTCCAGTTTACTGCCTCTACTAGAGGGTAGTATTAGGTTTGCTGTTCTCCAAAACAGAAAGCTTGAAAGTGATGATTTTCTCTTATAAACTGCTGGGAACTTTAAATAAATTAGATTTTCAATCATTAGAACCAGATGATCTCCTTTTTAGGGGTGCCTGAGTATCTGGCAAGCCAAATCTGCATGCCTTCCAGATTTCTCAGTGTTGCCTAGTCAAACTTGCCTTTCACCACATCTGACACTGGCTTTCCACAGCAACACAGAATAGTTCTCTAGTCTATATATATCACCACCCTTCTAGTATCAATGAACCATCCAAATAACTGGAATCATGTAGGAAGAGATGAGCCAGAAGACCTGTAGTTTGACTTTTTTTCCCCCCTCCTCCTTTGGCTCTCAGTGCAGACGCTAGAGTATGTTAGCCAATTGGCAGTTCTCAACCTAGCCATGCAGCAGAGTGGTCTAACAGAGGTTCCCACATGTAATTTTTGGACCACTTCCCAATGGTCTGCATAAAGCTGACTAGCCTTATGGTTCTTGATAGTGGGGGGCTCCAGCTGAGAGAAGACAAAGGAGAAATTTAAATTCAGAGCAGCAGTGGACGGTGTGAGTAACTCTTTAATAAAAAAAAATAAAAAAAAGTGTTTTGCACCTAAAGCCAATAACATAAGAAAATACTTTTCTTATTCTTTATATTTTTCCATACAAGCAGTTGCTCTAGTTACCGCAGTGGTGGTACGAGCTCATGTTTAGAAGCCGGGATGGTTATGAGACGGTCCTTATGAAAACATAACCACATTATGAAAGTTTTTATTTGCGATTTTTCACTAAAGAATGGCTGTCAACATTTTTTATCTTTGCAACACCCCTTAATAGGAAAATAATATCCTCACTTTATAGATAAGTTACAGAGATTCCTTGAAGGTTACACAGGAGAATGTCATAGTTGGGTTAGAAACCAGATCTTCTAGGTTCCAGTCCAGTGTCATTAGTCACAAAACCATCCTTACTCTCCATGGGAAGCATGAATTCCCATGAATTTCACGTAACTTATATAGATCATAGGCCTTGGTAGATGAGATGTGCAAGCTGGCTTATCTTCAGCACTTCAATTTTTTCAAAAAATTTGAGTTAATCTTCCATGCATTTGCTAATGAAACCTTTGGCAGAAAAGTCGCCAACTCAATGGTAGCTGTTTATTTTATTTGTCCTTTATAACCTATGTAATTTTTAAATTAATAATTCCCTCACATACCTTTCTTTAGTCTTTTTGCTGCTGGCTTACCTTCCACACATATAGCATAAGTGGACCTGCCTGATTTGGAGAAAACGTTTGTCAGACCATATAATTTCTTTTTTCTGAGGAGGGACATATCTGCTGATCTGATTTTCATGAAAATGTTTGGGACAGCAATATGGTGATAGAGGTATATTGCATCTCTCATTGTTCATACATTTGATGTCAAACTATTGAGAAGCTTACATGAAGAATTTGTTTACTTATGTAATGCCTCATGTACGTAGTTGCTATTCATAATGATTAGTTGAAAAGTTCTTAAGTTTCTGTAGTACTATGAAAGAATAAATTTTGGAGCAAATAGGAGTGCACTGAGCCCTCTACTGCCTGGTCCCGCTTAGGCTACATCTACACTGCACACCACTTCTAATGCCATCTAGGATATGTGCAGCTATGTGCTGCAGTGAAAAGCCAGCTGCATCCATACTGCCGTGTATAGCTACACGTGTCCGTGAAAGGCTCTGATTACCGTTTACTGTAAATTCTGCATTAGCATCTAGAAAAACAGGCTGTCACACCTGCAAGTATGATTTTTCCCTACACCCCCCCCCTTCCAAACATTCCTATCCCCCTCGAGTGGTCAGCTAAGCAGTGTTGCCAGTTAAGTTGTTTTCCAACCCCTCTGTACAGTCAAACACTTCTTCCAATGTCAATTCCTGATTAAAACAATCACACTTCCCATATTTTAAAAAAGTATGTGTAATATAAAGATTGACCTGTTTCAAATAACAGGTGGAAAATGGTGCCTTGCAAAATACCTCAGCCAAACAAACATCAGTTTTTAATAGCCTTTGACATTACACTTTACAGTTTTTACATGCAGAACCACTTACATATCTTACGATTTTACAAGTGTGTTTATGCTTATTGTATAGATGTGTAAATGTATATGTTTATCCTACTAGGATTACCTTAAATATTTGTTCTACCTTAATTATGAGATCTTTTAGTTACTGTTTTATTCCAAAAGGCATAATTTTGTTACAAGCATTATTCTGATATGAATGTCTGTAGACAAATTGGCATATTACAAGGAATCTTAATATCCTATTCTTGTAAACAGAGGTGCTCTTAGGCTACAACATCCACGGAGGAGAAACAATTGATGTGGTGTTAGAAATTTAAATACAAATACACCTATTGAGTTACTGTGGCTTTTAAAGAACTGCTTGCCCTTTGGATATTGTTATAACCTTAACCAGCTTTATTTTAATAATGTAACTTTATCATCAAGTGGCGTTAGAATAATTCTAGGTTGTTTTTTCCTCCTAGACTATGATATTGTTTTGCATAATTTTAGTATTGTATTGCTTACAAACCACTTTATCATGCTGAGATTACACTAATTGCATTCTTGGTAAGTATTCTTTTTACTAGTGTTATAGTCTGTAAACCCAGTCATGATAAACTACTATCCAAGGAAAGCATGTAGTAGATAATAAAATAAAAACAGTTTAGAAGGAATAGCAATGGCAGAGCAATATGTGTTAAAATCTGGGGCTTTCTATTAAAGGTATGTGAAATTGTAGAGTACTTTACTTTATAGTGGAGTGATTTAGATTCTATGAAAACTGAAACACATGTTGAAGGAAACAGTTTGCTTTGGATGTTCCTTGTTTGTAAACCAGTAAATTTGATGATTTAGATCACCTGATCACTATACATCACAGTTGTTCAAAGCTTCTTGAATACCTCGTTGGTATGCCATTAGTGAAAACCTAGAGAGAAATATTTGTGCCAGAAGAACACATACCAAAAAATGTATATAAGGACAATTGTTTTCCAAAATATCCCTGCTAGTCTGCTACATGTCGTTCTTTATGCTGCATAACAACTGGGGACAGTCCAGAACTCTCAATCAGGGTACCTATTGGGGATCGGCTTGCCTATATCCAGAATCCTCAAGAAAGTTCTGCCTCTGGCAGAACAGTTGGCATTCATCTCTTCCCCATATAACTTCTTTCTTTTCAGTTTTACTAGTTGTTTAAAATAATGGCTAGTAATCAAACAGCAAGTTCTCTTCAGAGTCCTTGTTCTAATTTTTTTAAACTATCTCATCACATCACAAGGAGATCCTCCTCCCTCTCAGTGGAGTGGAATTGTGTTGCAAGACCTAAAACAAACCCCTGCTCTTCTGCCATCCACTCCAGGGAACATATGATTTTTGCATTTATGAAGCCGTTTGTCTAATAGATCAATATTCAGCTTGTGATCAGCAGGGTGATGCTAGGTCTTATTCCTTCCCTCCCATCCCCCTACCAGGCACTAGTTTTCTTCTGTACCCTCCCCCCATTTCACCCTAGAGTTGTGTAAGTAAACCCTCCACCAGTTTCCAGAAAACCCCTGCTAAATAAGTTAACGGATCAACTTTCTGTGGACTGGGAATAAAAGCAATGTTTCCTTCACAGTACTGCTGTAATGACGTAACACCATTACCTTTGAGGAAAGGCACCTCTGACAGCCTTTCTTCTAATGATGCTGGTATCTCTTATGGGGTGTTCAGGAAATGACATTTGAGGGTGTGATTGAGGGATGTGTGAGACTGTTATTTATACTCTAATGGCTCACAACTTTCCAGCTAAGTAAATTTCCCAGTTTCTCATGTGCTGAAAGTACAGAACCTATTTCAGTAACCACTTAGGTCTATAGCAAGGGAACTCGGAAAGAGGATCTTTTCCATTTGTCTAAGATGGACAGTAAAACAGAAGGCGTTTTCTATTGGCTGTCTCCTGCCTCAGAGCCAGGCTTTCTTGGCACAGTTAATCTTAATGGACAAAACTTTCAGATCTATATTTAGGATTAACCTGCTCACATAGCCTTTAATTGCTAGAAGATACCTTGGTCCTGGAAAGGGTAAGCCAAGCAAATGTATTCATTCTTCGAAATTTGAAAGTAGCAGTCTTTTCTGGGAGGATTTCAGTCATGCCACTCATCTTGCAGTGAAAATATCCCTACTGTTAGCAAAGCACTAGGGCACAACAGAAATCCATTTCTAAACTAATATGAATTGATTAAACTACTGTGAGGGGGGGGGGGGGAAGGAAAAGAACTTGTTTATTAATTTATTTTCCCTACTTAATTCATCCATTAATCTGCCCTACCTTCCCTCTCTTTTCCCCCCAGAGGATCTAACCCACAGGTTTTAAAACACCCAGACAGCATAATGTATTTGTGGTGGACCTTATTATTAAGGCTGCGAGTTTGTCACAGAAGTCATGGATTCCGAGACTTTCTGGGACCTTCGTGATTCCTGCAGCAGTGGTGCGGCTTAACCCTGGGCTCAGAGATGTTATTCAGGAAGAATTGTCATGATTTAGATGTATCCTGATGTGAGGACCTAGAGAAAGGTCCAAGTTGAAGATGGCACCCAGCATATGGGCCTGAGTGACAGGTAGAATGGTGGTGTTGTCCACAGCAATTGAATAAGGAGATGGGGGAAAGATTGAGACCTCTGTTTTAGCCATATTGAGCTTGAGCTGATCCTGAACATACATCAGATGTCCGAGACAAGCTGAGATTTTTGTTTGGACAGAAGGAGACAGGACTGGAATGGAGAACTATATCCGTGAGTCATCAGCATAGAGATGGTAGTTGAATTTATGCTTGTAGATGAGATTGTTCAACAATAAGGTATAGAGGGTGAGGAGAGGGAGACAAAATTCTGTGTATTACCATAATGTTGAGCAGGGGTTGAGGAGAATCCTCCAAAGCATAGGCACCGACTCAATGGGTGCTCCAGCCCTGGAGCCCCCACAGAAGAAAATATTAGTGGGTGCTTAGCACCCACCAGCAGCCAGCTACCCCTACCCCCACCCTCAGCGCCTCCCACCTGCCACAGAAGGGGTGGAGTGGGAGCGGGGCCTGGGGCTGTGGGAGGTTGAGCACCCCTGGGGAAAGGAACGGCATCTGTGTTCCAAAGGGCACGCCATAGAAAAATAGAACCAGGAGTGGTCAGAGTTATGGAAACCAAGGGAGGTCAAGATTTCAAGAAGACCATAGTTGATAACATAGAAGATGATTGACAGATCAAGGAGGATGAGGATGGAGAACTGGTTCTGAGCTTTAGCCAGGAAGAAGTCATTAGAGACTTTGTTGAGAGCAGCTTCAGTGAAGTGCAAGGGGTGGAAGCCAGATTGGAGAGGGTGTAGAATGAAATTGGAGAGGAATTTGAGAGGGTGATTGTAAACAGCATATTCAGTGAGCTCAAGGATGAAAGAGATGGGTTTGTAGCTGAAGAGGCAAATGAGCTCCAAGTGGTGGGCTTTTTAAGATGGGAGAAACTAAAGCATCTTTATATTGTGAGGGAAAACAATTAGAGAAGAGTAAAGGAGAGAATCAGTGTGAGCATGAGGGAGATAAGACCCAACTCTTATATAATGCTTTTCACCAGTACGTCACAAAGCTCTTTACAAAGGAGTTTGGTAGCATTATCATCATTTTACAGACTGGGAAACTGAGGGCACAGGGAGGTCACCCCGCAGGCCAGTGGCAGAGCCAGGAATAGAACACTGGTCTTTTGAGTCCCAGTTCAGTGCTCTGTCCACTAGGCCACAGAACAGTGGTTAGGATGAAGTCACTGAAGCAGGTGGAGGGATTAGTGCAGGAGAGCAGATTAGAAACTTCTATGTCTGTGACAGAGGAAAAAGAGCAGGAGAGTTGTTGAAGGGGATGGGGAAAGGGCAGACCAGCCAAAGGGAGACAGACGTTCACATTGTATTTTATCGACTTTATCTTGGAAGAAATCTTAGAGAACCTCTTCAGAGAGAGAAGTAGAGGCAGGAGAAGAGAGAGACTTGGAGTGAGTCAAACATGGTGAAAAGGTGGCTGGGATTATATGTGTGGGATTCAGTTTAGTTCTGCGTACAATATAGTATGGCAGAAAGGACTTCTACTGAAACTTGCAATAGCCATGCCCTGTTGCCCTACAACTAGGCTCATTGCAGAAATGTTGAGCCAACTGCAGATTCTTCGAGTAGTGTCCTTCTGGATGGTCCACTGTAGGTTTGCATGCGTTTCTGATCAGAGATCTTTGGTAGCAGTGTCAGTTTGGCTGAAACATGCATTCTCTCCCCCCCCCCCCACCCCCGCTCATTCTTGAGGCTAATTAGTACTGCGCGGGGGAATTACCCTCAGTTCCTTCTCAACTGCCCCCATCTAGAGATGGAGTGATTTGCAGTTTGTTCACAGATACTTCAGAAATCCTTTATCCTAGTCATTCTTAGTGTTTTCGTTCACATTTTCTTCTTAGGTGATAGGGTTCCATTGCTTTTTCTTTTCCCTTTAAAAGAAAAAAGTTTTTAACTTTATTCCTTTTCCCCCAATGGGCACTGCTCCCAGCAAGAGGCATGTCCAGATCCCCTGGGTTTAAGAGGTGCCTCTCCTGTAAGGAGGTCATACCTGTAACAGATGGACATTCCCGCAGGGTCTGTTGCCTCAGGGAGGTCCACATTCCCCAAAAGTGTACTTTTTATCAGCAGTTGAAAAACAGGTTCTGGAAAAACTGGGAACTAAAGCTAACCTTACTCCTAATGGAGGAAGCTCTGTAATCTGCAGCTGACCCAGGTCCCGAGTCTCCTGAGTGATGAGAGCCATCACCACACCCTTCTGCCTCGGAAGGGGTTGAACCGAGAAAGAAACCTTCAGATTCCCCATAAAACCTCCAAAAAGAAAGCCCTTGCCCTCATGGTGGGCACTGAACCAGCCAGAGCTGATCCCCGGCATATTTGGTCATGTTGACACTGACAGCACCTAAACACAGTATCCATGAGTTGCGCATGTCAGCCTGTGCGGACAGTGAGAGTAAGTCTAAG
Source organism: Trachemys scripta elegans (assembly GCF_013100865.1). Classification (NCBI taxonomy): domain Eukaryota; kingdom Metazoa; phylum Chordata; order Testudines; family Emydidae; genus Trachemys; species Trachemys scripta. The sequence goes on from NC_048299.1 coordinate 174,751,880, forward strand.
GGCCGTCTGGGCACAAGCGCTGAGGCAGCGGTACTGCCTATCAGAGACAGAAGCATTGCCTGTATTGCCTCTGTGAAGTTAGCACTGATACAGAAACCCTTGGTACCGATGACAACTAAACAAATCTTGTCAGACTGATCATCTCGGCCAATGTCACCAATTGCCTCGGTACTGACGAGTCAGCACCGGCAAGCCCTGACAGTACCAATGACCACGGCACTGCAGGAGTTCAGATTTTCTAAGGTTCTGGTGGTATCTGAAACCCCAGAGTCCCCTTTACTTCATACTTGGGCCTCGGTACCAGGTGCATCTCAAACCCCGGAGTCACCATGAGTACTGAGCCATTCACCTCCATTCTCCTTATGTCTAGGGCCCTACCAAATTCACAGCCATGAAAAACACATCACAGACAATAGGCTCAGGCTTCCCCTCTGCCCCGTGGGTGCTCGACCCTTGCCCCAATTCCACCCCCTTCCCCCAAGTCCCTGCCCCTGCCCTGCCTCTTTACCGCCTCCCTCCCCGAGTGAGCCGCATCCCCACACCTCCCCCTCCCTCCCAGAAAGTCCTAAGCGCTGCCAAACAGCTGTTAGGCGGTGGGCGGGAAGCGTTGGGAGGGGGAGGAGCGGGGACATGGTGTGCTCGGGGAAGGAGGAGGTGAAGAGGGGGTGGGGGGAGTTGGCTGCCGGGGGGTGTGGCGCACCCGCTAATTTTTCCCCATGGGTGCTGCAGTCCATGCCATCCTTACTTCTGCCACTGCTGCTGGCAGTGGCTCTGCCTTCCGAGCTGGACTCCCGGACAGCAGCCACCGCTCTGCAGACGCCCAACTCTGAAGGCAGCGCCACTGCCAGCAGCAGTGCAGAAGTAATGGTAGTAGTATCTCAACACCCCATATAATAACCTTGTGACACCCCTCCCCCTAACTCCTTTTTGAGTCAGGACCCGTATAATTACAACACTGTGAAATTTCAGATTTAAATAGCTGAAATCATGAAATTTTCAATTTTTAAATTCCTATGATGGTGAAATTGACCAAAATGGACCGTGAATTTGGTCGGGCCCTACTTGTGTCCAGTGTCCAGCTGAGGCTCTGATAGCAAACAGGAGGAGGTTCTCTCACTTACATTATGCTCATTCCTGCCATCAACCCAGATATTCCCAGACACACTTTCGCTCTGGACCTCAGCCCCCATGGTATGATCAGCCATGGGCTCCAGTACCCATGCCCTTTCCACCATCCCAGTGGCCTTACTGAGATCCATGGGTGGCTTATAGGCACTATGCAGTGATACCTCCTCCTCCATCCAGGACCTTACAACGCAGGTGGCAGATACACTACAATCGCTCTCAAGGAGATGAAGGACACCCACCATAATTGGTTGGACATTTTATATACATCTTCCTTCTTGAGGATCGCCCTCCCAATTAACGAGTTGCTTTTGGATCCAGCCAAACTCGTAGTACAAACCCTAGCATCAGCCACACCAATGTGCAAATTGGCTGACAAGAAGTATTATGTCCATTGTCCCATCCCCCCAGCCAAGGACTGAGAGTCCCCATCCTCCAACTAATTCCATTGTGGTGGTGAACTCCCTTGGCTACCAGCACTGTGCAAAATCCACCTCTCATTATAGGGATTGGAGGAGACTTGACTTTTTTGGGAAGAAGGCCTACTCTTCCATAAATTTGCAATTTCAAATTGCAAACTACCAAGCGCTAGTGACCAAATACAACTATACGAATATGCCAAGTTTAACACCTTTATTGAGCACCTGCCAGAGTTGCACAGAGACCAATTTCAGGCCATCATACAGGAGGGGCAATTAGTGGAGAAAACAGCACTACAGCCTGCACTAGATACTGTGGATACTGCAGCCCGTTCGATTTTGACAGTGACTGTGATGCAGCAGGCGTTGTGGCTGCATCTTTCAGGACTGCTGAAGGAGGTTTAGATGATGGTTGACTGTGACACGTTGGGTCACAGAAACCCCCTTGGGAACTGCCAACTGATGTGCCAAGACTACTTCTGCCCCTGCTTTCCCTGCCACCTTGGGACTCCAGCACCCTGTCTTGCTGAGCCCAATACAGACCCAGGGTCTGAACCACGTGGCCCAAAGCTGCAGACTTAGCTGAAAACAACTTGAGAAGTGTTCCTGTCTTTAACACTCAGATGCCCAATTCCCAATGGGGTCCAAACCCCAAATAAATCCGTTTTACCCTGTATAAAGCTTATACAGGGTAAACTCATATGCACAGCTGTTTGCCCCCCCCCCCCCGGTATTAACACATACTCTGGGTTAATTAATAAGCAAAAAGTGATTTTATTAAATACAGAAAGTAGGATTTAAGTGGTTCCAAGTAATAGCAGACAGAACAAAGGGAATTACCAACTAAAATAGACTCAGACTTGCATGTTTTATTTTAATACAGTAAGAAAACTGAGTACTGATAAAAACCTCACCCTTAGAGGAATTCCAGTAAGCTTCCTTTTACAGGCTAGTCTCCTTCTAGTCTGGGTCCAGCACTCACTCACCCTCCCTGTAGTTACTGTCCTTTGTTCCAGTTTCCTTCAGGTATCCTTGGGGGTGGAGAGGCGATCTCTTTAGCCAGCTGAAGATCAAATGGAGGGGTCTCCCACAGGCTTAAATATACTTTCTCTTGTGGGTGGAGGCCCTCCTCCTTTCTCCTATGCAAAGTCCAGCTCCAAGATGGAGTTTTGGAGTCACATGGGCAAGTCACACGATCATGCATGATGATGTAAGATGTGTGTTACACAAGAACACTGGAAAATTCCAGACCCAGTTGCAAGAATTCAAAAGGTGATGCCTTGTTCCCTGATTGGATGGTGAGAGAGGACTACTCTCATTCTGATTGGACATTTTGAATCTTCATCAGAAGCAGAGGTCACCAGCTGATTGGTCCATGCCTGCAACTCCCAGAAGAGCAACCAGGTTGGACCACTTGACAGAAATGGGATCATATGGCCTGTCTCCTTCTGCACGTTGCTTCCTGAAAGCCAAAGACATCCAGAAGGAAGAACACTGAGGTCCTGGACTGGCCACCTTGGGAATCCTCCTGAGGACATCAAATACCTGTCTTGGATAGGCACTTTTAACAGTTTTTCTATTTTCTAGCAATTTGGGCTGCCTGCTTGCGGAAAAGACTATAGTCTTGTACGTCCTTCACTCCACCTATGTTTGCAGTGTCAACTTCTCCTGTGAACAGTAAGTGAGCTGAAAGCTGATGGTTGGGCAAAGATCTGGTGTGTGTTACTACACAGACTTTCCCTTGAATGCTGATCCAGATCAGTGAATTGAGCACTTCCTCACCTGGATACCTAATTAGAAAGGAAATGTACCTGTTGGTGTATGGGCTTTAAAGATTGTCACAAAGTTACAGTGTGTGTTCTTGTTTTGTAACAGGTTCCGATCAAGATTGTTGTAAAGTAGCTTTGAACAAGTTACTGTTGTTAGCTAAGATTGTAGAACACTACATGCATCTGCCATAGTAAATGGTTTTGTGCTGTGTTTCAAATTCTATATGCATACAGACAAAACAGACCAAATGTACAAGCCTTGAACTGTACTAAATCTATACAGTCTGTAATAGGAGTTTGTTAGATGGGTGTGTTAGTCTGATCTGGGCTAACGTAATTTGTGGGGAAATAGGTTAAAAAGCTTGAGTATTATACATCCACTGGGAAGAAGACCATGGTGAATTGGCATGTAAGTAATTGACCAAATTGTCTTATGCTTTAGCTCTCTCCCCCCCCCCCCCCCCCCGGTGTATGAGCAACACTGGAGTTGATAATGATTTGGTACAAGTGAGGCCCTATTCTGAGAGACTCTTAGTCAAAAATCTAAATAAAGTCACCATCCCAAGGTATTGATTACGGATAAGTATTATTTTCGGTTCTGGTTGTGTGATTTGATTCTGAGAGATATTGACAAATTTCCTAGTTTGTTAGCCAAATCATAGTCCAATTCTGTTTTCTTCCCGCCGCCCCCATTGGCCTGGAGTGGCAAACCGCGGACAGTGGGAGTTGCGATCGGCCGAACCTGCGGACGCGGCAGATAAACAAACTGGCCCGGCCCACCAGGGTGCTTACCCTGGCGAGCTGCGTGCCAAAGGTTGCCAATCCCTGTCCTATACTGTTAATTGCTGCTGTTAAGGATATTTAATAAAATTTTATAAAATTAATCTCCTCTCTTAAGTCCTTCTCTTTAGTTAAGCAATCAAAATTAAAAGAACCCTAAGAAAGGCGGTATGGGCAATCAGTTAAGCAGTTGCTTAACTAAGATTTGTTTTATACCCTCTCCTTCTTACAGCCAGTAAAGCCAAATGCATATTGTGGGGTTTGATACTTTGGACTACTTAATGCCAACATAAGTTAAAAGGTAAAATCTAAAGGAGAAAATTAGAGGGACCTAAAAAACATGAAAGGAATAAGGAAAAGATTATACATGGACTTAACATTAATCCAACTAAAAATACTAGAGGAGAAATTTTGTTTTTACTGTTTAAAATGGGTTGAAATTGACTTACACAGATGTTGGGGGCGGGGGGGGAGGAGTGAATTCTACATCCCAGAATACATCACAAAAACCATGATTGGCTGCTCACCTAAGATATGAAAGTGGGATCCTTAAGAAGTAGGTAGCATCAGAACACAAGCACTCTTCAGGATCATTCAACAGAGAGAGCACTTAAATATAGCTCGAAGACAGGTCTTTCAATATAATGTTATAAAGACAAACTTTAAAAAATAATAGGTTTTTAATAGTCAGTTGAAAGAATGACCTAATGATAAGTTGTAATTAGAAATGTGGATCTGTAAGACGTGACCTCCAGTGTGCAATACTAAAAAATTCTCAGTTTCCTAAATTTCTACCCCCGACTCACTCCCACCTCTTTTTGGAAGCATACAAGGTCTGGAGGAGAAAAGGAAGAAAGTTGATATTGCATCATAGCCATCAGTTGTCAAGTCCTTTTCACAGCAGGCACAGAGTGCACTCTTTACCAGTCACTCACTATCTACTTCCTCACTCAGTGCATCTTTTCTCACCGGATAGGTTTATAATTGCTCCCAAGGTTCTTTTTCTAGTGCAGTTCAGTATTTTCAGTGGTATATATTTTCTCAATAGTGTTCAACTTTATCATTAAAATTAACAAAACTTTCTATTTTCCTAGTGATTTTAATAATTGTTTTTTCAGCAATTAACTTTAAGATGTCAAAGTAATTTTGAGTGTTCCAGAAATAACTTCAGACCATAATGATCAGTACATTGTCTTTCTCTAGGTTAAACATGATATCTTGCTCAGAGCCTTAATCTTTCTCATACTGGAGAAATCCTGAATAACAGAGACATATATTTTATTTACTAGTTCTTTCAACATCTGATCTGAGTTGTCAATAGCCCTTTTCTCTCCTCGGTTTCCAGCACTCTCCCTGTTTCTCCATTTCTTTTCCTTTTATATCATCATGTTCATTTCTTGTTCCGGACATGCACCAGCAATTTAAGGGGGAAATATGTTGTCTGGGCAATCCCCTATGTTTTTTCACAGTAGTAATGGTTCCACAGTTCTGCCAGCAGTGTGAAATTCATTAGGAATGTGATAGCTTCTAGTGAATTTCACATTGCTTTTAATGTTACTTTGCAAGACTACAGACAAGACTATTGGCGTTAAACCATGCAAGAATCTCCTGAATTAGGGGCAGATATTAAATAAAGGGATTCATGTGACCTAATAACACATTTAGTTGTTTCAGTGCTGTTTTCTCAAGCTATCAAAATCCAAGGCTTGTTTATATTAGAAAAGGTGCATGGTTTTAGCTAAATCTAATTTAAATCAATCTAGTTAAACTGGTGCAGACTAAGTACTGTAGACATATTTAAAGCAATTTGACTGGCTAAACTGGTTTAATCTTAATTCGGTACTGACACAAAGTAAACCAATTTAAGCCAGGGTTAAACTGATTTAAAGTGTGTCCATCTGAGTGCTTTGCACTGGTTTAGCCAGTCTAATTTAAAATAGATTTAGTTAAACTGGTGCAACTTTTCTGAGTGAAGATTTGAAAAGTTGTTACATCATTCAGTTCTAGGTGACCTGCTACAGGGAAAAGATTTTGTCCTCTTTGCTGTTTTTTATAATTTAAAAAGCAGTCCTTAAAAGTGATGGGTATCTGTCCCAGTTCTTTTTCCTGTTAGAAATTCACTCTTAGCTATCTTCTTTTTCCTTGAAGAGAATATGAACAACTAGAACACTGGTAAGGTTGTATCATTAGAGATTTCATGCATGCAAGTGAACCCTGATTTGGAGGTGAGGTAAGTGATTTTAATTCATAGTTTAAAAAATTCTCATTTATATTATTTTTTCATGGTTAATTTGAATACATGAGAAACACTTGAGAGAAAAATATATCTTTGCTAGATTCAATACCCTCACATCTTTGGTGAAGGACTAAGAAAGTTTACCAGGTATATCTGAGACCTCTGGGTTCTGCATCAAAAAAAGTTCAAATGTCTTGTTGCATCTAATACAAAAAAATAGCAGGAAAAATGTTTCTTTAAAAAGCAAAATAAACCCTTTTCTGGCTTAATTTATACACCAAAGAAAGTAAAGGGCACGTGCTCCGGTTTTTTTCCTTTTTGTAGGTTGTCTTTCAAAGTCTGTCCTTGAAGACACTTAATACTAGACTAGACAAAGCAATGGAGAATTATACTGTTGGGAATAGAATACTGTTGAATGGGCATTAGGATGTATTTGATGATGTAATAAGGAATGTTTCTGCCATCTCTAACATTTACAATTATAAACCTGCTTTTTTCCACATTGTAGTTCAGAGCTCCAGAGAGAACTCTCTTCCAGTGCCAAAATTGCTTATCTTTCAAAGTACTCTTCTTTAAAAAACTTCCACGAATATTTCTCCCCAAATAAGTTCTTCCTGTTCATCCAAGGCACGTTTGGAGACGTTAAAATTAACTAAAGACATATAGCATTATATAAGTTTCCAGTCTTGATTAATTTTAAATGATTTAGGCCAGTTGTTCTCAAACTATAGTTCACTGAGGTGTTCATGGCTGCTGCACAAGATAAAATAGAAAACGAAGGAGAGTGGGATTGGGGTATTAATTAGGGAGCTGGCCCATGAGAGAATCTTTTTAATGAAGATGGTAGGCAACATTTAAATTGTGAACCACTAGTTTGACCTCATCATCTCTTATAACTACATAAAATAAAATTGCCATGCAGATATAAATAATTTTTATATCTCACACTTTGCACTACTACGTGTGTTTTGCACAAACTCTACTTGTGTTTTGAAAACTATGTAAAGGGCCATGTATCCCTTACTTACAGCTATGCAATAAAGAAACCACAAGTACTGCATATTTCCACCTGTCTGAACACTGCCTTTTTTCGTCTAACTTCTGTTACTCTGTTTGTGGCTAGAATATCATTTCATAGTGAAAAATGAGAAATTGCTGTGGAAATAAAATGATTAATCTTTTACTTCAGATATCCTGAAGATCTTTAATTTCATTATTATATTTAGTGGCTTCATTGTATCTTTAACATTAGATTATAGTGTGTTTTCCCCCATACATTTTATTACATTGAAAAAGTGCCCATTAGTACTCCATTCTACAAAAGTTAAAATGACTCAAAAGGTCAACGATGATAAAGGATCTGTAGCCTACACAACACTCTTTTTCTTCATCTGTAAAACTCAGTCAGCCCTCCCCCTCCCCCCAGCCTTGTGAAAAGCCTGGGAAAACAGATGCGTCTTCCTGCATACCCTGAAGATCACTTAATCTGGACTGTGGAAGAACAGGTGAGTTCCACACTTAATGACCCCTTACTGAGATTGCTGTCATAAGGAAGTTAATTATACTAGCAAATAGGAACTGTTCACATTTTATTGCTGAAAAGAATGGGGGCATTTCCATGTGCAGTAAAAGTTGTGTTATCCGGCACTTTACCAACGATAAAGCTCTAGAAACCGGCATTTCTGATATCCGGCATTTCTGATCTCTCCCAATACAAATCTTCAGTGGGATTGCCACGTGTCCGTTTTTTTTATCTGAACGCCAGGTCAAAAAGGGACCCTGGTGGCTTCAGTCAGCACCGCTGACCAGGCCATTAAAAATCCGGTTGGCATGAGGCTGGTAGACTCCCTGCGTGGCTCCCTGGAAGCGGCAACATGTCCCTGCTGCTCCTAGGCGGAGGAACGGCCACAGGGGCTCCTTGCGCTGCACTCGCCCCACCCCGAGAGCTGGCTCCGCAGCTTCCGTTGGCCGGGAACCGCAGCCAATGGGAGCTGCAGGGGCAGCGCCTGTGGGCGGAGGCAGTGTGCAGAGCCACCTAGCTGCGCCTCCACCTAGGAGCAGCAGGGACATGTCGCTGCTTGCGGGGAGCTATCCGGATCAGACACCCCAGAATTGCTCCCGCACCCCAACCCCCTGCCACAAGCCCCATCCCGCACCCAAACTCCCTCCCAAGCCCATGCCACAGCCCTGAGCCCTCTACCGCATCCAAACTCCCTCCCTCCATTGGTAGGTATAACTCTTAATTAACTGGAATTTTTGACTAACTGGCACCTCCCATTCCCCCAACATACCAGATAACAAAGCTTTTCCTGTACTACTTCTTCTCTATTTGGGAATAAATGTGGATTTTTTTTTCATAACTTGGTATATTGTAATGGATATTCTGTGTATGATGGGGGTGGGGCTGTGTACACTGTATTTAATACTTCTAGATTGTTGAAAGATTCATGGCTGTTTGTGCTAGTGCCATAGAGAGATGAATAGCTTACTCCTTTTGCAGGCTATGTTCTGACACTGTTGTTTCTTTCTGTAGAAGACTAAATGTCACTTGAGTTGTTACTTGGTAAACATTGCACACACTATTGTTTGACTGTGCCTGATATCACTATAGGACCTTATGAAGCGAATTCTAAGAGTAAGCACTTGGCTGGTAGCAGTAACTGAACACTGTTGACATTGGCTAGATTTGAATTAGTGACCTAGAGGTGGAAGATTCTGTCTCTCCTCAATAACTTCCTAAAAATATCAATAAAAATAGCAACACAGTTATACCATAGGGTCTTATTTCAAATAAATCAAAAATTATCACCTATATTTGCCTTGATAAGAGTGAAAGAGGAAACTGACCAACCTCTTCAGGGAAAAATATTTATCTGTTTCAGAGATATTCTACATCACTTGTTCTGTTTAAAAAATTATACTGCATGTGACCGTTCTTTTGAAGTGTTACTGTACATGAAAATCTAAATTATGCAAACAATATGAGAATTGTATCTGTTGAAACAGAGTAATAATCTACATTCCCTTTTTTCATCACAGGCCATATGGCACTGACCACTTGACAGTTATCCTGAGGCTGAAGAAAAGCATGTTTTTGGTTATTCTCAGGCTTGATTTACAGGAGCAGTTCCCTGTCTATTTCAGTGCCTGCATACTTACCTAAAACAGAAAGGAATTAAATAAGAACAAAATTTAGTTTTATGCAGCACCTTTCATACTTAAGTTATTCCGAAGTTCTTTATAAAGCTGTAAATTTCATATTAGTAGTGCATGGGCTGAGTAGGCAAACATAGCAACCAATATGCACTCAGCAATAGCAGCCCTGGATGTAGAATTTGTTTTATTTAGTTCAACATGTTGTGTACAAACAACATATTTTCTGGGGAAGAAATTCGGGCTCTGTTGAAGTCGGTGGTAAAACTCCCATTGACTTCCAGAGTGAAATCCATGCCCCACTGGTCTTAACTTGTACCTGGAAGCCACTACTGACAACCAGGAAAGGGACCTTGTGGTTAATTTCAACAGTTATTGAAGATTCCATGCTTTCCATCTTTAGACAGTTAAAAAGTTTGTGAAATGGCTTCATGATTACTTTAGCACTGCTATTCAAAAGAAGCAGAACAGATGATTGGAAACAACCTCTGCTGTCAAATACTGATTGTGCATTGTGGACTTTCATAATAGTTTCCCTTGCTGTTTAAAGTATGCATTTGCAGGGTGCTGACAGATATAGAAATTTCATTCATTACTGTATGCTGTTTCCTTCTGCAGATTTACAAATTCGGGGCTGTTACTGAAATGGAGACTACATTGTACATACTCTTTCATATCACTTGAAGGGGATAAGCAAAAATTTCATTATGCATTTGTCTCATCTTTCAACTATTGTATAATTTTCTTGGTAAACAAGGATTTGGGAATTCTTGTTGCTGACAGCTTCGATTGTGTTGTGTTTTGATTTGTATTAGAATGTGCATACTGGTTCATTAAAAAAACTTCAATCCCTTTCTGAACCCAAGTGTTTACCTTAAACACCAAAACACCATCTCTGTGGCTCAACTCATAAGTACCACTATGCAACATAACTAGCTTTCATAATTGTATTAATAATAATTCTGTTTAGAAGAAACAAGTTTTAGAAGGCAGTCTGTCTCAAAAAAAAAAATCACTGAAATCTACTGGTTTTAAGTTATCAAAATGTAGTTTCCAGTTTAGAACCAAATAGAATATAATTTTTTCTGATTTTTGTTTCACTATAGTAAAGATAGAATTGACACACAATAGTTGACAGGTTTTTTATCCTTTACCTCAAGCATGGGAGTCTGAACTATCTCTGTCCTAGAGAGCTCATTGTTTTTTTCCGCTCTCCTCTCTTTCCATTTTTTTAAAACAACTAATTGTATTGTGGTAGTGTTCAATTAGCATCAGGGCACTGTTCTAGACACTGTCCAGACATATATGAAATCATGAGTCCTACCCTAGGAGCTTAAAGTTGATTTAAGTATGGCAACTAATTTTCAGTACTTAAGATCAATTGAAATGTTTCTGTTGATTTTATTTTTTAAATTCCATTGGCAACTTTTAAAACTTCTAAAATAAATGCTCCACAATAGCATTTGCAATACAAATTTTGCAGCATTGAGAATCTGGAAGAAGTCTCTTGGACAGTAAAGTTTAGGCCAGGGGTTGGCAACCTGCGGCACGCGTGCCAAAGAGAGCACAGGAGCCGATTTTTGATGGCACACTGCTGCCTGCTGGAGTCCTGGCCCCACTCAGCCCCCCCCCCCCCCCAATTACTCCTGCGGGGGCAGGAGGCAGAAGCTTGGTCCTGCCGGCAGCCAAGCTCCCCCCACCCCCGCTTCTTCCCCTAGCGTGGTGCTTTCCTGCCCCTCCCACTCCCTCTCCCTGCTGCTGATCAGCTGATCGCCCTTGCGAGGGGGATGGGGAGCCGAGCTGAGCCAAGCCACAGCGTGCTCGCTGCCCCGGGGAGGAGGCAGAGAAGAGGTGGGGACGGGGCATATGCCCTCCAGCCCCCTGCCGTGAGCACCCCCACGAGCCAAGCACCCCAGCCCTCTGCCCTGACCCATGAACCCCCCCCACACACCTCCAGCCCCCTTTCTGACTCTTGCACCCCCGCCCACGACCCCACCCCCGTCCTGAGCACCTTGCCAGCCGAGGCCCCGCTCAGCCCGCTGCCACACTAGGTGAACGGAATCCCAGGCCGGCAGCGGGCTGGCGGCGTAAGATCAGCATTTTAATTTAATTTTAAATGAAGCTTCTTAAACATTTTGAAAACCTTGTTTACTTTCCATACAATAATAGTTTAGTTATATAATATAGACTTATAGAGAGAGACCATCTAAAAAACATTAAAATGTATTATCGGCACGCAAAACCTTAAGTTAAAGTGAATAAGTGAAGACTCGGCACACCACTTCTGAAAGGTTGCCGACCCCTGGTTTAGGCTAAGTAAATAATGGGGTAGTAGGTGCTTGTGCTATATACAGCTGTAGTCCTGATAACTCTGAGTTTGAGTTAGTACTAGAGGAAAGAGGAGCTGGAAAGACCTTTGTGGCTTTCTTTATTGGTCAAAATATTTGTGTGTGTATTCAGTATGTCTTGGCCTGTTTTTATAACCCTTGATCACTCCCCCAGTTTGTAATTAGTCACATTATTATTTCCTTAGATAAGACTGTGCAACAGACCCCAACGAGTGCTTTCTCAGCATACATACTGTAGCAAGCTATTGGAGTGCATCTGCCATCTAACCCAATGGGACCAAGGGGTAGATAGACTCACCAGGAGTCTCTATGCTTTGGTTATCATTTTGGGTTATTCTGCTAACTAAACTTTTTTTTAACAGAGATTTTGATACATACATAACAGAAAAAATTGGCAAATGTGATTGCAAAATAAAATTCCTTTTTAGTGGAGATTTTTTTATATTTGGAAAACTGTTGCACTGCATGCTTTGCGATAATCAACATGAAATAGTAGAAACAAATTACAGTGGTGTTTTCTCCATGCTGCTTTAAGTTCAGTTTCAGCAGAATTAAACATCTGAACAAATTAGTCCTCATATGCCCTAAAGCACTTCTGACCAGATCTGAGGCTACCTCCTGGACCATACAGGTTATACTGCATATGATGAAATAATTTTTTTTAATTCAGGAAATTATTCCTCCTTCGGACATTTATTGTGATTCATATTCCACTTATGGAATGGAAGACATGGATAATATGGGATGGGTGTGGAGGAAGAAAACTTGCTTTAGTAGCTAGTAGACAAAGAATGTATCTGTTTCACCTGCAAATTTTCTGACCATTTGTTCAAATCAAATTTATTTTTGATAGTTCTCCTTAAATACCGTGCTATGTATGAACAGAATAATATTAGATAAATGGTATTAAAAAATTAACATACTTCACTAGTACTGATGCAGCATTTGGGAGTATTGTCCTTCAGAAGAGACAAAACTTACTCAAATATTGAGTGGCCTGGTTCTGCTACTCATTCTCTGAGGACAGTAATTGCAATAGGACTTACAGACATGGTGTGGGAGAAAAAATAGAATAAGGCAAGAAAGGCATTTTTTTTTCTTGTTCATACAGTGGTAACAATTAAAAGTTAGCATTTGCCAACAGTTCTCCGAATAGTGCTCCTTACAATTACCATATTTTAAACATATACACCTCTACCTCAATATAACGCTGTCCTCGTGAGCCAAAAAATCTTACCGCGTTATAGGTGAAACCGCGTTATATTGAACTTGCTTTGATCCGTCGGAGTGCGCAGCCCCCCCCCCCCCCCCCGGAGCACTGCTTTACGCGTTATATCAGAATTCGTGTTATATCGAGGTAGAGGTATACTTTGAATAGAAGTTATCTGTGGTAACAGAAAGGAAGAGGCTAGCAAATATTGAATTTTAATGATTTCGAATATAAATAATGCCTTTTTATCTAATGATCTCTGAGCTTTACGAACTTTAAGATTTGCATCACCCTGTAACAGCAATCTCCATTTCAGTATATTCCAGTTCCAGAGCAAAAAATAAGTTGAGCAAAAATTCAACTTATAAGGATGGAAAATGCTGATTGTTATTTTATATTGCTTTATAATATTCGAGTACTGTATGTCTGCATGGACAGATTTTATAGCAAGATTGTCCTTGTAAATGGACTGTGCATAAAATTTACTTTAAAGTTGCCAGACTTGTTCATATTGAAGAATAAACAATTTTCAGTTTTCTGACACAATTAACATTGTTATAATATAGTAGCTAGATTAATACATTTGTTGTGAGCCAATAAATAAACCTGATATTTCAGATGCTTGACTTTGTTTTCAAGTTACTTGCTTTTACTGGAGAGATCTCAGTCATTATTGGGCTTTCCTTTGCCACCTTGTCTCAGCTTTCCAGAAATTGGAAAGGGGTGCAGGGGGAAGTGAAAATTATCAGTTTTTATGAACTTTAGCTTTCTCCCTCCCCCTCAAAATCACAGCCTTTTGCATGGTGTCTAGCAGTACACCTGGAGCAGTTGTGATTTTAGGTTCACAAAAATAAATACTGTAATCTCAGGAGAGAGATTAAGGTCAGGATTTCTTTATTGTGGTGTCTCCAGCATCTGCCATTCTGGGAAACAGATACTCTTAGTTTTCAGTGAACACATTAAACCATGTTCTACTGCAGAATTCCTTCTTATGATCTCTAGTTGTCTATTTTTAATAGGAGTCTGATGATAGCCATTAGTGAATTCAAAAGGATAGCTGTTAGTGAATTCAGAAATGATAGTACTTAACACTTGGAATATGCAAAGTGCTGCATAAATCTTAATACTCAAAGCAACTTTTGAAGTAAGTATTATCCCTATTTTACAGCTGGGAAATCAAAACAGAGAAAAGTGACTTCCCCAGGGCCTCACAATGAGCCAGTAGCAGATCTGTAATTAGAATTCAGGTATTCCGGTTTCTCAACAGCATTCTCATTCCCGTTTCATACTGTCTTCCTAAATGATTCTAAATGTCTGTAATTTCATATTGTATTGGTATTTTCTGCTATCTGGTATTGAACCTCTCCTTTTCATTTTGGAAAGAGTAGCAAAGTGTACAGAGTACATCCAAAGAGCCACATATGTAGTACTATCAATTTATCCAGTGTCCAAAGTGTGCCAAGTGCTGAACAAATAACTGTCCTTGCCCCCAAGGAATTAAATTGCATAACACTTTTACTTTCTCCTCATCTTTCTTGTTTAACAGTGTGTTGACTGGTTCTTTATAAATAATGATGATTAATAGCTAGCTCTTATCACCCACAATGGTAGGAAGCAATATATTTTTGCGGGGAGTTGGGCAAGATGAGGTGGTTGAAGATGAGTTTAAAGCAGGAGGGAAGGGAGAGATGGCATTGTTGTGGTAAAGTAATAGGCAATGTTTGGGGGCAGAAGAGGGGGCCTGGAGTGTGCCCAGTGCTCCCCAGCTCCTAATGAAGTCATTACAACTATTCCTGATTTCCCTCTTAGGAAGCTAAAGGCTACCCACAGTAGATTCCTAGCCCCAGAGAGGAAGGTGGGTATTTTGGTTGGGGCTTGGTACTCTGGAACAAGTCTAATGTAGGCTGGGGAGAGGGGCTGCTTCTGCTGGTGCTGTTAATATGTCTTGTGAAGGACATATAGTATGCTCTACATACTAAGGTAGTAAAGCAGGTGCCTAGCTACATCTTGAAGTAATATCTGTATTTATGGTATGGTACAGTAGCTATTTTAACTATAGTAAGCTAGTGCCCATTCTTAAGCAGTTTCACATTAGCAACATGTTTGCAGATAAATGAAAAATTGTCTGCTCTTCTTGATTAACTCTCTTAATTCAAGGTGAAGACAAATGTATTCAAAGTTGATACTACCTTAGTGGTAACTAAAATAACCAAAAACATTTTTACTGCTTTCTGAAACTTGGGATTTCTAAAGTCATGCTTCTAGAGATGAGTCTCCAGCCTAGTATATTTTTGGACTTGCAGAAAATAAAGTAAAGAATATGTGCCACATTAATGGTATTTTTCTATCTGATTTTTTTTGCAATAAAAACAGTCTGCATTTGGACATGGCAGGAAGCAGTCTTTTTTTGCAGGGGAAGGAAATCTCAAGACTGGGTACTGTTGGTTTGTGACAGATCCTGTGTGTGTAATTGCTGTATAGCTTTTGTATAAACCATCAAAAGTGTCCATAAGGTTCTGGGAGCAGACAGCAGCTGCTAAACATCAATCCACAGGCCAGGTGTTTTCCTATCATATACAGTAGTAGGCCAATGTGCTCTACCTCAGCAAGGTCGTTTTGTTTTGTTTTGTTTTATCCTGACCCTGTAAATGCAAGGAAAGAAAAATCAGGAAAACTTCTGCAGCAAAAACAAATATAAATACAGCATGGTTCTTTAATTGGCCTACAAACATCCTAAAATTGTCTGTAAGCTGTTAGTGCTTTAAAATTGTGTGAGTGAATGTAGGTTTTTTTAGGCTTGTTTGATTGTATATTATACTTATTATTTCAGTCTTTTAAAACCTGGTTCAGATGTTTTCTGTTCTGCAGAGCATAGCTTTAGTGTCTCTAAATTCTAATAACTTCCTGGAAGTCAACAGAAAAAGCCAGAATAAAGTAGTATTTCCTGTGGTATATTAGGAAGCTGCTTTTCCTCTGGCTGCTTTTAAAAATTTGAAATCTTGATACACAAAGGCAGTTGTTTTGAGGTGTGTGTTCTGGAACTTGGTTAGATACATTCTGGTGACTAGCAAACATCTTCAATGAACAGTCTATTTCTTTAAAGTTCTCAAGGTAAGTGAATTTTAGTGTTGCTTGCCTGGTAATTTAGAGACCCTCTATGCAGCTGATCAGTACCTTTACTGGACTATCCCGTTCCTCTTTTTTGTTTTGCACGTTAATAACAGCACAATAAAAAGATAATTTCTGACAGCTTGTATAGTAAGAAGATGTTTATTAAGAATTATTGCTCTGGGTACTTGGAAGAATGGGAAGGAGATTATCATGCTTTTTTCAGTCTTGAAAATTAACTGGCATAATTCTGCACTAATAAGCATCTCTGAAAACTAGAAGTAAATATAGAAACTCTAGTTTTACATGTAAACTCCCAGGTAAACTACATTTTAAACTCTTTTTAAAGAACTTAGGCAAGCAATAATTGAGATTTGCTTGTGAAATGGTAGAATATTTCTTCACCTGGAAGTGAATTTGAGGCCTTTTGAAAGTGCTCAAGCAATATACTTCTGAGTTGGACTATTTGCTACATTTTAAGTCCTCTGGTCTGGCTTTTAGCTCATTGAGAGTTTACTTGGTGACAGTCGTGGCATTCCACCTTCCCAATCCAGTCTTCTCAGACTCCAGGGTAGCAAGATTTCTGAAAGGTGTTGTCTTTGTTTCCAGCAGTAAAGGAGCTGGTCCCATTATGGGACCTCAGTACTGTCCTGGCTGCTTTCCTGGGGTCTCAGTCAGACATTAACAACTTACTCATTTTGTCTTCTTTCCCAAAAGAAAGCCTGGTTGCTGTAACTTCTGCAAGGGTCAGTGAAGTGCATCCTCCTGAGATATTAGTGGAATGGAAAGTGTGTTATGATTAAACTAGATCATCTGTTTTTCCCCCAATACAGAACAGAAATATTTCTTGAACACTTTTGCCTTTACTATTTTGATAGCTTGACCTTTTTCACTTCCCTGTTAGGGATAAGAAGAGGCATAATGGCAAACTCAGCAACATATCTTGTAGTGTATTTTCAGTTGCTACACTCGCTGAAGTCAACACTTTTAGTCTGCTTTTCTGGACATTGTTGTTCATATTGTTGTTCACATAGTTCACACTGGGATTTTTTTTTTACAAACTGAAGTCAGAAATATTAAGGCCATTTATTGGTTTCATAGAGCACTGGGCTGCCATGTTGCAAATTTGGATATAGGAATAACTTTCAGTAATCAGATTTATGGTATCATAAAAAAGATGCATCTGATATCCTGGTAGATGGATAAGCAGCTGTATGGTATGTTTGTGGTTCCTGCTGCTCATTTCAAGCTTGAGCTCTTCAAAGCACTGGGATATGGATTTTATTTTTTAGGGATGGAGTTCAGTTGTAAGGAAAGTATGAAACAGAAAACAATCCCGAAAGCCTTGGTGGCAAAATATTAACTTGTAGTGGAAGTGCAACCATATGTTCTGAATGCTAAAGGATATTAGAAATGCAAATTAAAAAAGAACCATAAACATGAGTGTCATATTAGGTAATAAAATTGCACTGTTAATTGTTTGCCTCGGTTCTAAACTTACGATTCCTACAGGCCAGGATCTAATTATGAACTAGCATTTTGTACCATCTTGTTTCTCTGTACATAGAAGTATTGCTGGGAAATTCTAATGCTAAAGCACTGTTTTCTTTTCGGGTGGAGGAAAAAACCATAATGCCTTAAGAAGCATGTGTCAAACATCAGTGGGAGTTCATGTATGGATCTATGGCAATATGTGGCCCATATTTTTCTCTTTATAAGGCTTTGAAAGGTGGATGTCAGCTCTACTCAACTCTATAATAAATTGCCTTTATATAACACTAGAAGATGCAAAATGTGACTCAAAATGTCTTTGGAAAAAGAATGATGCACGTGTTTTCTGTTGCTTCAGATTTGCTGAGTGTTTTCATTAATCGCTAGTGTTATTGAAAACAAACAGAAATCTTTGGTGCAGCAGTTTCCTTTTGCTTAGCCTAGGTGATTTTTATTGTAACTGACGGAAGTGTGAAATCATGTCAGAAGGTTTTTCATGTAAACTCTCAGTAATTGGGCTTAGAGAACAGGCTTATTACAGTTCTTCAACTAAAATGTTCTGAGCTGATTCTTTCCTCTTGGGGGAAAAATATTAGAATAAGTCAGTGCTACATGTGACTGTTATTGGTTACCTTTGATCAGTGTTCATTTAAACAGCTGAAGTACAGTTTAGGCAAAAAGGAAAACCTGGAAAGATGAAATCCTTAGAGGTTGCATAAATGTCATTTATTGCTTGGATACTGTCTCTTTTGAGTACTAAAAGAAATCCTGCACTACCTTTACAGAGTACAAAAATGTCAGAAATTATTATGGGAAATCTAAGATTTCTACAGTCAATAATAGCTGCTGGCTTTTAGTATTACAATTCAGTGACATTTCTGCATCATACACAACAGAATTAGTAATTGCTTATAACTCAGGATAAGAGTAAGACGTTGGCACTGGGTGGAACAGTGTCGTATCTGGTGACTATACACTACTGTATATCTGGCAATGAAGAGATGGTGATTTAAATGAAAACTTTAATGTTTTACTCCTGAGTCTTATTCTAAGAAAATAGTTTCAGCTTATTGACAGACATTTTTGTGGATAGGTGGCATGTCATTCCATTTTTATAACTGTCAGCTGCTGTCTTAACTTGGTTGTTTCAGTATACATGTCATGACCTTGACAGAGGCTGCTCAGCAGGCACTGCTCTCTGATATCTCTGCCTGGCTAAAAGAAGACATCTATTTTGTTTCAATCGTAGCCTTATGTAAAGGGGGACTACTTTTTAAAAAAAATTATTGCTTTCAATTGATTCTTTACTTTATATATCAGGAGGCCAGACTAGATATCTGATGGTCCCTTCTGGCCTTAAGTAATGGTTTTCATTAAGGACTTATACTGAATTTGGCACCCTATAAAAGTTTGTATTCTTCTTCGAGCTGTGTTCACACAGACTCCACTGTAGATGTGTGCACCCCATGTGTGTAAGCCCAGAGTCTTTTAGCCAACAGGGTCTGTTGGGACTGTGTATGCTCCCTCCTGAGAATATAAAGGGTAGAGCAGCACCAGTCGGTTCCTTTTTACCACCCAACACAGTGTGACAGACTACACTATCCATCTGCTTCCCTGTAGTTTCTTATATAGTGTTAGGATAGTTAATGTTACTATTTTTAGTAATTACAAATTTTATTTAGTGCCCATTGGGAGTGGCAACAACAGAAACTTAACCCCTGAGTCTGCAAATCCTTCTCAAAGCATGTGTCGAGAGCTTGTGATGCTCATTTTAAAATGTTTCTGATGGAAAAGACTATGAATGATTCTCAAGTCCCGTCTCAAAACCTGTCTTCTGTCTTAAAGCGAGTTTTACTCTGGGAGCTACCAGGTGTTCTGGCTCTGAGACCTCATGCTTCTCAAAAATATGCTGACCCGTCTCTTCAGTCGTCCTTGGGTTAGTTAGCAATTCCTGCTGCCTGAGGTAGGAAGGAGTAGAGATCTTTTGATGGCACTTAGGACTGGTCACCATCCCAGATACCAACTAAAAAGAGATGTAAGACTCATCACTCAGTCTCCAAGCCATTTTTCCCCCAAAATTTGTCATCGCAGTGTTTTTAGAAGCTGTGGAAGCTCATTCTGCTGCAGTGCCACATAGATGATGCTCAGTGACCAGACCACTTCTTCAATACCGATGACATGAGTACTGCTACAGATACTTTGGTACAGTGTAGTAGTAAGAAGACCTATACTTCTGAGACGACCATATCCATACGGTCGATTTTGGTATTGTCCATTTCAGTAATTATTTTTTTCTCAACACAGGAGAGCATCTGTTGATATGGTGTTCACTCTCAAACCAGAGTCTGCTCTCTTCAATATTTCTCAAATATCTACAGGTTCAGAGTTTCTTCTGTTAAGAAAATTTCTCTGCATGCATCATCTGTGATACCAATGTCTGTTTTTCAGAGACTAGAATCTGGCTCTCCTCAGTCTGTTGCATCCCTGAGATAGCTGCACCACCATTGTAGGCATTCTACTTGTCTGCATGTTCATCGGCTCATGACAGTAGAGGCCATTCTCCTAGATTTTCTCCTCATTCTCCTAGTCTAGTTCCTAAGAAGGAGCCTTTCTAATCATAGGTCTCATACTTCTGAAAGGTTTCAGGCCCGTTGGTTTCTACCCTGTGGCTTTGCTCTTCCTGAAATATTGGCTTTATTGGTCATCGTAGTACCCTTATCATTTTCCTGCTCCTTATTCCTCTAGATCCCCATCTAGGAATATATCTCATGATCCTAATACTGAAGAGAAAGATGTTGATGGAGGAATATGAGGATCAATGCAGTCACTTGGCTATTTCTTCTTTATCCATGTGAATCTGTAAAACCATCTGCTCCTTCCACAATTGATTTTAAGGGCTTTCAGTATCTCTTAAAAGTATGGAGGAGACCTCAGAGATACCCCTCCAGTCATTCAGGAAAGGTCTCAAACTATTCGACATTCTGGATCCAATCTCTCGAGGCCACTTGGCCTTTTCAGTCATTGAGGGTATCCTCAACTTAGCTTAAGCTTTGTAGAAAACTTGTGTACCTATTTCAGCCACAACTAAAAAAGCAGACTGTAATTATGAAGTTCATCCTAAGGAGTTAAAATATTTCTTTTTGGCCCTGTTACTGGTTCCTTAGTAGTAGCAGCTACCCATGAAAAATCTTAAGTAGGCTAGTCCTCCCAAGTAGACCCCTAAAAGGGCACCAAGGGAGAAAAGTGTATTCTTCAGCTAGTCTATGAATTCAGATAATTAATTATAAGGCTTTTCTGGATAAGTACAATTTCCCCAGTGTGACAAGATATCACAGCTTGGTGAAGAGGTCTCTCAGGGACACTTCTCACAATAGTCTGCTGCGGGTGGAAATAGATTTTCTTCTTCAGTAGGGTGTGATTGAGATGGTACCTCCAGAGTTCTGTGGCAAGGGGTTCTATTCCAACTACTTCCTCATTCAAAAAAATAAAGGTCAGCATCCTATATTGGCCCTCAGACATAATCAACAAATTCCTCATGAAGTGTTTTGCAACTCTTGACTTGCAGGACCCTTACTTCCATGTGGCAATCCATCCAGCTCACAGGAAGTTTTTACATTTCATGATCAGTGAACATCCTTACTAATTCAGAGTCTTACCTTTCAGTCTCAACAGCCATGAGGGTATTTACCGAATGCCTTTCAGTGGTGGTTGCCTCCTCAGGTGAGCAAAGTCTTCATGTAAATCCCTATCTCAATGACTTTTTTGATTTGGGAACACACTTCTCACCAAGTTGTCAGATGTTTATACACACATTCAGTTTTTTTTTCTGTATGAGTCTCAAGATCAATCAAGAAAAATTTACTCACCCCCTACTGAACTGATAATTTATAGGAGCAAGGTAGGACTCTGTATCAGCAAAAGCATAGCTTCCTCTGGAGAGGTTTTTCATAATGACTCATCATCACTTTTAACCTCTGCTCCCAACCAAAACTTTAATGAAAATCTGCCTTAGCTTTCTGGCTCATATGACAGCTTGTACTTGCATAACTGCATACACAACAGCATCTCTGTCCTCTCGGCGATGGTTGTTTGGTTTATCATCCAGTCAGACAAAGCATAGATTCACCGATAGAAGATCTAAGGGTGCTGACAACTCTGTGTTGGTGGACAAACCCCCTTCAAACCCCCATCAGTGTTCTTTCACCCACCACAACCCAGAAAGGACTCTTGTAACAGACAAATCCAAGTAAGGCTCTGGTGCTCATTTAGAAAATGTCTAGATTCAGGGCCTTTGGTCTTGGATGGAATCTTGGTTATACATAGATGTGTCTGAACTGAGAGCTGTTTGTTCCAGCCCTGCTTTGGGACACCAATACACAGATTTTAATATATAATACAGTGGTGATGCACTATATAAAGTGAGGGGTTGTAAGATCTTCCCCCTTATGTCAAGAAGCAATTTGTGGGAATGGTGCACTCTTCATTGTATCAACCTAATAGCCCAAAACAATTTGGCAGATCACCTAAGCAGAAAGGGTTCCATCACCCATGAGTGAGAACTGAAGGATTCTGTTTTAGATCAGGTTTTCTGGAATTGGGGGTTACCCTCAATATATCTGTTTGCCAGTGATCTGAACAAGAAGTTCCTTGTATTTTGCTCCTAAAGAGGAGAGAGTCTGGGCTCTCTGGCAGCTACATTTCTGGTTTCAGTGGGAAAAGGTGCTGCTTATATACTTCCCCCCTCACTCCATTAATTCTCAGAGTCCTCAAGAAGATATGTCAGGAGAAGGCTCGGGTAGTGATGGCACATCACTTTTGGTTCTCCAACCTAATGCAGCTTTCAGTCTGCACGTCTTCCGCTTCCAAACATCATTTCACAGAACCAAGGTGCAGTGTTACAGACAGACCCAGTGTATCTATATCTGATGGCAGGATTAGCTGGTTATGTTCTGTTGATGGAAGCTTTATGGTATCAGTCGTATTACCCAGGGTTATCTGAACCCAAAGATATGGTAACTAATCTCTGTTTTCACAGCAGTGTCAGGAAATAAATCAGTGGGGGACACAGCACCTCCATCTGATAAATGATTGGACACACAAGAGTGCTTTCACTCAAAAATCCTTGTTTTATTGAGTACAAAGCACACATCAAAAATGGCAATAGTCTAGAACACCACCTCAGAGATAGTTACTAAACTCTGAAGTGGTGTTGCGTGGCAGCAGCAGGGCTCTGGTGGTCAGCCTTCCTCCTAGCTGCTGGGGAGGTTGATGTCAGTGTCTCCTTGCTCATAGAAAATCCAAACTTATCTGAAGTACACTCTCTAACTAATCTTTTTATAGGTAACTCAAAACAAAGCATAACTCAAGGTAACCCCTAATGGGCTGGCCATTTCCGTAGCAACTGCAAAGAACTCATAATTTCTACTTATAAGTAAGGCAAAAAACTTACAATTACAGAGACCCGGACTCTAGGTCAGCTGTCCACACTCCCTTCCATTCTCATGAATCTGTCACTTTATTTTATCTTTCCTTGTTAGTAACACTGCAGCTGTGCAGCTGTTTTGTCTGCCAAAGCAAGACCAAAGACCAAATTCTTCCTCACTACATGGTGTCCTTGCTGCCAGCTTATGGTGGCCAAGTGCACAAAGTGGTGTTGGGTTATGTCCAATCCAATTCTCTCGTAACAGTCCAAGAGGTTTTGAGTCAGAAAAGAAAGATCTCAACAAGATAGACATATAAGGCTAAATGGATGTTGTTGTTTTTGTGTGTGTGTGTGTGTGTGTGTGTGTGTGAGATCTACTCAGAGGCATATTCAACTCTCAGAGCATTCTATTTGCTTCTCTATACTATTTGACTCTTAAAATATTCAGGACTTTGTCAGTTCTACTAAGGTACGTTTGACCGCTGTCTCTGCCTTACCACCTGCTTGCTGAGGGTCATTCATTTTACGCCCCATCTCACTGATTCCAGATGACTACAAGCGTTGACTCATTTATTTCACCAGTACACCCTTTCCTACTTGGTATTTCAGTTGGGGCTCATGTCCTGAATTGATCCTCCCTTTGAACCTATGTTATGTTCATCACATCATTTCACTATAAAAAACCGTATTTTTAGCATCTATCACTTCAGCTTGCAGAGTGAGTGAAATACAGGCTCAGATGCATTGTGTTCCATAAAGACAGTTATTCTTACGCTGCAACTGAAACTTTTACTGAAAATTACTTTGGATTTTCATTTAACTTAATTTATTCCTATAACCTCTTTGGCGATCTAATTGCCTTGACCCTTGCTGTCTTTGGATTCCTGGGTACTTCCCATTCCCAGACCACCTCAGATCCTCCTGGGGTCTGCTGTTCAGTTTTTTGAAGAAACCCACATTTCTTCTTTGGACTCTGAAAGGGAGGAACTTGTATCATCTTCACAATCTTTTAGATCACCTTATAGGCCTCATACCACGGTTACAGGTCTAAAGATCAAGACTGGATTTCTTATGGGGCCCCAGGATGTTGGCCTCTACCATAGGCATCTCAGACATTGTAGAATCCCCCAGGTCCTTACTGGTTTGGGGCTGTTCCAAGGGATTCTATACCTCCATCACAATCTAAGAGGAGGTCCCTTCCTCCAGTACAGGAAACCTTGGCTCAGAATACCGTCATCATCCATCCACCAAATGTGTAGGACCCTACAGAGGAACCCCTAGATGTCCCCCCTGCATATTTATTCATCTCTGGATGAAGTCATCACCCCTGAATCAATCTCTCCCTCTCCCAACTACTCCCACCCTAAAGAACTTCAAGGTTTTTCAGGACCTGATGAGGAGAGGGGCCACTTTCTTAGGAGTGCAAGTTGAGCTTGTGCAAGAAAACCCACAAAGCTTCCTTGATATGTTACAGATCCCTGCCCTGGGAAAGCTTGCACCCTTCCCATTGATGGAGATTTGCTAGAGCAGATGAAAACTCTGGTAGACTCCAACTTCTATAGTACCTATGGTCAAGTGAGTACATGGATGTTAAGTTCCACAACAGAACTTAATTACATTTTTACCCATCCAGTTTCTGATTCCTTACTGGTCACGGATACTAATGAGTGATCTTGACATCCCATCCTAAAGTCACTCCCAAAAACAAGGAGTGCAAGAGACTGGACTTAAATGGCCAAAAGGCATATTCCATCACTACTCTTCAAATAAGTGGTCAACTATCAAGCACTCTTGTCTAATTTTATTAGTTTTACTTTAATTTCTAAATATGCTGACAAACCACCAGAAGAATATAGGGAACAGTTCCTGGCTCTGGTTTTAGAAGGATACTTCACAGCCTGGACATCCCTTCAGGCAGCTATTTGAGGCCGCTGATACAGCTTTGCCTTCAGTTGCCACCACCATCTCCATGAGGCATTCTCCCTGACTGCAGGCTTCTGGCATTTGAATATTATTGAAATTTTTCTCTTTGAAGGGTCCAGAATATTTTCTTCAAAAACGGACGATACTATGCACTCCCTGGGCAACACTTCGTTTATTAGAAGTTTGCACTCCAGTGAGTAAGATCCAGGGAAACAGTGAGTTTAGACTTCACTGTTACAGTATCCTATTTCCAACAGAGGTCACAGGACTTCTTGAAGAGAAGGTTTAGATCTCGATGTCACCAGTTGGCTTAATCTACAACAGACCTTTCTCACCAAACTACTTCAACTTCCAAGCAGTCATTTTTGACTGCTCAGTCGAGGATAGCACACGGACCATATCTCCTCCCTTTCGAAGACACCTATCATTCTTTTGCTGTGCTTGGGGAAAAAAATCACATCAGACAAGTGGGCATTCAGCACAATAATGGAGAGATACATTACCAATTCACTTCCCTTCCTTTTCCAAATCCACCTTCCCCGTCCCCTTCCAGAGACCCATCTCACAAGACTGAATTGCTTCAAAAAGTATACTCTCTATCCTGGAATGGGGAGCAATAGACAAGATTCCTTATCAACACGGGGGGGGGGGGAGGGGAAGCTTTACTTCCTGGTCTGAAAGAAATCAGGTGGATGTCCCATTTTAGATGTAAGAAAGTTGAATCATTTTCGTCAAGAGAATCAGGTTCAAGGGGTTCATCTTTGCTTCTGTTATCCCTTCCTTGGAGATTGGAAATAGGTATGCTGCCCTCAATTTGCTCATGTATTTCAATGTGGCTGTACATCCAGACCAGAGGAACCTTTGTTTCATAGTAGGCAACATGCATTATGATGACAGTTTTTCGCTTTAGGCTGTTCTCAGCCCCAAGGGTTTTTCATCAAGTGAATGCGGTGGTAACCTGTGTTCTCTATAAGCTGCGCGCTTGAGCGGCTACGCAGGAGAGATTCAAGCGCTGCCCAGCTGATTAGGAGAGCACGCACAGCCGGCAGTATGTGTTCAGGTGCCCTCCTCCAGCTGTGCAGAGGAAGGAGGGTGCTGATGTCAGGGTGTCCCTCTCCCCCCACCCCAGTGCCCCATCTCCGCAGAGCAGGGCAGAAGGGACAGCCTGGCTCAGGAGGACTCAGAACTGCTGAGGTCTGACTGGTGAGTGGGTGAGTCCCTTTCTTTTCTCACTGTTTCTCAGATTTCCCCAGCAGCCAGCTCACACAGTCAGTCTCTCTCTCTCTCTCTCTCTCTACATCCATGTACCCCATCTCTGCAAAGTGGGAAAGGGGAGACAACAGGGCGCTGGAGAGCTTTCAGTGAGTGTCTGGAAGAGACTGCGCACAGCTTTCCCCAGCAGCCAGCACACAGTCTGTCTCTGTGTGTCACACACAAGAGCTAAGTTCCCTCTAAGCTGTGCGGCCGTGTATTAAGCCCCACGCAGGGGCTTAGGGCTGCGGCGGGAAAGGCGTCCCTCCCTGCCGGACCCAGCAGGAAGAGGCGCCTCTCTCCCAGTCCCAACAACCTGACCTGTCCCGGACTTGTCACACCTGGGGGAGAGGAACCCTTCCCTTGGCCCGGCCGAGCCCTACTGAAGTTGCCGGGGAGAAGCGCCTCTCCCCCAGCCCCAAGCTGCTGCGGCGAGAGAGGGATGGGAGGGGGGATCCTTTCTCCCCACCGCAGCCACAGGGCAGCCTGCATCCTGAGCCCCTCATCCCCACCCCAGAGCCTTCACCCCTAGCCAGAGCCCTCAGCCCCTGCACTCAATCCTCATCCCTCTCCCGCACCTCGAACCCCACCAAAGAGCCTGCACTCCCAGCCAGAGTCCTCAGCCCCCCAAGCCCCAGCCCTGAGCTGCCTCCTGCACCCTGAACCCCTCATCCCCAGCCCCACCTCAAAGCACCCCAATCCTCTGCCCCAACCCTGAGCCCCCTCCCACACTCCGAACCCCTCTGCCCCACCTCCACCACATGAATTTTGTTATGTGCACCATTATGAAGGTGATGTGTCACCCATCACCTCCATATTCCGCACGTAGACATAAAAAATTAGAGGGAACACTGAACCCAGTCTCTGTGTCTCACACTCGCCACCCAACACATACTTGTGGTGGTGGTGTTGTTGTTACAACTCGGTACTTCCTGCAATGCACATATATTCTCTGTACTTTCATTCTTTCGAAGTGTGTTATTTTAGTGTTTTGACTGGTCTATGCATTTCATAATTTTGTTTCTCTTACACTTAAATATAATTCTTTGAGTAGTGAGTTCTAAAATGCCAACCTGTCCTGGCTGGAGTACTTATCCCTATGGTAACTTTTTAAAAATATATATATATCATATCTAGGTTTTTTGTTTCTACTGGTGGCACACATAGGCACATACCTTAGTGCACATAACAAAATGTATTCTGCAAATGGATGGAAAAAATTAGAGGGAACATTGGTGGTAACCGCATGTCTGTGCCATTTAGACGTTCAAATATTTCCTTACCTGGATGATTAGATATTCCGAGGGACATTAAACAACCAAGCCCAAAACAGCATCCTTGTTGTCATTCTCTAGATAAGTCCTGAATCTAAATTTTGACAAATTAAAGTTACAAGGAAAGGTTTCAGGCTATAGCTTTCCTCTCTGGAAGTCTCAAGTCCAACCCAATCTCAATGGTGCATTCCTGTGTGAAGCTCCTGGCCATGTAGCCTCATACACATAGCTAACTCCCGATGGCAGACTTCACCTTTGCTGTCTACAGGCCTGGCTCCATTCAGTATATCATCCTACCAGGCATTTTTTGGATATGCAAGTTTGCATACCTGCTTGAATGTTTCACTCTTTGGATTGATGGTTGGAAACAGGGATCATAAGCAAAGGAAGTCCACTTTTGTCCCCAGAACCTACTATGACTCTGGTAACAGATGCATCTACCAAAGGCTGGGGTGCCCATCTCATTCAACTTCCGGCACAAGTTCTTTAGTTACCCCAGGAAGTTTCATTCCATGTAAATGCAGGACACTTATGTCCACCATCAAGAACCAGGTGATACAAGTTCTTACAGACAACACCACTGTTAGTTTTTATCTGAACAAGCAGGGAGGTGTAAGGTCACCTCAGCTATGCCAAGAAGCTATACACCTGTGGAGTCTATGCATAAGGAACAGTATCTCCTTGAAAGTGTTCCACCTTCCAGGAGTGAGAAATACAATTGTAGGTTCCCTCAGCATGGATTTCATACACCATTGCAAGTGGTCAATCATAAAAGCCGTACCCCTCCAGATTTTCCATGAATGGCGGTACCAAGTTGGATTTGTTTGCAATCAACCTGAACAACAAATGCAAGAGATTTTGCTCCAGGGAGGGCTGCAGCCCAGGTTCCATCACAGATAACCTTTCTTCTCCCTTGATCCAGTTGTGTCCTATATGCATTCCCTCCAATTTCTCTCATTCCAAGGATAATCAGGAAACTAAAAAGAGAGAAAGCATCATTAATCTTAGTGACACCAGTTTGGCCAAGGCCGTACTGGTTCACAGACTTGCATCAACCCTCCGTCTGGCCACTGATAACTTTGCCGCTAGTCAAGGATCTCCTGTCTCAGACCCAGGGCAAGTCTCTGCATCCTAACCTCACATCATGGATGATCTCTGGTTAAGTACTCACGAGAGATCATGCTGCCAAGATGTTCAAACCGTCTTGGTAAGCAACAGCAAAGATTGCACGAGAGCCACATATACATCAAAGTGGAAGAGGTTTTTGGCATAAACTCAACACTTATTGTCTCATCGTACAGGAGTTAGACATATATTGGACTATCTATTGCACCTGAAATCATCTAGCCTCTCAGTTTGGTGATAGTCCACCTGTCTTCCATATCTGCATCCACCAACAGTTGGGTTTTCCATTTTCTTTCACTCTCTGGTTTTCAGACATCTAAAAGGCCTACTCAATGTTTACCCACCTGTGTCTGATTCATTATTTATATGGTATCGAAACCTAGTCCTCTCCAGGCTTGTTGGATCCACCTTAGATTGTGACCATAGGTTCAATCTACTTCTGTTGTCTATAAAGACTGCTTTTCTAGTGGTAATTACTTCCTTAAGAAGAGTTTCGGAACTTCAAGCTCTTCTGGCTGATCTTCCTTTCATGGTCTTCCACAAAGATGAGAAGTATCAGAGGAGTAGCCATGTTAGTCTGGATCTGTAAAAAGCAACAGAGAGTCCTGTGCCACCTTTAAGACTAACAGATGTCTTAAAGGTGCCACAGGACTCTCTGTTGCTTCATAAAGATGAGATTTTTCCTAGGTCACACCCAATTTTATCCCAGAAATGGTCTCAGCTTTCCATCTGAATCAAACTATTATTATGGGGTTTCAAGAAAAACAGCACTCTCCCAAAGATGAAGAAGACTCCACACCTTGGATGTTCATAGAGCTTTGGTGTTCTACCTGGACTGCGCAAAGTCCTTCAGAGTCTCTTCTAGACTTTTTGTAGCCCATGCTGAAAGAGTTAAGAGTTGATCATTGTCATCTTAGCATATCTCACATTGGGTTTCTGACTACATTAAGCTCCACTACCATGTTGCTGACATCTCTCCTCCACCAAGAATAATGGCTCACTTCACCAGTGCTAGTTCCGCTTCAGCAGTCTTTCTGAGCAATATCCAGTAGCTGTTAAGTGACACCATTGACGTGGTTCACTGTGCATATCTTTTTCAGACATGCTGTCACTCAAGCTTCTTATGACAATGCTAACTTTGGGAAGCTGGGGTTACAATCTCTGTTCAGATAATCCAGAATCCTTCCACTTGTAAGGGAACGGCTGATGAATCACCTGGAGTGTAATTTATATACACCATCACTCAAAGGAGAAAAAAGAGTTACTTACCTGTATAGTAATTGTTGTTTTTTGAGATTTTGTGCACATATACATTCTATGACTCTTCCACCTTTCCCACTACTTCAGACATTAGATAGACAATGATGCGAAGGAATGGAGAGGGAAATGGCAGACACATCCCTTTTATGCCCTCGAACAGTTGCATGAGGATACCATGAGCACATGTGCTGCCTAGTGATAGTGCTGACAAGTCTGATTCATGTGCTTTGGGTGCACTGTACCTGCAATGGAATATATATGTTCACAACACACCTTGAAGAACAACCGTTACTATACAGGCAAGTAACATTTTTTATTTTTTTTCTCAAGATGCCTTTGTCCACATGGATCCTATGACCTGTTCTCAGTACAAAGTTCTTTACCTGGATATCTGTATCGGTGAAGGATCTGAGTGCCAGTTGCTGCTGCTCTGCCTCTGGATAGGACACGAGGACATTCAGGCTAAATGTGCAGTCCCAATAGACCACATGTGTCAAACTCAAGGCCCGCGGGCCACATCCGGCCCGCCATACAATTATATCCGGCCCGCGAAATCGTTTTATATATCTGTTTTTAATGGCCCTGTGATATGACGCCCCAATAACACACACTACAAATCCCATGATGCAGTGCAATTGCCGCCAACGGCAAGCCGCGGTTCAAGTTCGCGGTCTGTTGATGTATACAACGCTAATATCAAATCAAAGCTAGACCCCAACAATGGCCAAGAGAAAAATTGATTCTGAAAACCGAGGCTTTCAAAGCCGGTGGGAGAATGAGTATATGTTTACTGAAATTGCAGGTAAACCAGTGTGTCTCCTTTGCGGGAGTAATATCACTGTAATGAAGGAGTATAACCTAAGACGGCACTACGAGACGAAACATGAGAACAAATTCAAAAACCTGAGCGCAGGACAGAAGCTACAAAAGGTAGAGGAGTTGAAGAAGAATTTGACATCCCAGCAGACGTTTTTCACCAAAGCAAAATCACAAAGTGAAGCTGCTGTGAAAGCAAGTTTCATTGTGGCCGAAGAGATCACCAAATCAGGACGGCCGTTTACCGAGGGGGAATTCGTAAAGAATTGTATGATGAAAGTGTGCGACGTCCTTTGTCCAGATAAAACGCGAGCGTTTGCAAATGTAAGCCTCAGCAGAAACACTGTTGCTAATCGGCTTTGTGAGATGGCGACTGATTTGAAAACACAGTTGATTGAAAGAGCAAAAGATTTTGTTGCATATTCCCTTGCCGTGGATGAAACTACTGACGCGACTGACACTGCACAGCTGGCGATATTTATCCGTGGTGTGGATTCCAATTTGTGCGTAACAGAGGAAATACTGGACATTAAATCGATGCACGGGACAACGAAAGGAGAAGACATCTTTGGAAATGTATTTCAAAGTGTAACCGACATGAAACTGCCGTGGGAAAAACTCGTTGGACTTACAACAGATGGCGCACCTGCTATGTGTGGTGAAAAAAATGGACTGGTGGGAAGGATGCGCTCAAAGATGCGGGAGGAGAACTGTGCCGGTGAGTTGACAGTGTATCACTGCATCATACACCAGGAATCGCTGAGTGCTAAAGTCCTAAAAATGGATCATGTGATGAACACTGTAACACAAACCGTCAACTTTATCAGAGCCCACGGTTTAAATCACCGCCAATTCCAGTCTTTTCTGCGGGAAATAGATAGCGAGTTTGGCGATATGCCATATCATACGGAGGTCCGGTGGCTAAGTCGGGGAAAAGTTCTCAAAAGACACTTTGAGCTGCGAGAGGAAATCTGCCAGTTCATGGACAGTAAGGGGAAAGACTGCACAGTTCTGCGGGATGAAAAGTGGAAATGTGAGTTGGCGTTCCTGGCTGACATAACGTCGCATCTTAGCGCTTTAAACCTTCAACTCCAGGGACGGGAGCACATAATAACCGATATGCATGATGCAGTGAAGGCATTTCAAGTGAAGCTGCGCTTATGGGAGACACAAATGCACCAATGCAACCTGTCTCACTTTCCCTGTTGCCAAGTAATACGGAACCAAGAAAGTGCCACAGTTTTCCCAAATGCCACCTTTGCTGAAAAACTCAGCGCGCTGCGCACTGAGTTCGCACGGCGCTTCAGTGACTTTGAGGCACAGAAAAGTAACTTCGAGCTGCTTCGCAACCCATTTGCAGTCGATGTGGAAACCGCACCTGTAGAAATGCAGATGGAGCTGATAGAACTGCAATGTAACGGGACACTGAAGGCAAAGTACGACACTGCGGGGCCAGCACAGTTCACTCGCTTCATTCCTGAAGCGATGCCGCAGCTCCGCCAACATGCGGCTCGAATCCTGTCCATGTTTGGCAGCACATATCTGTGCGAGCAGCTGTTCTCTGTGATGAAAATTAACAAAACGTCACACAGGAGTCGCCTCACTGATGAACACCTGCAATCGATCCTGAGAATCTTCACAACACAGAACCTAACCCCAAACATAAACGAACTTGTTGCAAAGAAAAGACTCCAAGTATCAGGCTCTGACTAAATAGGACAAGAAAATGGAATGTTATGATTTGTTATGATTATACTTTTGCTTTAAATTCAATTTTTTATTTATATTTTCAGATTTTTTAATATTCCAGCATGTACAGATTTTGAATGTATTGTATTGACAGGATATTTTTTTATGAAGAGCAAAATATTTTAAGTTGAAATGTATTTATTTTGGAATGATATCCTGTATTTTGGTTCATATTAATGGTTAAAAAACATAAATATTTAGTCTGTTAAATAAATGGTTATACTGTTCGGCCCGCGAGTTTTGAGTTTTGGCCCCCTGTGCAATTGAGTTTGACACCCCTGCAATAGACACTGCTGGCTAAAAGATTCTGGGTCCATGTGTGTGGGGCACACACACCTACAGTGTAGACCAAGGCATTTCAAACAACTCCAGTTACGTTAAGATAAGTAGCCTCTAAGATAGTTGCCAGAAGATTGGGAAACACAAGGGAAGGAATATGGATTCTGGAGGGGAGACATTTTTATTGATTTACTACTTCCTTCATGGAAGGAAATGCATCTTTAGAAGGCTTTTAGTAAGTGAATCAGAGCACTGGTTTTGTAGCTCTAAATATTAAAGTAGCTGATTATAGCTACCCTGAAATAGTCAACTGATTATATATTGGAAAAGTCCCCATTTGTCTCCTGACATTTTCTCCAATAAGATGTGTAAGATCCCTGAATTCTGTTGTGATGCTTCTGACAGTCAGTAGTATCAATTAATCACCTTGATCCAGATGTTTGCATTTCCAGTCACTAAATGTATTGCTAACACTATATAGAACAGTGAATGCTGGTACTAAGGGGTATGATATAGGATTACACAGTGTGTATTTTGTAATGGTCTCTATAATTACCCTTAAAATGGCTAGAGCACCCTCAAAGAAGTTATAAGATCTGCCTAACATAGCTGAAGTCCTCACTAAAGTCCTAATATTGATGGGCTTAGGTAAATAATTGGAAAGAATGGAAAAAATTAGCATTTTCAATGTGCTTGTGATGCTTTCTGGAGTGGCTCATAACGGTGAGTTCCTACCTCAAGGTAGGCTGTCAAAAACAGGGCAGACACCCCAAATTGGTGGTATGTTCTATAATTAGATTTCACCAATCCAGTATAGAGTCACAGACAGTGACTCTACCCCCATGGTTTTCACTATCCTAATAGCTCAGAGTTGACACATTCATGCACTAATAAACAGAAAAATTTCCTGGCAAGTAAGGAGCTCTGCAGAAACTGTTGGATGAATCTGGTTTTTTATTTAAAAAACAGATTACATTTCCAGCCCTTATAATTGTGAATAACCTCCCAAACGTTGTCGACACTATTCCATTTTTTCTCCTGAACCCACACTGCAGACATGCCACCTGAAACATTTGAAGTGTGAATTCTCTAATACGTAAATCCTGGCTTCTCTACACAGCCAGAATCACAATTTTTTTCCACAGTTGACTGTTCAGTGGCAGCAGTTGCGCTCTGTAGTCACTACTTCAGCCATATGATGGACCGTGCCCCACTTGCACTCTCAGCATGCTAAGGGGAATGGCTCCATGCAATGTAATCCATTGCCCTCTCCTCCAGATACACAATGTACTGTGGCACACAGGGAGCCTTCATGTAGTTTGGCTCCATAATACACAGGATCTGTACATCTTCATAGGTTCTTCATATTCTGACCCACTCTGTGTGTAGTGGAACCACAGGGGTTTTGCTACATGAAGGTTCTCCATGGTTGCACAGAAAGGCATGGTAAACTGCCTTTGTTCATGGTGTGTCTCATGCATATCTTTCTTAGACGTATCCTTCAAAGCAGCTATATGTCTGAAAACTTGGGAGGTTTCAAGCATCCCTCTTCCATTTGTTCCAAAATTTGAGCACACTTAGAGCACTGGTGACAAGTAGGATTAATTTTCTGGACCTCCTATATGCTTTCTCCAAGGTTGTTCGAGGTTGGTGCAGGAATCTGACTTTTTGAGTGTCCAGTCTTTAAACCTTTAATTTTTCTTTTTAATTACATTACTAATATTTTATGATATAACATATCAGCCATGAGTATCTGAATTAAGTTTTTGTTAAGAGAATTATAAGAAGTGTACTTTCTTATCCTATTAAAATGGGGAATAGCTGACAGTTTATTATTTGATGTGGCATCATTACCTTGAAGTTTCAAAGTAGGCTCAACTGTGCTCACTCTGCAGACACAAAAATGAAGACTATAACATCTTGACATTAATTTGTTTATTAAATATGCATAACATCATTATTGCTAATTTTACTCAGCAGTATTCTGACACTGTCATTGTTTGAAGTCTGTACTCAATAAGTGTTTCGGTTTATTCATTCCAAGAAATCTTGAGTTATATCAGTTTAATATTGGGACATCTGGTTATAGTACCTCATAGTACCATATTTGCCTTATGGGAGTGATGAGGTATGATTTTGAAAGTGGACTATCTGCAATACTCAGGAAGTGCAGAAATGATGCTAGAACATCTTTTCATTATTGCCCTTATACATTACTGTATATAGAGATTCAGACCTGTGTAATCCAATCTTAGTTTATCCATGGGTCTTAGAATTCAGTGACTGTGATGAGTGATCAGTTGTGTGTCAGATGAGGTACATATAATTTGAACTGTTGGGTTGAATGATAAATGTGTCCTTTTCTTTACAAATAGCCTAGAAAGTGAGACAGAATGTTTCAAGAGGAGGTCATCTCTTTTTTGTGTATTCACACTATGTTAAATATGAGCGTATGATTGAGAAGATTTACATAATTACATAATTCATTGGTGTGATTCTGAGAAGTCATGTTAAAAGCAAATTTACAGATGTTTCTACATTTTTAATAGTGTATATTCCTTTTTATTGTTGGTCCTCAGCTGAGCTAGATGCTGAGCATGCCCAGAAGGTTTTGGATATGGAGCATACCCAGCAGATGAAGCTAAAGGAGCGTCAGAAGTTCTTTGAAGAAGCCTTCCAGCAGGATATGGAGCAATACCTTTCTACAGGATACCTGCAGATAGCAGAGAGACGAGGCAAGTTTTGAAATATCCTCCATTTAATCCATAGACCCACAACTAGAAGGCTAGTGAGAGGATTGTTTTGGTTTTATTTTGACACTTTTATTAATACAGTGCACAGTAAGTAAACACGGCAATGCAGTGCGTTATAGGAGAGAAAAGGGTATATCTTTTTATGTTTGATCTTTGTTTTATAATGCAGTACCAGCGCTAGTCAAGGAAGAACATAATTATTGCTGAGTACAGTATTGTACTATGCTGCAGGTGTGAAAGATGGGGATATGCTATACTTGGGGAAAAAAAGTAATCAAGGGAAGGAATAGGGTTGCATCTCCGTTCGCACACTGACATCAGCATTGTTTGAGACTTTTAGTAATATGCATACTTAAGGTATTTCTTTGGCTTACCTGTTATATAGTCAGTTTTACTGCAAAACAAAAGGTAAATAAGAGTTCATATGACAGCTATAAAAATAATTATTTTAGTCATTATTTGATGTACTATAATTGTGGCAGAGTCAAAACACAAACTTCTTTTGGGGGCAGCTGAAAGTACTTGTACCTCACTTAGTTGTCCTGGTTAATGTTGTTTCGTTGCTGATCAATTAGAGAACATGCTCCTTTAAAGTTGCACAATGCTCCCTTCTAACATTGTTTGGCAGCCGCCTGCTTTGTCCACTGCTTGCAGAAAGAGCAGCCCATTGCAGCTAGCGGGTGGGGGCTTGGAACCAGGGTGGACCAGCAGCCCCCCATCAGCTCCCCGCTCCTGTAAGTTCCCTGTGCGGCAGCCGCCCAGCAGGCTATCAATTGCCAGGCAGTTCAGC
Organism: Trachemys scripta elegans; assembly: GCF_013100865.1. Lineage (NCBI taxonomy): Eukaryota > Metazoa > Chordata > Testudines > Emydidae > Trachemys > Trachemys scripta. The sequence goes on from NC_048299.1 coordinate 174,788,161, forward strand.
TATCCCTCCCCCCACTGTCATGTGCTGCTTCTGCCCTCTGCCTTAGAGCTGCTCCCGGAAGCCTTCTGCTTGCTGTGCGGTGGGGGGGCAGAGAAGAGGGAGGTTAATGTTGGGGTGTCGTCCCCCCCCGCTTACTCCATCTCCATAGAGCAGGGGTGGGACATGACAGGGTTCAGGACGGAGGGAGCTTGCTGGAAGCAGCTGCTGTGTCAACTTGCTAATCTACTAAAAGGCAATGTGCAGTCAGCATACTTAAAGTGGCAATGCGCATCTCTCTGTCTCTCTCTGCCATGCTGTCTCCCGTCCCTTGATTCGTGCGGCTTTGTAGAGTATGAGGGTACATTAATAACAATGTGTTAACCCTTGAGGGCTCAGCCGAATTCTAGTTAATCGTTTAACAATAAGGCATTCCCTGGGAAATATCCCACCCTCTGACTCCACCACCTCAACCAAGCCTCACAATTATCATTGCTGTGTACAGTATTAAATTGTTTATTTAAAACTTATAATGTGTGTGTATGTATGTGTGTCTGGTGAAAAAAATTTCCCTGGAACCTAGCCCCCCCATTTACATTAATTCTTATGGGGAAATTGGATTTGCTTAACATCATTTTGCTTAAAGTCGCATTTTTCAGGAACATAACTACAACATTAAGTGAGGAGTTACTGTACATTTTTAAATATGTTTATTAGGTTAAAGAAAAGAGGTTTCTTCAAGTATTTGATGTTGGCATTATACTGATACTAATAAGAAGTTTGCACTTGTCTTTAATGGTGTGAAGTCTCCATATGGGACAATACCTTGTACATTTGTCTAGGCCAGGGATGGCCAAACACAGCTTGTGAGCCCCATGTGGCTCTTTTACAGTTAAAGTGTGGCTTGCAGAGCGCCACCCCTTTTCTCCGCCTACCAGACTGGATGGGAGGAACTTGAGGCTTCTGCCCTGTGGTGGGACTAGGGATTTCTGCCAGAGATGACTGGTTCCTCCTGACTGGGGGGCGGGAGGGGCACAATTTAAAGTTTCCCCCAACAGCTTGAGTCACGCCCTCCCCTTGCCCTCAGCGGCCCCTCCCTGTAGTTCCCAGGTGTTAGTGCTGCAGGGAGGAGCTGCTGCATTAGCTCCATGGGGAGAGGCAGCAGCAAAGGGAGTGGCTCTGTCTGCAGCTCCCAGGTTGCCGGCTTCAGCAGCTGCTGTGCAGGGAGTGGGCCTAGCAGCACCATGTGACTGAGCAGGGTCAGTAAACCCTGGCAGAAAACTAGGGGGCACACCTGTTGGGGCTCAGGGCTTCAGTAGGAGTAGGTCTGAAGCGCCCGAGCCTGGGCAGACAACTTCTGTGTGGCTGAAGCCCTAAGACCCCTTACCCACGAGCACCGGCAGGCTTGCCCCAGCTCTTGAACTTCTGAAGATTGTCGTTTGCAGCTCAGAGGGTCAGTAAGTTTGGCCACCCTCCGCATGACAGTCTGCTACCACTGATCGCACTGGTGGGTTGAATGGGAAGAAAGAACACCTGCCTTTTGAGAATTACAACTCTTCCTTGCATTTTCACAACTCCTGTGTGTTGATACTTGTACATTGTCCAGTCTTGTACTTTTTCTTTCTTGAGAGATTTTTGTTAAATGTGCAGGTGGGGAATAGAGTTGTGACGCAGGAAGAAGAAAACGTTTGGATTAGTAAGCACCTTTGGGCAGGTCTGTCTCTTCATAGGCATTCCTATAGCACCTGCATGACAGGGCCCTGATCCTTATTGTGGCTTCTGAATTATCTTCTTTTTCTTCTTAGCATGTGCGCAACGTGCCTCAGGTGGCATGTGACCAGGATTCATCACGGAATTTGGTCCATTGGTTGGATCATTAGCTTCCCCGTTTGGGCCGGGTACTGAGTGTGATATGAATGCTGATCCATGCCCCCCCAGCTTCTGGGTTCTACAAATATTAATACTAATAAAATACCTTTTTGCAAAGATAATGACGGCAGCCTGCTCTAAAACAATGAGCAAGAAACAAAGAAGTCTTTCCTGCTTTTGTAGGTTCTGAGAAGCTATTTATAATTCATATCAAAAATCTATAAATACGATAACTTCTATTGTTATCAAGATCAGACCTTGTTGTTTTGTCTCTAAGCGATTACCAAAGCTGTTTCCTATCAATAATCAATTTTCCTTGTTTGCCAATGTATGTAATATTTACATTTTGAGAATAGCTGTTTAATAATTAAGGATGCAGTACAGTAATGTGGCAATTGTGGAAGCCTTTGTAATAACATTACAAAGCTGATGGTCTTTGCCTAGAACATGCGCTGCATTGTCAATTCACTCATATTGTTTATTGCTGCAGAGCCAATAGGAAGTATGTCTTCCATGGAGGTGAATGTGGACATGCTGGAACAGATGGACCTGATGGACATGTCTGATCAAGAAGCACTAGATGTCTTCTTGAACTCAGGAGAGGACGATAGCATACTATCTCCCATTTTGGGTATGAAATGAACGGTTAAGGCATGCCTTGTAAATTATCTAGTTGTGCTTGCACTAATAAATCACTAGGACTCTAATCTAGAATGTTTCATACTGTATCTGTTCTCTAAAGGTTAGTATTTCCTACAGAACCTCAGTCATGATGCATAAGAGCTTACTGCAAAGCTGCTTGATTTTTCCAGGAGACCTCTTTTTTCTTCTGGCCCTAGGCATCCCTCTGAGTGTCTTGGGGTTAGACGGCTTGTACATTTTTATTGTTTAGGTAATGAAAGAATCTACGTTATAGGATCTTTGGCTTTATATATATATAAAAAAGTTATCAATGGGCATTTTAATTGTTTATATATATAAAACACACATTGAACTTCAGCTTTTAACAGCTTTAATTTCTTTGCAGTAGTTAAGCTTTTTATTTTAAATAGAATACTTTTCCCATAATTAGTCTTGAATTTGTCATTTTGAAGTAAGCCAAGACCACTTTCATCACAAAAGCTGCTCAAAGCTGTAGGCTCTCTTTGTCAAGACTCACAGGGAGATGTTTGGGCTGGAACTCAGCATTAAATGATTGCCTTTCTAGAGTTTCTCTACACTGGCGTATTCAGGTATGTTACTTTACTAATTGAAGAGAATAACTTACAGTAGGACTGAGACATTCAGAATTACTTTGTATGACCTGGTACTCTGTTCAACTTGTATTCTGCTTTTATTTATTCAGACAGTAAGTAGCTTATAAAATATATTTTTTGATCCATGTTGATCTGAGCCATGTTACAGGTAGTGCTGTAAACTTTTTTCTCTAAAAAAAAAAAAAAAAACTACTGAGGAATGCTGCCATTCCTCCCTTTAAATCAGAACTCACTCAGTTTCTCTTTGCTTTCAGGTACTGACTTGGTATTCTAAAGCAGCAGTTCTCAAACTGTGGGTCGTGGCCCTGTTTTAATGGGGTCACCAGGGCTGATGTTAGACTTGCTGGGGCTCAGGGGCCAAAGCTGAAGCCTGAGCCCTACTGTCCTGAGTGGTGGGGCTTTGGCTTTGGTCCCCCCACCAGAGGCAGTGGGACTTGGGTGGGCTCAGGCTTTGTTTCTTCACCCCACCCCATGTAGTAATTTTTGTCAGAAGGGGGTCGTGGTGCAATGAAGTTTGAGAATCCCTGTTCTAAAGCAATTACATTATTTTATATCCTTTGTTAATTTTTTAAATATATTAAGACAGTGTGATTTAACATACCTTGATATATGGAGATGTACTGGGACCTCTTACTGTAGCATGCCTGAACAGTCTAGCTGTTGATTGCAGAAGATTAGAGATATTTGGTCACCTCAAGCAGTTGCTGTACATTAACATTTTATTCTACAAAGTGCAAAACCTTTGTTCTCACCAAAATGCCTTTCTCAACAAAAAAAAAAAAAATCAAAGCCAGAATTTTTTAGGAAAAGTGATGTCAAGAATAACTGTCCTTAAACCTAATGATATTCAACCTGCCTCTTCAGAGGAAAGAAAATCTTTTATTTTCACTATCAATACATTAAGTAAAACACTGTCTGAAACCATCCGCCACCTTAGGATAAGTTTGTCACAAACCAGGCGGGGTGGCATGGAGGGGTAAAATTTCCTGGGGTTAATTCTCCTGCCAAGATTAGTTGTATGCCCTGGATATGAAAAACACTTACCTCTGTAACAGGGTTAACTTCTTTTGATTAGCATGAAGGGTCTAAATGCTTATTGCTGATACTTAATTCAGAGGATTGTGTTTTAAAGTGTCGTCTGTGCATTTATTAACATTTTATCATGGTTGGAATTGGAACAGACAGTACTTATAGACTTAAAAAAATGTTAAAGCTAATGTTAAAATTATATAATACACAGGTTAAGGAAAGAGTGCCTGTACATCTGGGTGTAGTGCTTAAATTATTCAAAAGTAAAAAGGTTGGTTGGAAAGTCATAAGATACATATAGTATATAACCTTAATTTAGGATACTGCAGATTAATAAATTCAGTGATACAGTTAAAGTATTATTATAACCTTTCTGAGTGGGTTACCCGTTAACTGGATGCTAAGAATAGCTTGTGAAATGCAAATATAGCAATGAGTGAAGTATTTGAGAATTTAGGATAGGTTGTACAATCCATCAGGGAGGTTCGTCAGTTACTTTCCCAACTTTTCTCAATGGCACTCGAGCTCATCTCTCCTGTTATTGCTGATGTCTGGTGATGTGTTCTAGATAGATGCCCCTTGACCACCTGATGGCATCTGACACCATGAGGTGCTGCATCAGCCGAGCATAGCGCTGACCAATTCTGCATTCTTGCAACACTCGCTTATTACTGGGTTCCCATGGGCCAAGGGCTCCGACAGTCAGCATGAAGTTTGAACCTCGTAACCCCTAGCTCTCAAGGTGTCCCCGCTTTTGAGATCAGGCGTCGTGGAAGGCCGGGGTCCTGTTTTCAAAGGGAACTATGACATCCACCATGACTATCTTCTTCCTGTGGCGATGTCCGGTTGCAGTTGGCTGTCTGTTCCGGGGATGGCGGGGGTCACAGCCACCTTCCCTATTGGTGGCAGGATGGTGCTAACAAGGTGATCTTGGATGGTGTTGTGGCACAGCTGCCAGGCTCTGGAATGGGGCCTGCAGCTACACAAGACGTTGGGTAGTGTCTCATTGGCATAGCCGCACTTCCTGCATTGCTTGTCCTAATTCCCATGACAGATGGCTCAATTCAGCAGGACACAGTTGAGCAGGGTCCTGTAGATGAACCTCCAGTTGGCAAATTGGGTGAAGCTGCCCCCGAGGTGGAAGTGGTTGCTGGCGTCCCATTTGCATGTCACCTCCAAGGCCTTCCCCTGGTCTGGCTTCCATTTCAGGTTTTCCATGTACTGCCAGGGGATGGCATCCTTCAGGGTCCTCTCCAGCTTGGTTCTAGCTCTCTGAGTGATGATTGTGTGCTCTGCATTTTTCACCTGTGGCACCAGGACTCCCAGTTCTTGGCGTTCCTTGCACCACATCCAGTGGCAGCCGATACGTTTCTCCAGTTGTTGCGTAGCATTGCAGGGATGAGTCTAAAGTGAAGCAGTCTCCCCCGTCTCTTCCAAATTTGCCTTCCAGGGAGCCGCTCAGGTACGTGGCAACATCTTGGTTGGAGGGGGTCCTGATGATTCGCTTCCTGATGACATCATGCAGAGCACTCTCCGTGATGTTCCTCACCATGGCATCCAGGCACATCAGAAGGCAGCAGGCGTGAGAGATCACCGCAATGTTGCACAGATCACCCATTCGAGGGACATTGGCACTGCCCTGCCGATGTGAAATGTACACCAGTTTATTGCTGGTGCTCCGGGGAAGAAACATCCACTTCTTCACTAGCTGCCTGATGGTGCTGTCCACCTCGTTCAGAGGTACCTTCACCATGGCAGATCCCCTCAGGACAAATGAAATATGGGGGATTAGGAAGGTGTTCAAGGCATTGATCTGCCACCATGGTGCCAGTATGGAACAGTCGATCTTGCCCACGTCTCGTAGGATCTTGGCAATGGTATCCTCAGGTGTCTGCCGGACTCAGAAACCTATGGGCGTGCCGAGATGTTAGTATGCTTGCCCATCCTCCAGGAAGATCAAGAGTTCACCCTGGATCGGGAACGGCGTCGCCTGGACTGAGAGTCCCTTCTACTGCTGTCAATATGCAGGGATGCACATTTCCTAGCATTGAAGTGGAGCCCCATCTAGTTGGTAGCCCAGCTGGTGACATTGACTATTTGTTGGAAACTCTGAGTTGTCTGAAATGAGGACCAGATCATCTGTATAGGCCAGGATATTTACCCTGTTGCCATACAGGACCTTGTGTGCGAGCAGAGTGGGTGGAAATGAATAGAAAAGATGGTCCTTCCAGGGGAGAGGAATGTGTCTGCGAGTAAGCCCAGATGGTGACTGTGAAAAGAGCAGAACTGTGGATACTTCCTATTAGACCTTTGTGCGACAAAGTACATCTGGGAAGTTCTCCCTCTCTGGAAAATGTCCCTCAAATGGACCATTCGTGGTTGGAGAAAGATCTGCTGAGATGATCCACTAATGCATTCTGTGTCCCTGGAAGGTGGGAACATTTCTTCTTAACTCCCACATGGAGCGATCAGTTAGATTCTGAGCAGAGGAGCAAGAACCAGCCATCCAACATCAGACAAACCAGAAGCAAAGGAACCCTCAGGGCTGCTGAGCCCTGCCCCCCATCATCCTAAACTACCCTGTCCTACAATTGCACTCATACATTTGTCCAGCTCTTGTTGCCTGATTCTTTAGGGGTTACTGATTCTATTATTGGTTTCCAATTAGAAGAGCTGGGGATGGTAGGACTCTAGTCCCAGAATCAAGGTTATCAAATTCAATATCTGGTTGGGAACCCCAGTGTGAATAATGATTACACTCACGTGGAGGGCAAAGCAAAGCTTTAACCACTTATTTTAACACAATTAGGAAAGACACACATGCTCCAAACCACATAAAAATGTAGCAAAAATAGAGAGAAAGTAATATCTTGTACCATTCCTCACATATACTCACCCCCTTTCTTGGGGATTTGGTGGTCCTGCTCTGTCCTTGGTGTGGCAAATAAGTCCGCTGGTCCAGATTCTGCCTTACAGCATGGTCTGGCCTATTAGAGAGCCTAAGGTCTGTCATAAATATTCATACTAATGTCCATCTTCCTCACCCTAATGTCTTTATCCTATAGGTTAGTTAGTATATTAAAGATTTTAGCTTATTACCATATACATCAATTTGTTACCAAGACAAGTTTGCGGTTAAGCATCTGTCACGGTATCTCTCCTTAAAATAGCCAAGTTCAGTGTTTCTGCAGTTACCTGGTATCCTTTTGTACAGAATCTCCCCCTTAAGCCCGCTATTCCCAATTCCCCAAAACTCAAGCTGACCATTTGGCCACTTATCTGTGCCAGAGTTAATAGGCCTCAAGGCCTTAGGCTTAAGGTAGTGCCTTAGAGGTTCTTTGTGTTACTGATAAGCAAACTAAAATGCTAAAGCTAGCTCTGTGGACTACATGCTCTCTTAAAACAAAATTGTTTGCCCACATGCGTTCTGTTGGGAGCCTGTTCCAGTTCTTAGTGTATACTGTGTGCAGATTTTTCCAACTTTTTTACATATTCAGTTACTAGCCTCCCACGGCAGCTTGTGCTCAAACAAATAAGCAAAATTGTATTGCATGAAGAGGCAGTGTGGTCTATGGGATAGGATATTGGCCTGGGACTATGGTGATCTGGGTTCTATTCTTGGGTCTGCCATTGACCTGCTGTGTGATAAGTCACTTCCCCTCTTTGTGCCACCATTTCCCTTCCCACCCTTTGTCTGGAGTGCAAACTTTTTGTACAGAGACACAGTCCCTGCCCTAATCCCTAGCAAAATAGACTCCACTTCTCTGTTGCAGCCTCCTAGTGCCACTGTAATATAATGTATTTTCTTATTCTTTGGTTGTTAACTTAATTCTGTGAGACAATCTGAGACAGCAAGAATCAACCTTAGAGCAGTTTAGTGACTACTGAGCTTGAGCAATATGTGCAAAGACACTTTCTAGCCTTGGCAGGGTGAACACAATGCACCATTTAAAATTAAAGTTCCCTTTCTCCCATCCCCTATAATTCCTTCCTTCCTTGTAGAACTGGAATTTTACAGGTAGGGGGTGGGGGTGAATTTGTTTGCTCTTGTATTAGAACTAGTTGATACTTAACCTTTCAGCAACAGGCATTCTAATTAGTTGGACACTAATTTTCCCCTCTCCTAATACAAAATACACATATGTTAACCAAGACAAAATCATCCAGTTAATACATTTTAATTATTTTTTGTCCTTGCTCCCTGAGATTTAAGTTACAGCGATGGGAAATTTGGTTGGGTACAGGAGGAAAGTGCATTTGTGTATAGCTTTAGAACAGCAGTCATCAAACTGTGGCTGGGGCCCCAAAGTCAGTCCTGACCCTGTTTTAATGGGGTCAGCAGGGCTGGTGTTAGAGTTGCTGGGGCCTGTGGTCAAGGTCAAAGCCAAAGCCCTGGGCAGCAGGGCTCAGGTTACAGGACCCCCCTGCCCAGGGCTGTAGCCCTTGGGTTTCCACTTTGCCCCCTGCCTCCCCCCATCCCTTCTCCATGCAAGGTGGCAGGTCTCAGGCACGCTCAGGCATCAGTCCCCCTCTTCTGGGGTAATGTTGTAATTTTTGGTGTCAGAAGGGGGTTGCGGTGCAATGAAGTTTGAGAATTCCTGCTTTAGAATATTAGTTTTGCTGTACTAATCCACTTCATTCCAAAAAATAATACAAACTCATGGGTTTGCATTTAAGTTACTGTTAAGTGGATTATACTAAAATGTTCCTGTAAAAAACAGAGCATTATTTGATGATAATGGAGATTACTCAGACATGTGACAAAAGAATTAACAGTACTTCTCCTGTTTCTCTTGCACCTCCCTTTAGAGTGTTGCTTGGGCCCAAGATACACTATTACATTAAAATTTGGAGAGCCTAATCACATACTTTGGCCTCCAAGGGGCCAGAGGAGGGCTGTAGGATGGGAAGAGAGCTTTTCCAGAATAACTATCTGTAAACCTTCCTTGTTCTAGCTCTCTTTCCTTATTGAGTAGTTCTTAGCCATCTACTGGAGACTTACTGATAACTGGAGCTAAGGCTTACCTTAGGTAACTTGAAGTATTAAATGGTGAAATTCTACTTCTCCTGCAGATTTTAAAAATCACATTAAAAATTGTCAACTCAAAACCCCCCCTCACTTTAGGAAGTGGTGGGGAGGAAGGATAGCTTTATTGTTAAAGCATCAGAATGAGACTGGCAAAGCTGGTAATCAAACCCAGATCTCAGACTTCCTCTGACACCATGGGTGAATCTTAATTCCCTGTGTGTGAATACTATGGTCTCTCTTTCATCCTTTGTCTTATGAGTATTTTGGGGCAGAGACTAGTATAAGGAGGCTCTTATCCTAAGGTTGGTTTACACAGGAAGACTCAGAGAAGCTAATCCAAATGAACTAAAGCTGTGAATTTAAGCTGCATTAAACTCCTGTGTTGACATTCAAACCAAATTAAGGCTACTTTTAATTCATTTCAAAGCTATTCAGAATTAGTGTTCCAGCATAGACAAACCCTTGGTTGTGGCCTCTTCCTGCTAATGCAGTACAAACAGTGAGTAAATTATTTTGCGGTAGATGCAGAAATCTGAATTGGCTTCGGTCACGTAAATACCAGAATCACTAACCATTACAGGGAGAATTAATGGGTCATCGCCAGCAGCCAGAACAAAGTTCAACTGTGACGCTTGCTTAGTCTCACAACTTGATCTAAATTATCTGCATGATTTAGATGGAGAAACAGTTTCTAAAGGTGCTAGGACTCAAACCACTTTGGGCTTTACAGAACAACCTCTCCATCTTAAATTACACCTGGAAACAAATGGAGAAATGCAGTCCATAGAGTGAATGTATAAAACTACCTCAGCTGTGGACCACCACTTAACTAAGCAGTTGGCTTATCAGTCATTGCATTAATGGCTCTGTGCTAGTACATCCAGTATGTTAACCACCCTGCTGAATAGTGATCCATTTTAATATTAACAGCATAATCAGCCCCAGTCAATATCATACAGACTACAGCTCAATAGATGGATTAATGGTTTTTTGTTGTCTTTTCTCCTTACTATTTGAAGGGCCTGAATCCAAAACCGGGCAGAATGAAATAAGCCTCCAGGTTCCAAGCCAGTCTGAATTAAGGCAAAAATTGTCTTCATCATCATCAACCTGGACTGACTCTGCCAGCCAGGGTACCAGTGAAGTAGAGTCTCCTGTTATCCAGTCTGATGAGGAGGAAGTTCAAGTGGACACTGCCCTTGCTGCTGTAAATACTGAAAGAAAAGGTACTTCAGATGTCAGTGATGAAAGTGACTCTCAGACTGTTTGAATCCTAGCACCATATCTTCTAAGAATCTTTGACTTTTGAATGAACGAAGAGCTCGCCCATGTTGTAGGAATTAGTTAACTAATCATGAAAGTCTATAACGTTGCCAGCCATGTGGATTTTTTTTTTAAATTGCCTAAACCACACACTTTAATAATAAAGTTTTGGGGTTTTTTGGAGCAGTCAAGCTTTGTATATACTGTGTATAGAACTAACAGGGATATTGGATAATCTTTAAATTCCTTAACACTGATGTCACAATGTTCCTTATCTGCATGTTTGAGATGTGGCTGAATATAGAAGATTCACAAACAAAACCTTACATGCTGCCAAAGACACTGATGCAGCAGCATCCACTCCCCCCAAGTTGAATTTATTGGGATAACTTTAGCTACAAATGAAAGATACTTACCAAGGGATGCGAGTTGCACATTGAAATCTTACCTTTCTGCTGGAGCAGCCATCTTAGCACTGTTACAAGCATGCTCCTTTCATTGAATAAAGTATTTCTACCCCAGCCTTGTCTTCCTACTTATACCAAAACATTTTCTGCAAGTTAATTTTATAATGGGTATTTTGGGAGAATCACTTAGTGATTAGAAAACCTAATCATACAGCTTTTGCTTTGTTGCCTAATCTGCTGTTCTACAGTAACTTTAGTTTGACCACATCTTGATAGAAAAATTTAGGGAAAAAAATGACTACACCATGACTTAACTCTAGTGTGGACCTCCTACAGACTTAACATCGGGGTGGATCTGCCCTCCTAACAAAGACCCTGAGAGCTGAAGAGCCTCATTCTGCTTATCAATATGAAGCTGCTCCTGCACTGAGGGACAGGGAAATCTAGCCTAAGGAAGCTAAAAGTAAAAGGTGACTGGCAACAGGCAGCTGTTACCTTCCAAAAGACCCTCCTTTCTCGTAGTTAGTGGCTTGGAAAGAGGTAGTCCCCACATCCGGCCAGCTGGGAACTGGCCAATTTCCTAAGGATTCAGCTGTTTTGCTTGCTTTTTGGTAGAGTGGTTCTTGTCTTAGCACTGTGAAATTAAATCTGGAAACAAATTTTTGCATGATAAATTAACTTATTTCAATTTAATGAATGAGATTAAAAGTCTAACCCTTTCTTAAAGAAATAGCTCATTTCACTCACTCACCTCCCAGAAGACAGACAAAGTGTCCAAAAAAAGTTTTGTTTTTATTAAACCTTGTAGTACAAACCTGAAAAGTAAACAAAAACTGGCAATAAACAACATGAAGTCTTTCCTTACAAGGAAAGAGAGCAGAGCAGCGCTAATAAATTAAATGTCAAACTGTAAGCCATTGTCAGAAGTTTACTGTCAAGAGGGAAAAGTACACAGCAAGGCCATAAAAACCAGACAACCACATTTAAAAAACACTTGACTCTGTTTATGTTATTGTTAAATATTCCAAAACAGTTCAGTCTTCTGCAACAACAACCAACAAATTGTATTATAGGACTTTCCTGACAGTCACCACTGGCAAGCTCAGTGCAATATGGGTAGCTACGGTATTGTTGAATTCAATTATGAAACAAAACAGTTTGTGAAAACATTTTCCCTTTTTTATTCCACACATACTGTACACACAACCAGAAAAGGGCAACAGCTACTCCATTATTATTTTTTGTTGTTGTTCAGTGATGTAAGCAGCACTTATAAATGTTACAAGAAAAACCCTGTAAGCATCCAATCCAACCGATGAAGAAAGTGAAACGTAAGGCTTTTCTTCATCTTGTCTCTATACCACCCCACCCCCCCCACCCCAAGAAAAGGCTCAAGTATTTAAAACAATTTACAGGCGTATGTACAAAAGGTGTGATTTTTTTTTTGTTACAATATGAAGAGAAAAAATAGACAAGATGAGAGCAAATGCATTTTCACATTCAAAAGAAAGATGCAGACCTGCTAGTGGCTCTAAATGTGATCATATAATGAAAAATTCAAAACAAAAATTAATGCTGACTGTGTAGAGATGTGAAAAACAGCAGTGGAATGGAAATGGAATGTTAGAAAGATTGCACGTCTATGACAAAGAAGCACTTATGGCTTCAATCACTTTTTTATTTTTTAAAGGATGCTATTGAAGGGTTTTTGATAAAGTAGCCAACAGCACCAAAAAATAACAGAATGGATTTCCTAATGAAATCAGGCACAGTTTTCCCTCATTTGACTCCCTCAAGGCAGGCAGTCTTTTTTTCCTTCTCTCCCCCCCCCCACCCTCCCTCCCTCAAACAGATGCATAGTGATGTGCTGGTAAAAGAGAACATATTTACTCCAAATCTCCTCATTTTGCTTATGGTTAGGAAACAAAGTCCATCTTCAGCTGCCATAACCTCCCAAAGAAAGTGTGTATTCTCCAATTTAAAAAATTACAAAACTCATCTTGCCTGTGACAGAATAAAAGACAGCCAAAGTAAAGCAATTTCTTTCAAGTTTTGTTCCTATCCCTTTTCTCTCTAGAAAATCTGCTCACATGACTGGAGAACAAATTATAAAACACATCAAACTTTAACCTATTCAAAAATGGGTTAAAAGCCTTTTTTCACAGTTACCAAAAAAGGCTTTTTTCAGCCATAGGGCCAGTACAAATTAATATTTTATCAGCCCCCTTGCCGGTTTTAAAACAGTGAACATACGGCAGTTTAAAAAAATTTGACTGCTGTATATAACTATCCTAAGTACAAAAAAAATTCAACAGTTTAATGCTAAAACAAAATTAGTTCTCTAAAACCAGAAGAAAATCTTCTTTAGAGCTAGTGCAAAGACAGCTTGTATTCTACAGCAAGTACTCCAAACTATGGTATAATAATTACAAAAAAATATATATAAATTGACAAAATGAGTGTTGGCATCTTCAGGATTAACTTGAAGCACTTTTGGATGAACTGGAGGATGAAAGCCTAGATGATGGCACGTCGACTGTTGCTCTCTTACGAGGTCCTCTTTTTGGTGTAGGCTTGCTGATACAGTTCTCGATGTTGCCATTTTTACCAGAGACTTTCCCACAGAGATTGACTAGACCGATTATTTGTTCCTGTTCAGAGAGGGGACAAAACAACAAAGTTAATATCTTGTTTCTCTTTTTTCCCAGCTGCCTAAGATACTGGTTTTAAAAGCAATCCTATTAACAGAATCCTGGCAGAGATGTTATGTTCAGAATCTTAGAACTGTGAGGGTTGAGAAGGTTCTCAAACAATCCTATTGGCTGCTCAGCCCTTCCACCAAACTTAAAGACAATAGTCTGAAAAAGGAGACCTTGCACAAAATTCCAAGCTCTAAATACAGTAGTTTGTAGAGAATCTGGCAGCAGAGTAAAGAGACATGAGTAACACTGCACCCCTGTGCACCAGAGTGCGGTGCCTGGAGCTGGGGCAAGACCCACTGCAGGCTCACTCTCCAGCCCCCTCATTGGGCTGGGATTACTCACTCAAATTTGAAGTCACGCTACCCATAAGATTTTCATCGCTGTGACAAATCTGCAGCCCTAGCCATACATTAGAAACAGCTGAAAGATCAGTCTCAAAATGCTTGGAACACTTGAGACTGATTACACAGAGCTGCTCCTGCCACCCACAGGTCCTGCTAACAACAAACTGCTTCTTCCTGATGTGTGAATGAGTACAGCTCCCAAACCCCCCTCTGTCTAGCAGCCTCTCTGCTGCTGCAATTGCTAAGTCTTCTGTTCTCCAGCATCACTCCTAAACTACTGAATCACATTGTGCTGATTTGGTTTCTAACCTACCTCAAATCACTACTGTGACTCCATCCACCAACACTACAAGATTACCAGTAAAGTTTCAGGCTGGACTCATGGTAAGTCAAATTTACTTTAATTTAGTGAGAGCTTGTATTGAAGTTACTGTAAATTGACAAATGAAAGTACATCATAATTTACAAGGGTCCCAACCCAATAAATACCTCCCCCCGAAAACGCCTCACCTTTACAGTTGATGAGTTACAGCTCTCTTCTAACTGATGTGATCTTGTATTTTCTCTTTTTATTTATAGTGTTTTGATGGCCAACATGCCAGCAATAAGCATATTCCTGCTCTACCAGAAATTGTGTGCAAGTTTTCCTGACTACCTGGAGCCTCTGTCAGACTAGGCAGGAGCTAGGAAATAAGTCTAGGCTGAAATATCCAACTCTGGAGGCCATCTGGCATCACCATCCTCAAGAATACAAACTATATTGTACAGACCTCGTCATAACGATACATCATTTTCAGTCCCCGACAAGTCTTCTGTTTCTCCACATGCCGGAGGGCACATTCCAGGCAGAAGACAACATTTTCATTCTCCTGTACGACCTAACAAAAATACAGATAGAAAACATTAATATGATTCAAATCACAGTCACATCTAACACATGTGGCATACCCAAAATTGGGTTTTTTTCTGGAGTGGGGAGCAGGAGGAGAGAGGGAAAATAGAAGAACTTGTGCTAAGTGACTGGAGTAGATGGGATATCCAAATTAATACAAGGACAAAGTTTGTGCTGACTTTCTTCTCTTCCCCTCCCCACCAAATATTTATTTGAGTATTTAGCCATCATCATGGACAAATACCACGTCTTTAAAAAGAATGAGGTTAATGAATCTCCCTGGCTCCAGGAAAAGCATACTAGTCCAAGTGATTTGCTGTACCCACTGCTGAGAAAAATTTTTTTCACAGGTGCACCTGCTCAAACCACCTTGAGATAAGTGCTCATAATAACCCAAGGCCTGCTCAGCATTTGAATGAGACCCCTCCACTTCAAGTGTCCTGCTCACCCAGTGCCCCGTTTCATTCTGTGGCAGGTTCCAGTCTTTGGGATGAAGCATAACAGAAGACCTGGCCATCTGAGGGATTTAGTTACACAAGAGCCCTTCTCCCAAGAGGGGGCTGCCATGAAATTCTTTAAAAATTCCAGTGTTTGTTTACACTGAAGCTACTTAAATTCCCTCTGCAGTTTCAATAGGATAAAGCGATGTTCACTTCTTATCCTAAACCCTAGGATACTAATGCTTTGTGGTGTTAAACTATTGAGGTATTCTGCCAAAGGGTGGCAGAGGTATTTCTGAATACAGGATATTGTTGCAAGGTACTGTGGAATCTCTCTGGATAAAAGGTGCTACAGAATTCTAAGATACTGTTAGGAGCTGAACTGTCTTGACAAGACTCTGAAGGCAGCATAGCCATCTTACTATATTGCATACCAGTGGCAGAAGGATAAGCAAGAGATAATTTAAAGGATGGGATGAGCTAAAGATGATGAAGGAAAAAGTGCCTATTGCATTTTGTGTATTACAAGCAATCTAAATAATAAAAAAACAGCAATAATAATGAACAGACACAAGCTATACCGTGAGTACACAGCTCTGTCAGCATCTTCCATTTAATCCTCACAATTTCTTGCAAGGCAACTCCTTTGAACAGTTGTTCTACCATTAATTCAAACCATGTCTTGAATGGTGATAAACTGGGCACTGCTTTTAAATACAATGTAAAGCCATAGTTCTGCTCTGAAAAATAACTAAAACCAGCACCATAGGGTTCCCTAGTTACTGTCTCTCTCTGAGTTCAGATAAAAGTTGCTCAGTTTGAAAGTACAATGATGGTTTTATAACTGCCAGTCCTGCAAACTCAGCCGGGGTCTTGATTAAATTAATAAAGATGCTGCAAGACAAACTCTTCCCTCACTTACACAACCTCACTGGCGTCAAAATGAGTAAAGAATCTGGCCCTGTAATTGGAATTTAGTTCATAAAGATTCTGTTGTGGATCCCTGAACTAGAGTTGAATCTCTCTCTCTCGGAATTACTGGCTATACAAGTGTCACCAGAAGAATATATATTTCTATTGTTCAACTGAGCTGCTAAGATGGAATACGAGAGTATCATTTTTACATGGTAATTTTTCAAAGCAGAACTGCACTTTAAAGCTAGTTCAGGCTAACTCTGCTTAACATGGTTTAGCCCACCAGACACAACCAGTCCTTGTCCAGAGGGAGTTTAAAAATCCAACATGGTCAGCCTAGGAAACTCATTTTTAACAGCAATAGGCTGTTTTCTTTTCTTCAAAGAAACAAATCCAAACAAGGAAGAAGGAGAAACACAAAGTTTGCTCACACCTGGGGTTCAGCCCAGTCCTAGGACCCGTGGTGTGGACTTTTGGCACTATTTGGGTGATTTTCTTTAAGTCCTAGCTTCTGGAATCAGGTGCTTACATGAGAAACACAGCTTCATTTAAAAACCACCACCATCACCACAAGTTTATCACTTGGAGTTGCAGAGAAAAAACTTGAGAATGTGACATGAATGCACCATAAGGGCTCCAGGCCCCTACATTTATTTTTAAAAAACCTCAGTTTTTTAGCCAAATCACATGATTTTTGAATACTCGCATTGGCATTACTGAGTTTTATCCTAACACAGATAGTCACCCTCTCTTGCTGACTCAGTCAAGTTATAACCCTTCCTCTGCAAGGAGGAGGAAGCTGAGCTAAGATTAACCCTTTGTTCCCCAGGGATTCGTTAGCAACCCCCATTTCCAATTCTTTCTAGGAAAATGAAATCTAGACCTTTTTTGAGTGTGGCTGTTGGTATTGCAGTACATGATTTTGCAGCTGCTGGGCTATATGGTGTGTTAGTCCACACACGAGGGATATAAATTCTAGGGCGCAGTAGCATGTTGTGCATTAACTGGTACATGTCAAACCTGCTGGAGGGGGCAAAAAGTTCCCTAAATGCATGTTAACATAGTAGTGTTTGAAACGGGACTATATTAATGTGCAGTAGGGAACTTTTAGTGCATACCAGCAGGATCCACATGGGCCAGTTAGCATGCAACATGCTAGTGTACACTAAAATTTGCACCCCTCTAGTGCAAACTAATGTATCGTGAAGAGAAGCCCATTGTGTCTGTTTGTGTAACGCTTAAAGTTTAATAGAAACCAGGCTGAAGATGAAGCAATGGTTACTGAGTCAGTAGTGCTATAGGCATACTAAGGGTTTTCCTCACCATAGAAAGGTAACATAGGTGCTGGCAAATCTGACACCTCCTCTCCGACGTCTCTAACTGCAACCACTTTCGAGGCTTTTTCTTTCCATCCACCCCCGAGCTACTGCTGTCGTGGCTCCCATAGCGGGCTGAAGAATGGAGGCCTGCCTCATAAAGCTGCCGCCGCTGCCTCAGTTCTGTGTCCCTGTGAATATTTTATGAAGTTAGCAAACTGGCATCTCCCATGCAATACTGCAAAGCTACACTCAGGAGATCTCATACAATGATCGCCATTGAAACCTTAATCACACACAGCCAAACCGTTTGCGTCATCTCCGTGTTGGTGCTATTCCCTATACCTGGAACGGGAAATGCAGCCAACATCACAGTAAGACTGGAGCTGCTTTTGCAGTCAGAGATTTTAACAGCAACCATTGTATCAAACCAGTGGTTCTCAAACCGACACACGGAACCTTGTGACAGTAGAGCCCTGCTTGAGAGTCTGGAAGGGAGCTGCTGGCTCATGTGGTAGCGGCAAACATGCCCGTCCTTCCTCAAGTTGCCAAGAGCCACCATGAGGAGGAGCCACTACTGCCAGGAGGGGTAGCATAGCCGCCTTCACCAGGAGGTGGAGATGACCCAGGGAGCAGGCCCAGTGCTTGTGCTGAAAGGCAAAGATCTTGCTGCACACCCGGGGAACGAGAAGAGAGACCGCATTTGTAATGAAGACTGTAAAAGGTTGTGTGCAACTAGCATCACCAGATGTCCCGATTTTATAGGGACACTCCCAATATTTGGGGCTTTTTTCTTTTTTTTTTTAAATATGGGCTCCTATTACCCCCACCCCCAGTCCCAATTTTTCACACTTGGTATCTGGTCACCGTATATGCAACACCAGTGCTGAGCTGTGCAGCACTAGGAGACAGCAGGGGATGGGTCTGAGCTGTGTTTGAGTGAGGAGAGGAGGTCTGGAAAGACTTAGCAGCTGGAAGGGAGAAGAAGCTAAGCACAGGTACAGAGAGAGCTAAGCAATGGGGGGGCGAGGGGGAGGGGACAGGGGCCAAGCTAAACAAATAGGAAGATTGAGCAATCAGAGGAGGAGGCAGCAAGAGACCCAGAACCAGGACAAACAGGAGACCCTATAAAAAGCAACAGAGAGTCCTGTGGCACCTTTAAGACTAACAGATGTATGCATCCGACGAAGTGGGCATTCACCCACGAAAGCTTATGCTCCAATACATCTGTTAGTCTTAAAGGTGCCACAAGACTCTCTGTTGCTTTTTACGGATCCAGACTAACACGGCTACCCCTCTGATACAGGAGACCCTATGTATTTCTACACTGGAGCTAGAAATGTGCCTCCCAGCTGGGTAGACAGATTCGTTCTAGCGTCACTTGAGCTAGCATGCTGTGAATAGCACTGTGGATGTTGCGACTCCAGCGGAGACATGGGCTAGTAACCCAAGCTCAGACCCAGGGGGTCAAGCAGGCTTGAGAGCCCAAGCTGCTGCCCAAGCCACAACATCCACACTGCTATTTTTAGCATGCTAGCTCAAGCAGAACTAGAGCTAGTCTGTCTACACAGGCTGATGGACTTGCTCGCAGCTGCAGATTAAACAGCCGTTAGGGTTGGGTTTGGTTTTTCACATAAGCAGGCGCAGGAATGACCAAGGTCCTTCAGAGGATCCCGCCCGTAAGAAGTTACCCAGAATATGATCAAGTTTGAGAACCACTCTGATAAAGGCCAATGTGGCATTTCAACAGCAAGCATTAACATTTTTGTTCCTCATTGCACAATTGCAGACTTTCTTCCCTTCAAGGAAAAAAAAATGCATGTGGATGCTATTAGTCCCACTGGGGAACTGGCTTCAGGGAGCATGTTCTAGCACACCTGGAAATAAATTTCCCTCTTGCAATTCCCTCTGAACACTAATACAAATAATTGTGTATGGGGTTTCTTTTCCCCCTTAATCTGGAATATTTCCAGTAACATATTAATATTAGTTTGTTAAATACAATTTGTAGATTCCAGACATCTTGATTACTCGATGTACTACGACCAGCACTACCCAGTTGTCACAAACTTGAAAGATAGGTAGCGACGCTACATGGTAGGGAACAAAAGAGAAGATCATTACATCGGAAGCCAGCTGACATGGTATCATGTTTCCTTTCCCCCCTTCTTAAACCTTCCTACCTCAAGAGAAACCCTAAATATGGTTCCTTAATCACTGTAGGGAGAAAAAAGGAGTGTGAAGTTATTCCCATCCAACTGCTAGTGCACAACACGTTGCCACCAGTACAGAAGCTCGTGATTTACCCAATGGTAAAAAGAGTTTGCCCTATGTAAATATATAAACCCTTTGATGCTACAAAAGGGATGTTATTTTACAGCAAGATATCCTAACCACTGGCACTCGGACATCAAATACAGCCAAGGAAGTTTCTTCTACACATGGCTGTGCCCAGGCAGGTTTGCTCGGTCAGTGGTTGCTAGATTTGACTCAGATTGTTACTTAAACTGTGTCACCGTCAGAATTTCTCTGTGAAACACAGGATACATGAAACAGACGCCTTGTTCTGTTACCTGAGCTCTCCAAGAAGTGCCGATATTGTAGTGAGAGTCGGTCCATTTTCCTTTTTTGCTTCTGCCGTTGCAATCTGATAAAGCAACTTTTCCATTGAAAATGGTTTGGCTATACGTCGCTGCTTCATTTCCTGAGTTAACAGATTTCCAAGTTAGTTCTTGAGTAAAATTAAATGAAAAAATAATTTGGATAAATTTAACGCAGAACAAAGTTAGATTTTTCTTCGGTTGTTTTTTTAAAGCTATATGTTTCCTGTTAAAGGGCTGTGAATGAAGACTTCCTGCATCTGCTCTAGGATAAGCAATGTGACAGAACAAAACACTGAAGCCTAAACCTGGCTATGGCAGACAAACAAATGTGCTACAAAGGTGCCACGGAGTGGTGTTCCCTAAAGAGAAAATTTTACATACCTTCAAATTAATGCTCACCAATACAAGGCATTGAGACAAGAAAAGTCTCTGACTTCTTAGCTGTAAAGAGCATTGTGTTTTACAATCTTCTACGTTTCTTTGTTACTGATTCTTTTCCTTAAATTTTTGAGTACTTTATTGTGAAATCTAATACTGAAACAATTAAGTTAGACAAAGTCCATCCAGGACAAATTCATTCAGATATTAAATATTTTATTTAAGTATTTGGCCGATACTCCAGTGCCAACTGACTTTCCCCACATTTCAAGTCCACATCTTATTAGAGACAGAAAATCATATTCAATTAGCAGGAAAGACAGTAGGTATAGATGTCAAGAAACTGAAGAAAAGAAGGGCAGAGAAACAAATCACAATACTACCTCCTGAAATCAATGGGAGTCTTTTTATTGACCTCACTAGGATCTGGATTGGGACCCCTACGCACAGAATAAATGCATAATCCATATTGGTTCATCAAGCCAACACCCTCTCTGTATTCCCTCCTAAAGACTCATTTGTTCTGCAATGCCCACTAGAAATGAACCAAACCAATCACTTAAATATTCCTTCCTTTGAGCTCCCCAGTATGGTCAGTATTCCCCATTTCTGTCTTTTTGGGCAGGGTCTGGCTTAGTTTTGAATCTCTTACAGCATCAAACATATTGTTGGCATTTCAGAAATAATAAATACAAAATAATGAATAGGAAGTCAGGTCCTATCTTCCTAAGCAAATACTCTTGGTACTTTCTTTCTCACTGAAAGTACCCCAGAATGCACCATTCTGTGACCAAACAAATATCGCAGATTGCATGGTTAAAGTGAGACTTCTTATATGAGTAATGACACTATCTGGGATATCTTCAGTGAACATGGAAACGCCAAAATGGACACACAATGCAAGTGAAGAGAAAAACGTTTGTTAAACGAGGTTCTCTGTGCTGGAGTCAGAGTGCAGTTGGGATGAGTGTGTTGGTATCAATGGCATATAGGTCGTTCAGATGCATCTTGCATTCTCTTAGGCCTATTTACCTAGCTCATGGCTGTGAAAAATGTTGTGCTCTCTGTGATGCAGTTAGGTTGACCCCACTGTAAACACAGCGAAGTCGACAGAAGAATTCTTCCATCAACCTAGCTACCGCCTCTCAAGCAGGTGGATTTACAAGAGTGATTGAAGAACCCCTTCCATCACTAAGGGTCTGTGCTGCAGTGACATAGCTGTTATGCTGCAGCTGTGCCACTGTAGCACTTGTAGTGTAGACGTACCCTTAGTGAGCTGATTGAGTTCCTCTCTATGGTGACAGAGTAGCTGAGGCAGATTTTTCTCTGCTGGATATTGGAGGGAAAAGTATTAAATGTTTTGTTATTTAGCTACTGGTAATATTTGTTCACCCTATGAAATGTATTTGAGTGGCAAGGTACAGTAGCCTGTCTGGGAGGCCACATTTAAATTGGAAAGAGGAGAACGATAAGATAGAGCCATCATAAATTGTGACTGATCTGTGCCTGATGGGATGACAGTTCCACAGATTGTTGCTGAAGTATCAGTCCTAAAATGCATGGTTTGCAGCACAGGGGAATGTTACATGATGAAGGGCTGGACTTTTAAATTCTTCGTCAGCCCATCTGACAAAAATTTCAAATAGACTTCTCTGTCTGTGCCAAATTTCCTTAAATGCAATCTGCTAGTTCAGAGCAGGACACGGATTGTTATCTTGGGTTCACAAAAGCAGTCAGATTAGTCAAACATCACAATCCAATTCCTGATCTGGAATTTCAGATTTCCTTAGAAAAGAAATCTCTGAGGAGTCAAGCCAAAATATAACATGGAACAAGCAATGTATATCAAATAAAATCACAACAGTTAATAATAAGAGCAAAGTCAACATGTAATCAAAGCAGATGACAAACTATCAGTGTTATTGTCCAGAATTATAAGACGGCTAGATATGCATATGGCTGTCAGTCAATTCATTAACAACCTGAAGGAGGAATTTTGATGCCTACGTAACAGATCTCTGAAAAGCACGAAGTCGGTCTTTGAAAGTGACAAAATATCTCTCCTCAAAGTGAAGGAACCAAGGAGGAATTTCCAGGGCTTAAAGGGCAGTTGAGAAGGTAGCATGGGGTGAAGGGGGGGGGGGGGGGAAGAAGAGAGGGGAGAGAAGGAATAGAGGTTTCCAAGGTTATATTTTGATATAACTACATATCTAGATTCTTTTATTAAAGTTTGTGAAAGGTAGGTTATCACAATTAGAATCGGCTGAATTTTCAATCAAGTTATATTCATCTAGTGCCAAGCTCGTTAATCAAAAGAAACTCTTCTTTAGATTTTGGGACACCAAGCAGAGATTTTCAATCATCCCTAAGTAACAATCTCTATCCCTTAGGACACTGGCTTTTTCACAACTGACAGTCAAACACACGCTTAGGAAGTCCCTTTCTTTGTATGTTGAGTTTATAATAACAGTGTTGTTCCAGTCACTAAAGGGTTAAATCAGGATCCTAGTCCATCCACATAAAAAATTTAAAAAATGCAACATGGCTTTCATCTTACCACTTTGTTACTTTAAAATATGTTTTACATTAAACAGACTTAGAAGAATGCTACTTACCAAGAACACAAGAAAACTAAAACCTGGTCTGGACAAATGAAACTTACTGCCTAATAGTCATGCTGCTGTTCTCAAATTAAAAATGCTGGGTGTATTGACCATTTGACTTGAGGCCGAAAATGAAGATCGATCCTGGCTTATGTGTAAATGCCACCAAAGTACATATGCAGCCCATACTGCATTTCAGGGGAGGAGGTAATTAGTAAAAAACATTCTTGCCCCAAAAAACTGACTACGTGGAGGCCATGGAGATATTTAGCTAAGCAGCATGCTGGGCATGCACATCAGCCATTTGTTTCCGCAGGTCAATGGCATGTCACTCAGAGGTATGAAAAGGATGCAGGAAGCTAGTTTTACTTTCAGCTTCCGGTCAGATGTGTTGGTCAGTCTGCCTAGGAATTTTAAGTTCAAGTCAAATCAGATCAGCAGCTAGTTACTGATGAAGGGTCAAACGGACAGACAAACATAATGTAGCTGTAAAAATTGATTGATTACTCCACATCCCCCAAATTAGCCATATTTTATCAGATCTTTATATTTGAGATTCAAATTGTCCTTGGACAAGTTGCCTTAAACAAATCTAGTAAGCATAATACAATATATTGTTGACAGCTCATTAGGAATTTTCCCAAGTGTCCTTGTGAATGATTACAACTTAACTCTAAACTAAACTTATGCCATTTTCAGACCTAGGTTATGAACCCATTTTAAACTCCATTTTTCACCTTACCTTGGCAGTTTTAAAACCCATACTTGTCCACTGGGTGGTAGCAAAGTGCACTGTTTCAGAAACACTGTAGCCACAACACACTTTAGACACAAAGGATCCTGGAAAACAGACAACGAACTGCCCACTCTGCTGTACAGTACGGTGCACCTTGATCCCCTCTTTGCACAAGACCTCTGGGGAGATCTAGAGAGAATAAAAATATGAGAAAGTTTGAATCCTTTTTATAGTTAGATCCCCCTTCATTGGGCACCGCCATGCATTGCTTGCTATGGAAGGGTGATCACATGTCATACCGACACCTCATTAATTTGACCTCCTCCACCATGCCCAATATGAAACACTGAATTTCCAGTGTCCAGAATGTCAAGTACTGGGGCTGGAGGTGCAGTTACAACAGTGAAGGCTTTATCTGAAAGTACCACTTTAAAATTTCACTTGCCAACAGCTTCAACCACATTACATGAAAACACGGTGTGATTTAAAACAAATAACTAGCAGGTTTGGCACTTCACCCCACTAGTTTTTCTTTACAGAAATACAGTTGCCTTTGTTAAAATAACTAAACCATTCTAAAGATGCTCAGAGAATAAATCTGCCTTTCAAGGCCTAAGCAGATCTATTTTATATATAAAACATATTTAGCATCTAAAAGCATATTATATTACATGCATGCTACGTAAGACATGTTAAACACTGGAAGCTAAGAACAGTTTACAGAATTTACTATTACACAGAATTCCTGGTTTCAATAAACAAGGCCTAGAAAATATCAACACACCTGAAAAACACCAAAAATTAATCTACTATGCCTCACCTGTCCTTTCCCAGTTTTACAACACTGAAGTTCCCTATTAATGAATGGCCAAAAATTTAAGACTGGCACAGAGCTCCAGGTCAGCATAACTTACATCCTAAAAATGTAGCTTTCTAGTACAACATAAGAACGGCCACACTAGGTCAGACCAATGGTCCACATAGTCCAGTATCCTGTCTTCTGACAGTAGCCAATGCCAGATGCTTCTGAGAGAATGAACAGAACAGGTAATCAGCGAGTGATCTGTCCACATCATCCACTCCCAGCTTCTGGCAGTCAGAAGCTACAGACACCTAGAGCATGGGGTTGCATCCCTGACCATCCTGGCTAATGGCCATTGATGGACCTACCCTCCATGAACTGACTTAATTCTTTTTTGAACGCTGTTATACTTTTGGCCTTCACAACAACCCTGGCAGAGAGTACCACTGGTCGACTGTGCATTGTTTGAAGTAGTACTTCCTTTTGTTTGTTTTAAACCTGCTGCCTACTGATTTCATTGGGTGACACCTGGTTCTTGTGTTATGTGAAGGAGTAAATAACATTTCCTTATTCACTTTTTCCACACCAGTCAAGATTTTATAGACCTCTATCATATCCCTTCTTTATCTTTTTTCCAAGCTGGAAAGTCCCAGTCTTTTTAACCTCTCCTCATACAGAACCTGTTCCACACCCTTAATCATTTTAACAGGTTTCAGAGTAGCAGCCGTGTTAGTCTGTATCCACAAAAAGGAACAGGAGTACTTGTGGCACCTTAGAGACTAACAAATTTGTTAGTCTCTAAATTTGTTAGTCTCTAAGGTGCCACAAGTACTCCTGTTCTTTAATCATTTTAGTTGCCCTTCTCTGTACCTTTTCTAATTCCAATATATCTTTTTCGAGATGGGGTGTCCAGATCTGCACAAAGTATTCTAAATGTGGGTGTACCATGGATTTATAGAGAGACATTATATTTTCTGTCTTATCTATCTCTTTTCTAATGGTTCCTAACATTATCTTTTTTGACTGCCACTGCACGTTGAGCAGATGTTTTCAGAGAACTATCCACACTGACTCCAAGATCTCTTTACCGAGTGGTAACAGCTAATTTAGACCCCATCATTTTGTATGCACAGTTGGGATTATGTTTTCTAATAAGAATTACTTTGCATCTATCAACATTGAATTTCATCTGCCATTTTGTTGCCCAATCACCCAGTTTTGTGACATCCCTTTGTAACACAGTCTGCTTTGGACTTAATTATCTTGAGTAATTTGTATCATCTGCAAACTTTGCCACCTCACTGTTTATCCCTTTTTCCAGATCATTTATGAGTATGTTGAACAGGACTGGGCACAGTACAGACCCCTGGGGGACACCATTATTTATCTCTCTCCACTCTGAAAACTGACCATTTATTCCTACCCTTTGTTTCCTACCGTTTAACTAGTTACTGATCCATGAGAGGACCTTCTCTCTTATCCCATGACTGCTTATTTTGCTTAAGAGCCTTTGGTGCAGAACCTTGTGAAAGGCTTTCTGAAAGCCTGTGTACACTATATCCACTGGGTCAGAAGCTGATTTAAACGATAGGTTACATACCACAGTTAGTAGTTCTGCAATTTCATATTTGAGTTCCTTTCGAACTTTTGGGTGAATACCATCTGCTCCTGATGACTTACTGCTGTTTAATTTATCAGTTTGTTTGAAAACCTCTTCTAATGACACCTCAATCTGGTACAGTTCCTCAGATTTGTCACCTAAAAAGAATGACTTGGGTGTAGGAATCTCCCTCACATCCTCTGTAGTGAAGACTGATGCAAAGAATTAATTTAGTTTCCCTGCAATGGCCTTATCTTCCTGGAGTGCTCCCCTTTAGCACCTCAATCGTCCAGTGGCCCCACTGGCTGTCTAGCAGGCTTCCTGCTCCTGATGTACACCTCTACCCTGATATAACACTGTCTTTGGGAGCCAAAAAAATCTTACCGCATTATAGGTGAAACCGCGTTATATCGAACTTGCTTTGATCCGCCGGAGTGCGCAGTCCCCCCCTGGAGCGCTGCTGTACCGCGTTATATCGGGGTAGAGGTGTACTTAAAAGATTTTTTGCTCTTAGTCTTTGGCTAGTTGTTCTTCAAATTCTTTTCTGGCCTGTCTAATTACACTTTTACACTTGGCTTGCCAGAGTTTATGCTCCTTTCTATTTTCCTCAATATGATTTAACTTCCAATTTTTAAAGGATGCTTTTTTGCCTCTAACCATTTCTTTTACTTTGTTGTTTAGCCATGGTAGCATTTTTTTGGTCTTCTATGTTTTTAAAATTGGGGTATACATTTAATTTGAGTCTCTATGATGGTGTTTTTAAAAAGTTTCCAAGCATCTTGCAGACTCTTCACTTTGGGGACTGTACCTTTTAGTTTCTGTTTAACTAGCTTCCTCATTTTTGTGTAATTCCCCATTCTGAAATTAAATGCTACTGTGGTGGGCTTCTTGGGTATAATCCCCCCTGGGATGTTAAATTTATTTATATTATAGTCACTATTAACAAGCGGTTCAGCTATATTCACCTCTTGGACCAGATCCTGTGTGCAACTTAGGACTAAATCAAGAATTGTTTCTCCTCTTGTGGATTCCAAGACTATCTGCTCCAAGAAGCAGTCATTTAAGGTGTCGAGAAATTTCATCTCTGCATCCCGTCCTGAGGTGACACGTACCCAGTCAGTATGGGGATAGTTGAAATCCCCCGTTATTACTGTTTTTTGTTGTTGTTGTTGTTGTTGTTTTTTTTAATGTTTGTAGTCTCTCTAATCTCCCTGAGCATTTCATAGTCATCATTCTGGTCAGGCGGTCAGTAGTATATTCCTACTGCTATAATCTTATTAGTCAAGCCTGGAATTTCTATCCAGAGAGATAGTTAGCTTTTCTTTTTTAACGGCTTTTTTGACAAAGCACCAAGGGAAAAAAGCCAATTAAATTTGCATTTTTAAATGCTTAAAATAGGAAATTAGAGAGACATGGTGGATGAGGTAATATATTTTATTGGATCAACTTCTGTAAGTGAGAGAGACCAGCTTGTAAATTCAAAAGCTTGTCTCACTCATCACCAGAAGTTGTTCCAATAAAAAATAGTACCTCACCCATCTTGTCTCTCTCATATCCTGGGATCAACACAGCTACAACACCACTGCATACAGAAAACAGGAAATATCAACTATACAGTAAACAAAGGAACTGAACTCTAAGTACCCGTAATCATCTAACTACTCATATCCATGACTGACATTGTAAAAGACAACAGGGACTCATCTGCCATGATGGAGATTCCATTCGTGAAAATATTGGACATATGTATATTTTACATGTTTAAATGGATTGTGGGTGCTTTTGAAAAGAATGGACATTTACTGCCATGCAGGGTTAACCTTTATTTCAGCATTCTGGCATTCTGTAGAATTGGAAAATACTGGAAATATTGTGTGGTAAATGCCGCTGCGGGTAGCAAGGGTCCAGACTTTACTGGCAAAGTTTTTCTTTTTAAAATCAAAAGCAATAAAATGTGTGAATTAAAAAAAAATACTCTTCTGATTAACGTTGGATTCTCACAGATACAAAACAAAATTCAACTTACCATAACATTGCTTTCAAGCATTTCCAGCCCTGGAGTGCCATTGGCTTGCAGCAGGGTATGTACCACATCATCAAGTTTGTTCTCTTCCGCAGCAGGAATGCAATACCTGTTTGTTTTAAAGAGAAAATAGAGCATTTACTAAGTTGTAACTGGTGTTCAGCAACGGATTGACCAAATCCACTCCAAAACGAAAAGCAAGTGGAAAAGAATTAAAACAGTCCCTCCCAGCTGTTTTGGCAAGATGCTTCAGATTCATGGAAAGTTATTTATTTGGACTCAAACCTACAGTATTTACCATACTCAAAGGAAAAGAAAAGGCTGAAATGATTACAAGCTATCCCCAAAGCAGAATATGTGACAACTCACTACTCTACAAAGTCAGAGAGGAGAGAATCAGTAATATCCTGACATCCCCAGTACCAAGGATATCAGCAATCAGGTTGCCATCTACTCAGCACCTACACTGCATACAGTCACTCTAATCCTTACTTTAAATGACTATATTTGTTACATATGCTTAAAATGTAAGCCACATTGTTTTCTTTAATAAAACAGATGTTTATGGTCCCAAATCAGTAACAGAATACAGAACTTACATTAGAAATATTTGATTAATAAAAGCAAAATATTCCAAGATCATCTTCCTTCGCTTACTTGACAAGTCTCAAGTTCACCTTTCCTCCTTTTCCCTGCAACAGAGGCCATCAAATGCCTAAAACACAGCTGGCAGCACAGGAAGAGAGGTTTAAACTGGGTGCTGAATTACAGGCATCCCATATTCTTTCACCTCCTCCCATATTTTGCTAGCCACCAAAGTGGAAACATTATGCACAATCCCATCTCTGCTCATGGCCATTAGCGCTTTCCCCAGCAGAAGTGGCATGAAACAGTCTAGAGATATCTTATCTAAGTTCTATGTAGCTGGGGAACTGCCACTGTGCAGGATGTATAGGTGTGATCTGGCTGATGAATAAAGACTGAAGGGGAAGCAGAAGTAGAGACACATACACAGCATGGGGAAAGGGGAAAGAAATGTAGAAGAGAAACACTTATCAGTATTATCATAATCATTATTTCACTATATTGCAGTAGCACCCAGGGTCTCCAATCAATGCCCCCATCATGCTATGCACCATACACATGTAATAAAAGGCCTGCTCCTACTTCAAAGAGTTTACAATCTTAGTGTAACCAAAAAAAGAACAGGTGTAAAACAAATAGGGAGATGGAAAAGATAATAGTGAAAATTATGTTTGGTATAACAAACAGCTGTCTCAGCACACCAATATAGAAATTTTCCAAACCATGCCTGCTGCAACCTCTCCTTCCCTCCTCCGCCAAAGAAGTGTGGCTTTCCTGCCATTTAAAAGAGTATTAGGAATACCCAATTTCCCCACCCCCAAAAACTCCCAGGCAAAATTGAAATTAAAGCTGAGAGAGAGATGCAGGAAATGTGATCAATGAAATACTTCCTTAAATGCATGAAAGTTGAAACACCTGTGGTGAAGGAGACAAGCTCAAAAATAGATGATTTTTGAAAGATCCAATTTTCCTTCATTGCAGTGCCTTAATCGATTTAAGATACACAAATTCAGCTACGCAAATAGAATGGCTGAATTCGACGTATCCTATTCGACTTACCCCGCTGTGAGGATGGCGGCAAATCGACCGCCACGGCTCCCCCATCGATGGCGCTTACTCCTCCTGATGAGATGGGAGTACGCGCGTCAATTCAGGGATCGATTTATCTGTCTAGATGAGATGCGATAAATCGATCCCCAAGAGATCGATTTCTACCCGCCGATCCGGGCGGATAGTGTAGACTAGCCCTGAGATTTCAGCTACATGCTCTCCAATTTCTTCTGTGCAAAACAGCCCTTGGTGCAGAGTATGTTTCTTATAAGAATGGCTATATGGGATCAGACCAGTAGTCCATCTAGCCCAGTACCCTGTCTTCTGACAGTGGCCAATGCCAGATGCTTCAAAGGGAATGAACAGAACAGGGCAATCATCAAGTGATCCATCCCGTCACCCACTTCCAGCATCTGGCAGTCAGAGGTTTAGAGACACCCAGAATATGGGGAGGCATCCCTGACCATCCTGGCTAATAGCCATTGATGGATCTATCCTCCATGAACTGACCTCATTCTTTTTTGAACCCTATTATACTTTTGGCCTTCACAACATCCCCTTGCAGAGAGTTCCACAGGTTGGTTGTGTGTTGTGAGAAGAAGTACTTATGTTTACCTGTGGCACCTTAGAGACTAACAAATTTATTAGAGCATAAGCTTTAGTGGGCTACAGCCCATTTCTTCAGATGCATATAGAAAGTACTCCTGTTCTTTTTGCGGATACAGACTAACACGGCTGCTACTCTGAAACCTGTACTTATGTTTGTTTGCTTTAAACCTGTTGCCTGTTAATTTCATTGGGTGACTGCAGGTTCTTGTGTTATGTGAAGGGGTAAAGAACACTTCCTCATTCACTTTCACACCATTCATAATTTTATAGACCCCGTATCATATCCCCCCTTAATCGTCTCTTTTCTGAGCTGAACAGTCCCAGTCTTTTTAATCTCTCCTCCACATGGAAGCTATTCCCTATCCTTAATCAGTTATGTTGTTCTTCTCTGTACCTTTTCCATTTCTAATGTATCTTTTTTTTGAGACGGGCAACCAGAACTGCACGCTGTATTCAAGATGTGGGCATACCATGGATTTATATAGTGGCATTATGATATTTACTGTCTTCTTATCTATCCCTTTCCTAACAGTTCCTAACATTGTTAGCTTTTTTTGACTGCCGCTGTACGAGTGGATCTTTTTAGAGAACTATTCACAATGACTCCAAGATCTCTTTTTTGAGTGATAACAGCTTATATAGACCCCATCATTTTGTATGTAGAGTTAGGTTATGTTTTCCAATAAGCATTACTTTGCATTTATCAACATTGAATTTCATCTGCCATTTTGTTGCCCAGTCACCCAGTTTTGTGACATTCCTTTGTAACACTTCACAGTCTGCTTTGAACTTAACTATCTTGAGTAATTTTGTATCATTGGCAAACTTTGCCATCTCATTGTTTATCCCTTATTTGGGATCATTTATGAATACATTGAACAGTACTGGTCCCAGTACAGATCCCGGTGGGACACCACTATTTACTTCTCTCCATTCTGGAAACTGACCATTTATTCCTACCTTTGTTTCCTGCCTTTTAACCATTTATTGATTCATGAGAGGACCTTCTCTCTTATCCCACGACTGCTTACTTTGCTTAAGAGCCTTTGGTGAGGGACCTTGTCTAAAGACTTTCAGAAAAAGTCCAAGTACACTGTATCACCCTTATCCACACGTTTTGTTGATGCCCAAAAGAATTCTAATAGATTGGTGAGGCATGATTTTCCTTTACAAAAGCCGTGTTGATTCTTCCCCAACATATTGTGATCTAATAATTGTTATCAGCATCTGAGGAATGCTGATTTTAGGGTCACTAACAGATGACATTAGGTTTCCTTTGAAAATGTGAAATTTGCCAACATTTTATCACGCAACTCTGGGCAAGTGAAGGTGTGCAGGACAGAAAGCAGTCTCATCCCTGTGATCCACCAGCGTTGCTTGGAGCTGCTTTATAAAGGGCTCAGTAGGAATTCATTTGTGAGCGCGAATATCAATATGCATCTGCAACAGCTCTTGATTCCTTCTATGAAATGGAAGGCCTAGAGTGTCAAAGAGTGTTTTCCATAGTAAACCCAGGTACTGCTGTTTAGAGTGAACTGGGTGGGCTATGGTGCAGTTTTTCTTGGGATACATGAGTTGATGGGAAGAGAGGGTTTTTAAAATCTTTCAGCTCTTGACTTCTCTTCAGCTAAATTTTTATTTTTAAAGGAGTAATTTTCCTACTGACATTTCTTGTTTCCCTTGTGACATTAGGTGTTTGTGACATGGGCTACTGTTTTAGGGTTGAAAACAAAATCCTGAACTCATGTTTCAGTCAAAATGGAGCCTACATGTATAGTCTCTTACTGATTTGGGATCTTGTGTGCATCTCTCATTTTGTATGTGCAGTTTACTTGTGCTCCTTTAGACTGACTTGGAAGATGGGGGCAGATGTTCTTATTCTCTCTCACTCAAACATTGGCCCCTCCCCTTTATTTCTTTTAACTGTCAGAGGTCCTGTGTCTTTTGCAACCATTCCTCTAGTCACAGCTTTCGGAGCTGTTCAGTGACACTAGTTCAGACAGACAGAAGGATCTTTAGAGAGCTGGCCAGGGTGCAAAAGGAATCAAGCTTGGGTTCCAAATCTCTGTCACCAGATTTCTGAACTGACCCAACCTTACCTGGAATGTGTTTAGAAACACATTGTAGTCAGCTAGGGGCCATATTTCAACTGTAGCACCATGTCAGAAAGGAGAGAGAAAGATGAGACCCATATGAGACATTAGGCCCCATGCAATCCACCCCTGCTCTCGACCACGTAGGCTCAGGAAAGGAAAGAAAACTCCAGGGTGTAGGCAGCCAGTATCATGCCAGCAAGAGCTGCTACCAAAGCAGTTTCAGTAGGAACCTCTGGACACTGATGTCAGACTTCTTTCTATAGACTTTATTCTGAACAGGTTTCCCTGCTGCTGCTTCCAACCTCTTCCCACCCGCTCCCTCACAGTCTCTTCATGCTCCTCTCCATCCATCCCACCTATCCCCCATACCTCATCCCCCACCATTCTTTTCCCCTTTGTTTTTCCTTTTTGCTAATCTCTTCGTGCCTTCTGTCCTCACCCACCCATGCCCTATAATACACACATTCCCTTTTGTCTCTGTTCCCTACTATATCCCCTCTTCTCCCCTCCTCCCCCCACACACACAGCCTCTCCCCTTCTGTCTCTGTTCCCCCACTGCTCCTAACTCAGCTTTTTTGCTCCATTGGTCCACATGGCTTTTTTTTTTTTAAATCATCCTCTCAGCCACTCAGTGGGGAGGAGGAGGAGGAGGAAAGCACCCAAAGTGTTTTTTCCCCCCCTGAGGGCAAAACACTGAGGGGCTGGCCCTGGCTCCTATCCACCCCCCCCAGCCAGTTTTCAACACCCCAACTCTGTTCATCACTCAGCATCTGAGTTAGGGTACTTTCTTCTCCTCAATGCTAGCTGGGTGCCAGTAGGACAGTGGCTCCCAAACTGTGGGGTGCGCCCCCCTAGAGCGGCACAGAGGAACATCTTAGCGGGGGGGGGGGGGAGGGTTTGCAGCGGCCCTGGGCCAGCTCCCCAGGAGGTGGGGAGGGAGTGCCACCAAGCCCTGGTCTGGCCCTGGCCTCAGTCCCAGCCATGGCTCCCCTCCTGGCCTTGGCTCCCAGCTGTGGCCCCTGGCCCTGGTTTAGGGTTGCCAGGTGCCCGGTTTTCAACCAGAAAGGGGACGTGGCAGTGTCCAGTCAACACTGCTGACTGGACACTAAAAGCCCAGTTACCCACAGTAACCGGCCTCTGCCACCAGGGGAGGGGGGTGGGAAGAGCTGCTGCTGGAGCCTGAAGATGCACTCAGGGATGGCTCCGGCTCCCACAACCTGCGCTGGATGCGGCTCCCCCTCCCCCCTCTGGAACACAGCTCCCCCCCACACACACACCTGGCTGCGGGGGGGGGGCGGGGGGGACAGACCACGGGGGGAAAGGGGAGGGGGACACTAGAAAAAGTTTGGGGACCACAGCAGAAGGAGGTGAATTGAGAGCACAGGAGAGAGACACCTCTGCTCTCAGTTTTTATATCTGGTACCACAACAGCCCCTGGTGGCTCAGAGCAGCAATTGCAAGTAAAGTCCTCAGCCCGGGCCTGGAGCATGTTCAGTGTAGATCGGGGTCGGCAACCTTTCAGAAGTGGTGTGCCGAGACTTCATTTATTCACTCAAATTTAAGGTTTCGCATGCCGGTAATAAATTTTAACATTTTTAGAAGGTCTCTTTCTATAAGTCTATAATATATAACTAAACTATTGGTGTATGTAAAGTAAATAAGGTTTTTAAAATGTTTAAGAAGCTTCATTTAAAATTAAATTAAAATGCAGAGTCCCCCGGACCGGTGGCCGGGACCTGGGCAGTGTGAGTGCCATGGAAAATCAGCTCGTGTGCCACCTTTGGCACGCGTGTCATAGGTTGCCTACCCCTGGTGTAGATGGAATTTAAATAGCCAGCCTCTATATCTCTACTGAGCATGTATAAATGGCAATTTTCAGAGGCTTACAACTTAGTCAAAGATGGGTGGATTTTCATGGGAAAAGCAACAGGCACATCCCTGACACTGGGTCACGCCCTGCCAAATATGAAATCACTGCTTAAAAACGTGGAGGTGCTAGAGCTTCTCGAAAAAAATAGGAGAATGTGAGATTTTTTTTCTAACGCTTGCAAAACAATGTACTTTTCCCTAATCTCATTCTCAGGAGCATCTTCATTGCTTTTGTTGAAACTTTCCAAAGAAATTTAGCTTGGGACAGCCAGCATGGAAAATATCAGACCAAACAGTTAAAGTCTGGTAAAGTTTTACACAACCAAAAACAGTCTTAGGCAACCTTAACTGCAGAGAGTGCCACCAGCTCTGCCTATAATAAAATGTGAAAAACAACCTCCTCTCTCATCCTCCCTCCCCCCAAAAAAATATTTTTATAAAATTAATAGAATTCACATGACACTTATAAGGCATTACAATTCACTCTGATTGTATATTGCCTCTTTCCCCAGTTATGGATCTGTGTTGTCTTAGATGGACTGTAAGCTCTTCATTGCATGGACAGCCTCTTATTCTAAGTTTGTTCCTAGGACAATGGGACCCAGCTCCTGGTAGGAACATTTAGCTGTGACAAACTCACCTGTATTCACACAACTCGGCACATAACCACAGCTCAAGTTTAGCACCATTAATACTGATAAGAGTTTAAATAGTTTTAATTAGTAATTAAGAGGGTAACTGAACATCTCTGTATGTTTGGTTTTCTTGAAATCTTATAAAGCATTTTAAAGTACTATTTATGGTATGTGCCAAGCATCATTAGCCATGTAGCAGGGTGGACACCTGCTCCTGCCTGGAAGGGCCTGAGATAGCCCAGGGAGCAGGCAGCGTGAAGGCTGAGCTGATCGGGGGAAGTGGCTGCAGCTGGGGCCATGCCCCAAACAGACTCAGCACTGGCCTGTATAAAGAGGCTGGGAGTCAGGAGCTCAAGAGTCTTTCTCTGCCTTCAGAGGGAGAAGGGCCTGGCTGCAGGGAGCTAGACAGGGTACCTGCAGTGGAGCAGGGCTCGGGAAAGGCTGAGGAGCTAGGGAGCTCCAGCCTGGATAGCCCCAGGCTGCAGCCTGGTAGTAGGCCAAGGGGTATTGGGGGTTGCAGAGGGCAGCCCAGGGCTAGGCCAAGGCAGCAGGTCCAAACCGTCCTTGCCAGTGATGAGTGGTCTATACTGCAGTCTGCCCCAGGGACTGGCAGTGGCCTAGTACTGAGGCAAGGTGGGGATAGTGGGTGGGGGTTCCCCAAGGAGGGGAGACCCAGATCTGTGGGGTACTGCCAGGGGGCAGCACCCAGAGCAAGGGACACCAGGGTCCTGGGAGAGACACAGGGGCCAGAAGTAGGGACAAGGCGGATCACCGGCCTGCAGAGGGCGCTCCAGACGCTAGACGAGCTGATTCCCCGGAGTAACCAATAGGGGGCGCCGCAGGGGTGAGTCTGGTCGTCTTACAAGCCATTATAATTCAGCCTCCATGCATCAAAGTTTTATAATCAAGGGGTTTCTTAATTACTTTATTACATTTTTGTTTAATCAAGGTCTACAAGTTTAGCTGCTTATACTGTTCTTATTGTAGAGAAGATCCTTTCAGGATAACATAGTACTACAGGAATAACATAGATAAGTATATTAAATGCTGGCACCATCTGCTTCCAGTGATTCCACTATCAGCTGTTGTACTTCCATTACAATCTGAGCAATATTGTGTAATGACTACAGTAAGCAGCAGCCACCTCCAAGCAGATATGTGAGCACGTGTTAAACCTATTTGCAACAGGTGCCCACAAAACACAAAATGTGGCTACAAGAAGTTACAGACTTGCAACCATTCACATCAAAATGTTAGAAGGATGTGGCTTCAAAGGCAGGTATCACTGGGTAAAAATAAAAAATATATATGTGGTTTGGTATCTACAGAGTCTCAAGATACCTTGTGAAGTAGAAGAGTGGGGACAGTTTAGCAGAAGGATGGGATCAATCACCTTAGAAATGAGAATATAGAGCTAGCTTGAACAAATCTTTCTACACATCAGTCTAAGGAAATCCTGCCTTGACTAGCTGTCATTTGGATTCCAGGTGTTCAGAAACATTCTGCAGAGTGAAATCTACACACCGCAAAAGTTGTTTGCTGCTAAATAGCCTAAAACAGAGAACGGAAGAAATATTAAACCCCTTTCCTTTAGGAGGGGTTTTTCATTTAGTTTATACCATATCACTTGTCATGAAATTTGATAGACTTTCCCATTAAATTTGTAATCGCAGAAACTTCATTTCCTGATGTGACTCATTCAGGCAAAACGCAATAGCCATACTGTAGTAGCTTCCAACCTTCCTACCAAGAGCCACTGGGGCACCGAGTAATGGGACAAACCACAGGGATACTCACCAAACGCAATCAGCACCAGTGTGTAAGTAGTCAATGTATGGAAGGTGATTTTGGTCTCGAGACCAGCATGAGGTAGAAAAGACCATGCCAATATTTAGCCAAGGAATTGTCACTCCTAAAATAAAGGAATTAAAAATAAACTTTAATGGATTAGCATGTCAATTAAAAATTAATAAATGATATTTTTAGAGCACATTTCAGCTGAAAAGCCTGCTTCTCCATTGAGTTGAAGCAGGAGTTTTAAATGAAATGGTCACTAACATTACAGTAACTGTGGTTCTTCGAGCTATGTTGTCCATATATAGTCTACTCTTGGTGCGCATGCACCCAATACACTCGAGTCTGAATTATCCTCCTGGCCAGTGGTGTTTGTTGGGGCCATGCCTGCACTCTGAATGTCTTTGCGCCTTCCACCAAGCGCATAACGGGCAGGGCAGCCCTACCCACCCCTCAGTTCCTTCATCAATACAGAATCCAGATATTAACAGACTTTGTAGTAGCAGGAAACAAGGACAGGTTGTGAAATTATATATGGAGAAAACATCTCAAAGAAGCAGTTACTATAAGTAAGCCAACTGCTTTTCCATGTATATTCTACTGTTGATAACTCACAAGAAGTGACCTAGATCCCAGGAGATGGGTGTTGCAGTGTAGGATAGCCAAAATTCTCGCTTCCATGATAGAATAATGCTGGGTAAACGTACACACTGAACTCCCAAATAGCTGCTCTACAAACGACTAGGATGGGAATGTTTCTCAAAGAAGCAACTGAAATCTCAACAACACCCCGTCTTTATGAAAAATCAAATATGGGGCCCCTGACATCAATGCTTGTATCTGCCCCTCTCGTCTGACTGATGTTATCACTACCAGGAAGGCTGTTTTTATGGAAAGATGAGAAAGAATTTACAGCGAAAGGTCCAAGAGGTGGGCCGATTAACCCTGTGAGAACAATATTTAGATCCCAAAGAGGGGGAGGTTCTCTAACTTTCATAAGAATCTGGTCACTGCGGGGTGTGAGAATGTAGAAGCAGCTTGCAATGGACAGTGGAGAACTGAGATGGTTGCTAGAAGACCCCTTAAGCTCACAGATAGTTCAGTCTGTCTAGAATCTTTGCTTGAGATGGTATTAACTGGTGGTGTTGTGACCAGATCATGAATCTCTTCCATTTAGCAGCATAAATATATCTGGTAGAGTCTTTTCTGCTGTGGACAGGGACACTCTATACTGTAGATGAGCAGGTTCTTTCTACTGAAGTCAGTCAGCCAACATTTATGCTGTGAAGTGTAGGGAATATGAGATGAAGGACTTGGCCATGCCTCCATATTATGACCTCTGGTTGGAGAGCTACATGTATTGATGGTTGAATGGAGCGATTTTTCAGGCCTGATACCAGAACTGTCTTGGTCGCGCTGGAGCTACCATGATTATTATGGCAGAGCGCCATCTGAGCTTCCTGAAAGCAATAGGGATGAACGGAATTGGAGGGTAAGCGTACAGGAGGCCTAATGACCATGAAATCAGTAATGCATCAGGCAATGACCCCTGACTTAGTCTCCCTCCAAAAGAGAAATTTTGACATTTCCTTTTTACTCTTTTGGCAAAGAGGTGAATGCTGGGATGACTACACTTGAGAGAGATGTCTTACGTTGTCATCTATCAACCTGTAAAGGTTGTTTGAAAACTGCTCACTGAGGGGATCTGCCAGCACATTCTGTATTCCTGGCAGATGAACAGCCTTCAGAGTAATTTCATGATGGATACAAAAGTTCCAAAGATGTACACACTCTTAACACGAAGGAGTAGACCTTAGTCCCCACTGCTTGTTTACATAAAATGGCTATTAGCTCCAGGACATTTGTGTGGAGCCTTGCTTCCTGAGGAGTCCATGTAGCTTGTGTTTGGTGATTGTCTAAATGGGCTTTCCACGCTAAAGTAAAGGAATCTGTCACCGATGTTTTTGATGGTATTGGAGGGGAGAATGGCTGTCCCTTTGCAGACTTTGAAGGTCCCCTTCCACCAATTTAATGACAGGACTTCTGGGTGGAACATGTATTAGGATGGACAGGTAATGTTTGCTTGGCTGATGCATAGTACAGATCGCAAACACCCTTGCATGCAACAGAAGTCTGGCAGGCTGAATTACAAAGGTGCAGGGGCCATGTGTCCTAGCAGTCAAAAAAGTTCTCGCAGATATCATGTCGTAAACGTGCAGGTCGGCAGTATGACTTGGAATCTCAGGTGGTAGACAAGTCATCACTGTTAGGGAGACAAGTATGACTGCTATGAATTCTGTTTTTTGTGTTGGGAGTCAGTACTGACTTCTCTTTGTTTACTTTAAGGCCTAGAGAGGTGAACAGTTGCAGAGTCCGTTAAATGGAGTCTATTACTTGTTGGCACAACTTCCGATGAATTAGCTAATCATCAAAATATGGGAAAACTTGGACTCCCTGTCTTCTGAGGTAAGTGGCCATCACCACCAGCCATTTTATGAATACCCTTCGTGCTGTTGGTAGGCCGAATGGTGATGCCCTGTGCTAGTAGTGGCAATTGCCCACGTGAAACCTGAGGTATCTTCTGTGGGCAGCTGGGAGAGCTATATGGAAGTGTCTGGGAAGTCGAGAGCTACATACCCGTTATTCTGATTTAAGATTGGAATTAGAGAGGCCAGAGTCACCATCCTGAATTTGAGCTTGCAGATGAAGATGTTCAGCTCTCTGAGGTTCAGAATGGGTTGCCGGCTGCCTTTGTTTTTGGGAGTCAGACAATAATGAGAGTAAAATCTCTTTCCCCTTTGTTCCTGAGAAATTTCTTCCACTGCTCCAAGACTAAGAAGTGACTGCATCTTCTGATATAGCATGCTTTCAATGAGAGAGGTCCCTGAATAGGGATGGGAAAGGCGGGTTGGGGAGGGCTAGAACTGTATGGAATAACATATAAACTACAATTTCCAAGACCCAGCGGTCAATATAATTGGTGCTCCAGGACCCATTGATTAAATAAATTATTCCCAAATGAAGGGAATATAATTGGGAGAGCCAAAGGGGTTTGCTTTAGACCAAGAAGTCAAATCTGCTGCCTTCATGTCGACCGAGGTTGATCAGCAGAGAGGGTGGTGTGGATCCTGATGACCTCCTTCTGGGAAATTTCAGACATTTCCTAAGTGCCTGTATTGAAGGTAAAAGGATTGCCTCTGTTGTGGCTAGTGTTTACATTGCTTACACTTCGGTGCAGGAGTGTGGACTCCTAAGAAGCTCAGTGTGGCACACAAGGCCTTTAGGGCTCATCTGTTTTCACACTAACAAGTTCAAATTCCTCAAAGGGGAGATCATCAACTGTTATTTGAGTTTCTTTACGGATCCCTGAACTGTGGAGCCAGGAGAATCTCCTCGTAGCAATTGAGGTGGCCATAATCTAGAGCAGCGGTTTGCAACCGGGGGCCTGTGAGCCCTTTCATGGGGGCTGCAGAGCCTGACCACTGAAACCTAGTGCCCCCCATGGGCCTGAAGCAGGGAGTGGCACAGGGCAGAAGCCCCGAGGCCTGGAGTCTCCATGGGGCTGAATCCCCAAGGCGCCCCTCCACCCCCCATGGGGCTGAAGCAGGGAGCGGCACAGGGCTGAAGCCCTGAGCCCCAACACCCCTCGTGGGGCTGAAGCCAGGAGCAGCGCGGGGCTGAAACCCCGAGTCCTCTACCCCCCCTGCAGCCAGGAGCAGCGTGGGGCTGAAGCCATAAGCCCCAGCACCCCTTGTGGGGCTGAAGCTGGGAGCAGTGCGGGGCTGAAACCCCAAGCTCTCCCATCCCCCTGAAGCTAGGAGCGGCAGGGCTGAAGCCCCGCCACCACAGGCAGAAACCGTGAGCCCATGGGCAGAGTTGAGGGGCACAAGGATGTTGCCCTCCAATCTGCAGTGCCTTACCCAGAGTGAGGTAGTCCTGGGGGCAACTCCACTCCTCCCCTGACCTCCTCCTCTCCCTCAGCCCCCCACCCTCTGGCCTGATCGTGGGCAGGAAGACAGAGCCAGGCAGTGAGGGGCAACTGCTCCTTTGGCTGATGGTGCTATGGAGTGGGCAGCCGTGGCATTTCCCCATATGCTGCTGGTGCCTGGGGTTGCATCTGCTCCTCAGCTCCCAGCCTCCTTTGACTGCTCACGCAGCCAGTCAGAGCCCTCAGAGTAGCCACCGCACACAGCCCCAGACAGGGGGGTGTCCTGATGAGATGAGTCAGGGGCTGGAGGTGGCACTCCCGCCCTGGACCCCACTGTGCAGAGCTGGCACGAGCCCTGCTGGCCTTCTCCCCACAAATAGAAGTCAAACTATGCCTATGCCCCAGGGTCCCACCCTTGGTCTGGAGGGCCCCCCCGCTGGTCCCTGGAGTTTTTCTAGCATGTTGAGGAGGGCCTCAAAGAAAAAGGTTGAGAACCCCTGATCTAGAGGCTGTATCTGCAGCACGTAGGGATGCCTGTAGGGACACGGTTCCGTGAGCTGACTCAGCCGTGATATACATTGTCTTAGGGAAATTGGTGTCTAAATCTGGTCATAGAATCCCAACAAGACAGGATGGTCTTCTGTCTGGGTCTCCTCATCTGAGCCTTGACCAGTCTGCTCTGCAGGTAGTGGAGCAGTTGGTCTAGTTGTAATGCCCCATTGTAAAGCTGTGGTTGAGATCTAGCACTCGACTAGAATGCTGATGCAGGCCTTCTAGCATGATGCATTTCCCTTGGAGCCCTATAAGGCCAACAGTACTGGTAGGCAAAATGGCAGATATTGAAGGGGTAGGGTATCAAAGTATAGTATCCCTTTTTGAACTTTTGTATCTGTGGTAATAGGAAGTAGCCCATGACATTCTCTCGGGTGTGAACGATCCTGAATACCTACACAGCAAGGAACAACCTGGTGAAACCTCCCCTAGTGCTTTCAGAGTCGGAAAGTGCATATTCCTCCAGAACAGGAGCTGTACCAATTGGTGTGCGGAAACCCCCACGGAATGTGCTTTAGCTGGTTCCGTAGATGTGTGCAGTACCAGTGTCAGGACAGCTGTTGGACAGTAGTGGGCAATTTGGTATCAAGGAGATCAATAGGTCTTTAGACGCTGTATTGGATTTTGGTAGTGAATATGTTAGCACTGAAGTCAAATTAAGGAGACTGAACTGGAACCAGGAGCCTTGGTGCTGAGGAGTCGGAACCAGGCATTTGTGCAGTACGACAAAAGACAGTCCGGAGGCATGAAGACTTGTGCCTGCATGGGTGCCAGTGGGACCGTTTTGGGGCCTTGTGTCACCCCTTGTGGCTCTTAAAGTAAAGGACCTGGTGAGGAGGAATCTCTGTCTCTTTTCTTTATGAACCTCGTGGTCTTTCTTCCCTGCCACCTGACATTTTCAAGACAAGCAGATTTAATCTTTAGAAACAGGAACTTCATCCCCATGAGTAGCTGATGACTTCCTCAGAGGTTTCCGCCCTGGGCATCCTGGAGCCTGAGAAGGAACACAGATGTCTCCAAAAGAAATGTCTTTATTAAGCAAGTCTCCCTAGCTAATACCACACAGAACATTTGGTGGGGGGGAGGAGGGAGGGAATCTGCTTACCAGGCACAGCACCAAGATGTCGCAGGATGGATCCTGTATTATTAGGAAGGACTGTAAGGTTCCACCCATGCCTGTTGAATGAAGTGATTCACACATTGTTATGTGTCAACATTAAAAACAAACTGGTCTAATAGTTGCTCTACATCTCAAACATCTGTAGTCATTCTCCTGACCTATAGTCTTATATGGATTCTGTACTGAATAGAATAGCTGTAGCATAACATGCAAAATGCTATAAAAATCCAGATTATTTATCTGATTTTACCTTGAGAATGGTTCAGATTTTCCCACAGGAAAGCCGCTCCCATGTGTGTTGGTATCCACTTTCCCACAGTGCACTGCTACATGGCAATCCTTCTGTTCCACTAACCTCCAGTATTCTTGCTATAGCAGAAGAAGGCGATAGTAAATGTTTAGTCCAACGAACAGAGTGAGAAAATTCCTTTACATGTTCACCAATCAACAGAAGGTTACAGTGCACTGATACTCTACGTGTTGCTCCAACAAAACATCTCCTCTTAGAGATGGATATACAGAACTTTCAAAATAACAATGAATTAAGACTTAACATCCCTTTTGGAGACTATTTATTTCTATTTTGCAGATGGGGAAACTTAGACAGAGTGGTGAAATGACTTGTGCAAACTCACACAGGAAGACTTTTGCAGAGTCAAGAACAGAACTCCTATCCCCCGACTCCCATGCTGGTGCTTCAACCACAAGACCAACCAACCCTCCTGCCTGTCTTTAACTTGTCAGTGCCCTTATTGATGATATTAAGTAATGTCAGCGGGAAGAGCAGAGACAACATCTTAATTCTCTTCCTGCATCAGACACCTTCAACCAGTCTACTGTGCCACTTTGCGATTTAACTTTGCAGAGCCATCCCTAAATCCTCCATACGGAAAGATTTCCCATCCCTAGGTGCTCTCGTGCCCCTCACCTCTATTTCAGCTACCGAAGGCTCCTTGCTGAAGCACATGTTCATGATGTTTCTTGCTGTCCGGTAAAAGGTTGTTAAAGAAACAGACCTACCCTGTGAATCAAGAGAGTACAATTAAAAGTGAAATTAAAAATAGTATCTCCACCCCACCCCCCAGTGTTATTTGCTGTGCAAATCTTACCTTACACAGCCCAAA
The DNA here is from genome assembly GCF_013100865.1 of Trachemys scripta elegans. Taxonomy (NCBI): domain Eukaryota; kingdom Metazoa; phylum Chordata; order Testudines; family Emydidae; genus Trachemys; species Trachemys scripta. Next base: position 174,831,706 of record NC_048299.1, read on the forward strand.
ACCGGGAGAGGGGAAAGGACAGAACGTTCTCTAAGAATAGGTACAACAGAGTCCATTGATCTAATATACATTTCTTCCTGGAGCAAGCATCTTAAATGCCATTAAAATCAGTAGAGGATTCCAGCTTTTATCATGGCAAGCAGCAGCTGATACAGCAAGTGAACCTATGCAGATGATATTTTAAAACTTGCACCCAGTCAGTTTCCATTTTTAAGGTCTCACTTGTTAAAACACTTTTCCTAAACTCATTTAACCTATTTTTCTGTGCAAACAGATGCTGTTCAGGATAGAACATGCATTACAGGTGGACACAAAAAGGATGAGCTGGAGCTATATTATACTTTATATTCAGTAATTGCATGTATAACAAAAACAACAACAACAAGGCAGCTAGGCATGGTTCAATAACAATATTATTAAGACCAGGGATTGGTATGGGATGGTGGGGATGGGGAGTTACAAAAGCAAAATAGTAGAATGCGTGTTGCTTCCTTCGTCCACTACTTTGTCTGCACGATATCCTTCAGATTGTAAGCTGGGTGGGACAAGGAACTGTCTTATTCTGTTTCTATAGAGCACTTAGCAAACTTTTCAATATTCTTTTGCGTGTATATTATTCTTATATTATTAGATGCTCACACACGCATATAATAATAAACACATTTTCAATCTAATAGAGATCCATAGGAAGACATAGCATCGGCGCTTCATATATCTGCAACCAGATTGCCAAAGATCTTAGTAAAATATGGAGGTCAAGTTCTCAGTGTATGATCCAAAGTTGGAAATGTGTAAAATAAGCCTTAGAAGTGTTTTTATGTTAGTATTAACTGAGACCATGTTAAAGGCTTACAGGAAAAGAACAGTGTGGAGACAGGAAACATGCCCTCCCTTTAAGGCTTGGGATATTGGAACCTGCCTATACCCTCTGGTGAAAATGCAGCCTATATTTAGGTGCTTCAAGTTCTTCCATCACTCTAGACTAAGAAAATAACCTTAAAAAGTTAAGGGACGTGAAGGACGACAGCCACTTAGCCACCAAACTTTGCAATATTTTGGTCTGGCCATGGTGATGTGTACCAATTGTAATAGGCCAGGCCAAGAACAAGACTTGAAAAGGAATTTCTGCTTTACAAACATGAAGTTTATCCCTTGTCCCCATATCTACCTCTCTTTCCTCTGACACCCAATTACCTTCCTTCACATTTGCCAACCCTCTTCCTCTCAAAAAATAAAGAAAAACCTAAGATCCACCACCCCAGGAGCTAAACTTCTGGTAAATGACCATTTAATCAGCTGGATTATTATTATTATTATTATTTTTAATGGTGAAACATGATCTGCTAAATTGCTAAGACTATATTTCTGCTTAGTTTGAGCAAGAACTCTACCCAAGAGTAAACCAGGAACAATTACACAGCAGTTTTTTTTTCCTATAAGAGACTAAGTCTTTTGCTAAAATATCTAGGGTCCTATCATTTTGTTTTTGTTTTGTTTTAAACCGAATGCAGGGCAATTAGCTGCTACAAGAAGTCTGCAAAATGCCCAGGGCCCCAGACTCTCATAAACCTCAGAGTTGGATGCTCTGTGATACAATGAGCAATTGCCTTCATCTTTTACTGCCCTTGTGAATCTTTTATTGAGGCAGGCTTTTAAAACATGTCCTCAAATTGTTCTGCTCCTACAAACAGTCTTCAAACTTGTCATCAGGGAAGTATATGTACGAGCTGCTAACAAATGCTCTGTAGAAGCTTTTTAGGTTTAAGATTGTTTGCCTGCTACTTTGTCATACAAAACAGAATAGGATTCAGGACTGAGCCTCCAAAATTAACTATGTCCTCCAAATTCTGAGATGGGCAGTTGCGCTATCATAGGGAAGAAACCTGCATACAATAGTGGACAGAATCATTTAAAAAAGATTGAGAAAAATCAAGAACTTCCATCAAAAATTTCACATCCTTCCGCCTTAGCTCGAAAGTCACAAAACATATATGGGCTGATGAGCTTTCTACATGAAAAATTTGACACCATTTTCTTGAGGATCATTAAGAGAAAATATTTTAAGGTTTTTTGCTATAAAATGGAGCTGGCTGAAAATAGACTCACAATACAAAAGTATTACTGAAGTGCAAAACACCTTTTGAGGTTCCTGAGAAGATTTTAACAGTTAATACTAAGGATCCTCTAGGAACTTAGAAGTATTAAACAGAATCTTTGAAGCAGTGAGGAGCCTTAACAGAAGAATAGCTGAATGGCAAAATTCTATTGTGATACTTCATTCTACATACTTTCCCTTTTCTCTCCTTAATAGTAATGTAAGAGTCCTGAAAATTAACTCAAGTCAGGAGAGCCCAGACTACGGCTAGATGAAATTTTTCAGACAGTTTTTTTTGGCTGAAAAACCCAAATTCAGGTCAACCAAACATTTCATGAATTTGTGCCATTTTTAGTGAACTGTTGTGGTTTTAACTAATTGTTCTGTCATTATCCAAACAAAACACACAAACCCAGATTTTTTCCTGCTAGACTCGCCAGGGGAGTTAGGCATGCGAAGGAAGAGGTAGTGGTGGTGTGGGAAACCCAGGTTTGAATCCCAACTCTAGAGCAGGGACTGGAACCCAGTCTCTCCCTCCCAGGTGAGTGCCCTAATCACCGGTCTGTTGGCTCTTCTGGGATGGGGGTATCAATATCTCCTGCTGAAGCAGTTTCACTTTGTATAAATAATTAGTCATTAGAGCGGGGGCTCGAACCTTGGGTCTCCCACCTCTCAAGCCACCAGGCCACAGAGTCACACTCTCTCTCTCTGGCCCAATGACTATTCAAGTATTTTATCAAAATATTTTATTACTTCTGTATATGGCATTAGTGAGAACTGTACTTGAAAACAAGTGGTCTCTTCCTAAAAATATGCCCCAATATAACCACAAGATATTAGACTTGATGCAGGAATTACTGGGTGAAATTCTATGACCTGTGTAACGTAGGCAAGGACAGATGAGCACAATGGTCCTTTCCGGCCCTAAATCTATTAATTTACAAAAACCTTTCTTGAAGTGGAGCTAAGGTTGCTGTCACACAATAGGACCTTTCTATCCCTTTACCCTTCTGGAACATAAGACTTAAAAACTCAAATATTAGGAAATATTCACTTAAGGTCTTCTCACATATCCCCAAAAAAATGTTAGTGTGACAAGAAATGCCACCCTCCCCCCAACAAACATACTTATGCAAGCCAGGGAATCTGCAGTTAAAGTGCTGTTTCATTCATAATGAAAGCACACAACCTTAGCTCTAATCCATAAATAGTACGGCTCAGCTAAGGCATCTGCACACTATGGCTGGGAGCCACACTTGACTCACAGCAAGGCAGCTGTTCATTCTGCAGAGTCAAGTACAAAATATTATCTTAAAAACAAAAATGAGTTCGCTTTCAGAGCTTGTTCTCGATGCGAGACACCAGTTCTCACTGCATGTTTTTCCTCTACCTCTGTACAGAAAAGTATAAGACACGTTGTGATTTTAGTAACAGAACCGGAGTTTAAGGCTAGGTGGTCAGATTTTGGGGGGGGTTGTGTCTCTGGAACCCCTTAAGCAAACATTCTCAAATGTGTACTATATATTCTACCCTGGCCCATACCAATTTTCAAACAGGTTTGAGTCTGACTGCATGTGTGGTTTTAAGGAGGATTGCAAGTTTGGTTGTAAGCAGAAAACATGTTGCAATGTTATCTATAGTACCACCCTGTAATTCAAGACTTCCTGTCTGGTTTGGTTCTTGTATCTTGGCTGCCTTTGCTAGATGGGGGTAGCATGAATCATGTCAGCCCTGAAGTTCACTAATATTTAAATAGTTTATGTGCTAAAGCATATGCACATTTTAAAAGTACATTTATTAAACTTCATTAGACCTCTACTTGGTCATGTCACAGTGCCGGGGCAGGACTTAATGCCTTCTCAAGGTCCCTTCCAGTCCTACATTTCTATGATTCTATACTGGGTCCAATATTGCAAAGTCCTGAGAGCCTACCACAAGGTGTTGAAAGCGCATCAATGAGAGTTTAAGAGCATTTAGCACTTTGCAGGAGGCATTCAGAACTTCGCAGGTTCAGGCTCATTATCGGAGTGTTCATTCCTGAACTTCTCCCTTAATTCTAATGGCTGATTAGGATATTTCTCTGCATAGACTCACTCTTTTTGTGTACAGTCTCTCATCTCCCTCTAAAATGTAACTCTTGGGGACTTTATACTGGTAAGCAGTGGGGTGGTGTTTTCTCCCTTTCGTTAAGGTTGTATGTGCAGATCAGTATGTCCTAGTCATGTTTCATTTGTTATTAAATTCAAGATATTAAGTACAAAAAAGGCCTTTTAACTATGCACAGGGATTATCATTAATGTAGCTGCCATTAGATAAGGCTTGTATCTTAATGTGATAGAAACGTCGTTAACGGTTTGTTTTAACACGGGAGTGAGAAGGAAGTCCCAGAACAGAAAGCTCTTCAGCTGACAAATTCTAATGCATTGCTGGGCAGAAGAAATGTGAATGAACTTTCTTAAATGCAATTCATGAGCTTAGTCAGTCTCTAAATAGCTCAACAAAAACTACTTTGGACAGTAACACTGGGAATGCTATCTGTTTTCATTTCATAGTGACAGGAGTGAGACTGGGGAGGGAAAAGTGGTATAGCAGCTTACTGGCCACAGACAGTAAGTACTGTATATTTCTCCCTCTCAGCACTGCTAAACAATTCAATCTAACTAAAAAGTACACTGCAAGTTATGATGCCAATTCTTGCTCAATAGTGGGAGGCTGCCAATAAAATACAATGAAAGAGACAACAATCCTTTGTAAATGGGTGTGTTTAAAGTCTGGAGGAACAAGCATTATGACCATTTGTGCTTAGCAAAATTTGGCATCGCAGTTGAAAATATTGTTTGCATTTCAATTCGCACTTTCTAAATCTTGTGTATTTTTAGCGACATTAGTTTTGATGGCTCTATCAGGGGAGCAGTACTCTGCTCAACTGGCAAGAAACAGGCGTGAGAGAGAGTGGAACGTTACTTTAAATGTCACTAAAAAATGAAAACAAATGTTGTCTCTGCTAGGATAATTGCTTAGTGTATTTCTTAGAAAGAGTCAACTCCATAGATGGAGGGGGACTAGTGGTCTATGTAGAACATCCACAAAAATAACATTTTCTAGTCTGTCAAGCCCCAGTAAGATCAGGATGGAGTTAATACCCCCTCATCAAACTGCCTGCAGCAATTAATAGTCGAGCAATTGACGCTGGAACACCACTGTGGCCCTTGACTGACTCCAGCTGGGTCTTACCACAGTGCAGCGCAGAGAACATCTGCTTCAATGCTTTCACAGAAGAAAATCAGCAGAAGTGGTCTTTACTACCTTGTATATACACTTGTGTAAATCGCTAAGAACTCCCTTCTCCTCCTCCTCCTTCTCGATCTCCTTTTCCTGAGCGAAGAGTCGCCGCCTGCCCGTTTTCAATGGGATATCAACTTCTTTCAACTTGTTACGGAAGCCGTTTTTGTGAACCACACCATTGATGAGTCCATTTTTGGGCTCGAACCGGGGCAAGGAATGGAACTTATAGGCGTTTTCTGAGTGTCCCTCCAAAGGACCTTTCCTCTTCTCTAAGATCTCCTTTTCCAGCAGGACTTCCTTCTCTAGTTTCTTGTGCTCCTCAGAGGAGAGGGAGTCATAGGAGAGCAAGTACTGGCAGTAGGCTTCCTGCAGCTTTGCTAGCCTGTCCTGTGCAGTTCTGGGGATGCGTAGCATATCTGCCAGCTTGTTCCATTTCTTGAGGTCAGTCACTTGCTGCATGCCACCCATTTCATTGATCAGCTGGAAAAAGCAGGCCAAATCTAGCTCACAGCCTCCTGGAGTCCGTGTGTGTGGGGTGGTGGGGAGGGAAGAGGGAAACACAGGAAACAGTTAGGAAAATTTTTCGCAGACTACATTCAACATTTCTTTACTACTTATATAATATCAGATTCTGTTCAGGTGGGACACTCCATTTTCTCAAAATCCTCAGTAATGCAGATACGAAAACAGAATGGAACAGTCAAATATTCAGTGTTTCCATTTTTAAAGTGCCCAAGTTCTGACTAAGATACTCAGATTGCGAAGATTATTTATTAAGTGGATCATATTTTGGTGTTCACACTAACCTTCCCCACGGCTACTTTTGGCCTCCATTTTGGGTTCAGTTGCCACGTCACAAGTTCAAGCCCTAGCTCTGCCTGATTAAGGTTGGTCTTCTATATTCCAGGTGAATACCCGACTGATACGCAGCTACTCTGAGGGCATGCCTCCCAATCTCTCTCTCTCCCTCACCCCTCTCCCCACCCTCCTTGAAATTTCATCCACTCAGAAACCTTCCCAGTGAACTTTAGTCAAAACTGATTTTCCACAAAAAGTTTTAGTTTTGATGAATCAGCATTTTTGAAAACAAAAAAATTCCCAACCAGCTTTATATAGGCGTAGTGCAGAGTTTTTAAACATTGGTACAACACTTTCAAAATATGAAGCATTATATAAAGGAGCTAAGTATTACTATTAAAGCATTTTTCTACATTAGTAAACAAAAACAAGGGGAAAACCAGGAGGAAAAACTGAGGAAAATGGAGATTCATATCTCCATAAGCATCACAAACATGTTTCTGTCAACTCAAACAGATGAAATGTGACTGATCTAAAGTAAAAAGCTCCAGATGGGTCCACGGAGTGGCGTCCTCTAGTAATTTAGTAAAGACGGTCATTTGCATTTTAAACTGTGTATTAGTTTTAGAAACTGCAAGACCATCAGGAGAATGATTCATTACTTTCTGGGAAGCTTCAATCAAAGAAAAAAAAAAAGAATATACAAAAGCTTTTAAATTCTAGCATAAAGACAGTCAAATTAATGATAAACTTTCCATCCAAAAATAAAAATTTTAAAGAAAATCTCAGTATCACATTTAGTCAAAGGACAAAATTAATCATCAACAGAAAAAGGTTCACAAACTGACCAAAAACTGCCCATAAATAAGGAGGACAACTGCTATAGGAAAAACTAAAAACACAACATGACGATCATCAACATTGTTCCCAAGTCATCCTTATCTCCTCTTTCCATTCTGAGAAAGTCATGGAAACATGAAGGATTAGCAGTCTTTTAATGTGAATTTAATATGACTTGGAAACTGTACTGTAAAACAGAAAGAAGCATCATCATTCTAAATGACACCTCCACTGCTGCGATGATAGCTACCTCCTCTCAAACCCAATCAACAGTCTGTCCTGTTCAGATTCCTCTACTATGCCTTTTAGCATAGCATCTGAGCTGTATGTGTGCATCTCCTGCAAATTAGCCATACTGTCTTACAGTATTTCATAGCTGTTCTAAGATTTCTCATCTCCATTCTCTTCCTTGACCGTTTTTCCCTACCCTTCAGCACTTTCCTTTGAGGCAAACTCAGTGACGAGGCTCAGAAGCCTGGAGACACATGGAAAATTTTTGCAAAGTTTATCAACAGTGCTGCAACTGAGGCAGAACATTTTGGGGGGAGTCCCTTATTAAAATGTTGATAGCGCATCACTGGTTAGATGACAAAAATGCCTGTGCCTGGACCACAGGATAGTTTGTACTGGTGCTGAAACAATAGGTAACGATTTTCCAAGTGTTTGACAATGCTCTAGGGTAGGTCACAGGGCAGAACAAGTATGTCTTGTGTAGCAACCATTCCTAGTTAAAGTAGTGCAACTTCCACTTACGAGGAGAGGGGTGGTGAGAGCAACACCATGGGAGAAAGGAAACAAATTTGAGAGGTTTTTGTTCTGTTACTTGTAATCCTTCACATAAAATCGCACTCAAGCAACACACAGCTTTTTTGCTCATGCACCATTGACAAACAAATGGAAGGTATATGATCTGTATGAAGCGGAGTAACATCCCTTCAATTCTGAAGGACTATGTTAATGGCTCAGTTTCATATTAAATGGCTTTGTAATACAACATAAATATCTGCATGCTCAGTTTAAATCACCAATCTCAAAACACTTCATCACATGCTTAAAAATGTAATGTTCTCAAGCACAACAAGATGGAAGCTACTTCAGAATGTCAGAGCTTGAGTCCTCTCACTGAATACGTATGCTGTACTACTGTGGGGGCTTTGTAACACCTGCCCTCGTTAAAGATTGTTAAATGGTTTCAGTTACAACTCCATTTCACATGGTCATAACTTTCTGAAACAAACACTCATTTTTAGGGTGAAACTTCCAGGGCTCATAGCAAATGGCTGAAATTGGAGACTTGGCAAGGGTTACTAAGGACTCTCATCTGACAGTTAAAAAAAAAATCTTTTGATTTGATAATGTTGGGATTATTTGAAAATTAATACTGAGCAAGCTCAGTGAAAAAAATGTAAAAAAAAAAAAAAAAAAAAATCTTCAGGTGTGCATTTAAGGCCACATCCTGGCCCCTCTGAAGTCAATGGCAAAACTCAATGATCTTCAGTGGAAATGGGATTTGGTCCTTACAGCAGGAGTATGCATGTGTGCACACTTGTTATCTCAAAGAATTTAAAATATCTACTGCTGAAGCCAATCTATTTCTAATCCATGTGCTCTGATTACCTTCAGATTTCTCTTCCCCTTCTCCTCAACATTTTGTTTGAATTTTAAACTTAAAATACATAGGAAATTAAATGTGTAAAGATTAACAGTAACACAATCTTAAAGCTGTGAGACCAGATACGCAAGAGCCAGGAAATTTAATCAAAAAGTTAATGTTGCATCAGTAGGTGTTAACGCTGCCATATTGCACATATGTTGTATTTTCCTCTTTCCCTTGCCAATGTAACATGAATTTAATACTCCTTGTTATTAACATACAACCATTACAGATATTAGAAATGCCGAAGGATCAATTTAATTCTGCTAGAGTAATCTTAACTTTTGGAATTCCCTGAACTTTTGAGTATTTGATCTCACAACTTAATATTACAGCAATCCTACTTTTCTTCAGGCATTGTACTGTAGAATACTAATCCTTACTCCCTTTTCTTAAATCCTGTTGAAATATTGTACTGCACATTACAAAGGAGTTCTTGGTTAATATTATAATCTTGCAATGTCTGAATTCTTTTGTTTTCTTCTTTTTTCATGTATTTATGTTGTGAAAACTGAAATAAAGTTTTAACATAGAAAAAATGGTGTGTACACCTGAGGTAGAAAGAAAGGAGTTTTCTTTAAACAAAGTAATGTGCAGAGCTGCCTCCCAGGGAATAATGCCTCAACTACAAAAGTAGTGCCTCAAGTTGTACTGTTAAAGGTCTCTGAGTTATAACTTGGTTAGAAGTTACTAAAAAAAGAAGTGTTAAATAAAAATTTGTAGCAACCAAGATAAATGTATTATATTTTCTAGGCTGCTTAGAAAAAGCAGATTTAAAGTTAAATTTCCTAAAGATTCAAATGTTTCCCTTAACTAGCATGTATGTTCTTTACAAGCCATTGTCACCTTTCTATTACTTATGTCATATCTGACAGCAGACCATAAACCAGGAATTCCTTTAAATAAACAATTCTCACTCAGGCATTAGCCATGGCAGCTACCTGCTGGGAGAAATAATGAAACCGCCATTTTGCAATGAACCACATTTTACTGCTTATTCTTGACACTTAATGGTTGTTAAATGTCTGCAGGTCACTAGAAATTTGTGATCTTAAGTGTCTGGATAACCAAACAGAAGTCAGTTCATAGACCTTTTTTTGTTTGGCTGGTTGATTGTTTTTTGAAAGAAGAAATTCTGGAGATGGAAAAAGTAAGATTCATTTTCTAGTTTAGCAGCACTACATAAATCGCAACAGAAAACCTCTTTGGAAAACCCCTAAAAACTTCCAATGTAACTTTAGATCAAGAATCTTAATATTTATATTTATTCGTTTTATAAGTAAGTTGGAGGGAAAAAGATGGTCTTGAAATTTGAGTAGAGAGACCTATGAAGCCTTTTGCCTTAGGTAAAATCAATGAAGAATCAGGCAGTAATAATGTGCTGAAGTGAATCAGCATGGAGAAGCCTGCACTGCACCCACCTGCACGGCACCTGGTCTATGAATAAACAGAGGGAAATCTAGCGTCCTGCAGTTTCACAGGGTTCAATTAATCACACAATCAAATGAAGCACAAAATTTACTGCGCAATGCTTATAAACCGAAGCCAAAGGCCACCAGGAGCCACAGCCCTTACCGATGAGTGGGAGCTCATCCATGCTAATGCCCTGAGATTTGAGGTGCTTCTTGATGCAGGCCAGCCGCTGCACGTTGGGTCCCCAGCGCCTGCTGAGCTTGTGTATGTGCTGAATCTGTGTCACAAACCGCATTTCATCATTCAGCTTGCACTCAGGTCTCCAGTCTGCAGGAGGAATCACCCTACACATCCCATACTTCTCTACCTGAGCTCGGACTGACTCAATGTATATCAACGGGTCATGGAACTCCTTCGCGGAGGGCCGAAGGATGGGAATCTCATCCATCATTGCCCACCCAGACTTGCTACTACCCTTTTCGTGCTTTCCTGTTGAGTCGTGTGGCTTGTGCAAGGACTCAGTTTGAGAGGTAGAATGATTTTCACAGGAGGCATTTTCAGTTTTACCGTGTGCTTGTTTCCCTGGCGTATTCTTTCCAGCAGTGGCTCTTTTCGGCCTATTTCTTTCCAGAATCTTCTCTGGCACTTCCTTTTTCACATGTCCATTCAGCAAGGGCTTTTCCACTGCTGCCTTTTTGCTTGCAGCTTCTGTCAAGCTGACCGCCCCTTTCATTTTCTTGCTGGGTGACTGTATTTTGTCTATATGATTCGTCTCTTCCAGCCTCCTCTTAGAATTGCGCAGCCCCTCTCTCAACTGTCTCCCCACCTCCTTAGTGCATGCCTTTTGGTTCAACTTGCCATTGACCTTGACACCATTAACAGCGATATTGTTAGACTTGGACGCTCCAAGGGATAGCACCTGTTTGCGGGTTTTTGCATTGCTACTTTCTGTTTTCCCTGAGATTGTATGGTGAACAGGTGAACTGGGTTTGTGGTGATTTAGTTTGGTTTCCTTGACCAGTTCTTTCTTGGCTTTGGTGTATGTGACGGTTCCCTTTGTCACTGTTGCAGTGTACTTCACAGTTTTGGATGGTGAAGGTCTGACTTCTCTCATCTTTTTGGCACTGGCTGCATTTGCACCTGGAGATGACATTCGAGTGATTCCGTTGACCTTAGAAACCTTGGAAGCCGGAAGTATTGTAGAGGAAGCAGAAGGAAGAAAAGAGAAAACAAAAAGTAAATTAATAAAAGACTATTTTAATGGAAACACCCACAGAGAACCAAGTCATGCAGTCCTGATGAGGCTGCAGGATATGGCTCCCTTAGCGCAATCTGCATTTCACAGGTTTCACCCAGAGAAGAGCAGGATCTGGACACTTTTTAAAATAAAACCAGAACTGAAAACAAATAAAGTCAAGCCTGCTCTCAGAGTATGAGGCAGGTACCTCTGCCTTAAGGAGAGGGTCACCTGACTCATGCAGCTCTAGTTAATAACACTACTCCATTCCTTATCTACTGTAAAGTCCTTGATAGCATCATGAGGACAGATGCTTGAGTCTATAACTAAAAAGAACTAACCATTCGCCTGTATCTAAAATAACTAGTGAGATGGACATGGCTGGTTAACATCAATGGAAGGTGCACAGAAAACCCACCCACTCCTTTACTGATCTGAAATTGATAAATCTATAAATCTGAAATTTATATTCAAAAACACAAACATCTGTTTGTCTATATCGCTGAAACACTATGTACCCGACAGATCAGGATGGCCGTCAAGGATCCAGTCTATCATATATACTGATTGTTGGGAGGCACTCTATTAAAATTGTTAATACAGAATAGAAGTTTGTACAGTAGTTCTGATATGTGCAGATACTTGGTTAAGTTTTATATCTGGGCAGTTTTACTTCTATACAGTATTTTATTGCATCATATTATCCAACTCAAGTGCTTTAAGTTATGCATTTAAACCCAGTTAGGAAACTAAAAGTAACAGCCTAACCATCAGAAGTGCTGAGCATGGACAACTATCATTGGCTTCCAAGGGAACTTCTGAAAACCAGGTCACTTCTATTTAAGTAACTAAGTTTAGGAAGCCAAGTTTAAACACTGCAGCTTTAAATTCTTAACATCAGCTGGGCATTAGCAGTTTATGAGAATGCAAAAAGCAACCACCAAATATCCTAAGTCCGGACCTTCTATATATGTACCGACAATGGATGCTCATACTGGATAACCACGCTTAACCCGAACTCAGTTAATACCTTGCACCTCTATAAATGTCCTTCCAAGGATTTCAAAACCATTTTCAAATAATTAAACTTCATAATCCCTCTGCAATAAAGACAAGTATTATTATCCCCATTTTATAGGGTGACCAGATGTCCCGATTTTTATAGGGACAGTCCCAATATTTGGGGCTTTGTCTTATATAGATACCTATTACCCCCCCCCCCCATGTCCCAATTTTTCATACTTGCTGTTTGGTCAGCCTACCATTTTATTACTGGATATATTGAGACACAGAAAAGGTTAAATGACCTGCTGAGATCACACAGTGAAATCAACAGAATGGTAAGGAGAACCTAGAAGTTCTGACTCCCACTCCGCTGCTCTAGCCTCTAGAATAAAAAGCCTCCCTCTTAGTTATGTCCCTTGGATTGTACTGTATATATACACATACACTCTCCACACAGTTTCTCTGCTGTTCTCAAGAGCCTGGAGCTGGAATGGTGCCCTTTTAAAACCAGCCAGCATTCTCCTCTTCACATGACTCCAGCCGTTAGAGAAACCGAAGCCCAGCTTCTTCTAAGGAAAACCTATTTACTGGATGGTTTCAGGTTTCCTTGTGAGCATTTTAGATAAACGGAGGCTTATACTGTATATAAAACTTAACCATTTACAATTAAAAATGCATTTGCGAGCCTGCCCCGTGACCTGGGAAGTGTTGAATGCAAGACCTGGGTAAGATTCTTTTTGGTTTCTCACTCCCTGGAGCAGGTGTGGCCTGGGAGAGCTGTGGAGGCAGCCCCTGACCATCAGGATGTACCTTGAGCATCCCCATCTTGCTTTTTTATGTAGCAGTGACTCTAAAGGAAATCCCAGGCAATCATTTAGGAGGGTAGCTGTGACACATGGCCTCAGAAAACAGATGGAGGGAGAATGGAGGGATCCTGACAACTTTGATAAGACACCTAAAATATTCCCCTTCCCAAAGGCAAAAAATGCATTGAACTCTTTTACAAGTTTTAGGCCAGAATTAAAACTGCCAAGATATAAACCCCTGGAAAATTGCATTTACTAGGAAAACTGCAACTTACTGTAACCAGTTAGTGCCATTACAATGCCTCGGCATAACAAGATAGATCTCTCAGAGCCAGTTATGAAGCTGAAGGGGTTCATCTGACTAATGCTATCTAACCTTCCACCCTACATTATGAGCACAACATTTTAAATCCTGGTTCACCCTACAAAGTTATTTCAAAGAGGGTTCGGTCTGCTTTCAATATTATACCTGTACCAGTGTCTTCTACATTTGAAGATACATTTCTCTTCTAGATTCCCCAGCACTAAGCCAATCCTATAAGGCTAAAAAGAATTTGAGAACTTCCTCTGAACTGTCGTCTTGTTAGATAAGCTACAACTTTATAGTTTTGAAATGTTTCATTTACTCTTCTTGTCCTCCCTCCCAAGAAGCCCACAGCTATCTCCCATACATAGAAAGAGCATGCACCTGGTGTATTTACATACAGAAATATGTATGGACCAGAATAGACCATACTTCAAACTGTATTAGGCTGCAATAAGCTTCTTCAATGGGAAACAAATGGAACAAAGAACATGGTCATAGCCATCAACAAAGTGTTTGGTGGATTCAGAATTTCACATTGGAAAAATTTCACATTGGCAAATGTGAAATTCTCTTTGGCTAGCACCCACCTATGCTTCCTTTGCCTGTATTTGTCTCTCAGGATCCAACAGATGATTGGTACCAAAGAAAACAAAATAATTGTGGTAGGCATTTTCTTACCTTTCTACAGTTGATACGTCTCCCCCCAATAACGGCCAAACCAAACATACACACACAGAGAGTCAGCCTAATAAATTGACCGCACTCCCAGCTGCTCAGGTTCACCACAGGGGGTCTAGTGACACAGCTCCATCCCGCGACAGTGCTTACACTGACCACATAAGAAAGAAGTCAATTTAATTCAGGTAGTAACAAAGTGTTTGACAATAGCCTTCAACACTCGTTAAAGTTTTGTGCTAACAGTGAAACCAGGCATACCAATACACTTGTCTCTAGTTTTCAGCTACCCTCTCAGTTTTAGTTGATATATATATTTGTCTTCACACCACTCTCGTTCATGGTACCGACCAAAGTACTCTCCTAACACATGAAATGTTGTTAGCTCTTTTAATGTTAAACTGTATGGGGCCATCACACAGTCTTGCAGCAATATCTTTGGTCTTCACAGCGGAGCCATCAATGGATGCAGAATCCTTCAGGATTCCATAGTGCAGGGGTTCTCAAACTGGGGGTCAGGACCCCCTCAGGGGGGGTCACAAGGTTATTACGTGGGGGGAGGAGGGGGTCACGAGCTGTCAGCCTCCACCCCAAATCCTGCTTTGCCTCCAGCATTTATAATGGTGTTAATATATGAAAAGCGTTTTTAATTTATAAAGGGGGTCACACTCAGAGGCCTGCTATGTGAAAGGGGTCACCGGGACAAAAGTTTGAGAACCACTGCTGTAGTGTCTCTCCTCACTTTTTTTTAAAGTATTATTAAAGAGTTTAAGTATTCCTTCAAGACTGTTTGTTAGATTTGCATTGGTTTACACATGCCTCCACACAGCACCTAGGATCAATCCTCGCTCTCTCTCTCTCTCTCTCTCTCTCGCACACACACACACACACACACACACACACACACACACACACACACACAAAAAACAGCTTATTAGGAAAAAATATATAATTGTTTGAGTCCCATAAGATGTCAAGCTTTTTCATTTGCTTATTCATTCATTTGCATTGGTACATAGTTGGGAGTTTTGCAGAGCTAAATTATCCTATTAGACCAACAGAGGGCCCTATTGAACTAGATTTCCTCTCCCCACAATTCCTGTGGCGTTGGGGGGAGGGGGTTGGGGGAAGACAGCAAGGCAGATAGTGTGCAATTGACAAGAGCAACTGCACACCAGAGAGAGAGAGAGAGAAACATCTGTGGGTCTATGATGCTCTCTACCTTTGTTTCCTATAGGACAACTAACCCCCTCATCATCCCCTGCTGTCACCACCAGCAAAAACATGCTGAAAATAGAATGGTCCTGCGGCTGGCACTCGAATGAAACAACTCTCCTCTTTTTGGAAAGCACTAAAGAATTCAACAAAGATTCATCAGAAGCAGAAATTTAATGCTGTCCCCACTAACTGCAAGGTTAATGTTTTGCAACCAGTTAAATCACTGTATATGAGTAACCAGCCCTTTTACAATAGCTCAGCTAGTAACCTTCAAGTTATCAACAGATTCATAAAAATAGGGAGCCAGTTTTTTTCTAGTATTGGGTTGTGGATGAAAATTAAAGGGTTTTTTTACTGATTTAATTTTAAGCTTACAAAACTGTCAACTTTGAGCCCCTTCTATTTTCTTGAGTTTTAAGATGATCACTATATTTGAGGCAGATTACTTTATGTTTGCATAGCACTATGAACAGTAGAGGAATATATAAGGATCGTTTTTAGCATTTGTGTCTTCCTTATTGTAGCATGACAAAGAGTCTAATATTGTGAATGCACACAACTGCCCAAGTTAAATTAAAAAAAAAAAAAATCTTGAATCCTGGAGGAAGTTATTTCACATATATTCCCTAAACAGCATAGGCTAAATAGAAAAAAGTGAAATACAAAATCTGCTGTTCGGCAATCTCGGAATCAGAGTTACTTTCCCCAGTAACAACAGTGTACTTTAGGAATAGCTGACACTGTTGTTAATTTAGTTTTATACTGCAACTTTAAAGTATTTTACAGTTACATATGCCAAAATCCCTATTAGAGAAAGACAGAAAGAAAGAATTTCCTGATCAGAATCCTATAGTGCTCAAACTCTGTACTATACAAATCTGATTTTAGCTATGATTATTGTGGTTCAAAAACAAATGCTATTCAGATATTACAAAAGGTATACTATAACCACAAAATATTAACTAGATGTTTGTATTGTACAAAGATTAAATATGTCAGTATGTATCTAGTTCGTACAGCTATTATCCAGTTTTGATAAGTATTCAAGTGTTCATTCAGAGCAAGTAAGATCAAAGCTTAAAAACATATTCAAAATTGAAATATGTATCTTATGCAGCACATTTAGAGATCATCCCTTAGCTTTTCTTTTATTATTTATATATAGCATTAGATATGCATAGTGCTATGCAAAAAGATAAAGACTAAGCCTGCCCCAAAGAAATTATAAGCTGAATTAATGTAAAAATAGGAGGATATGACAGCACAGGAGCTCAGGTGTGGTGTATGTGTGCATGTGGGGGGGAAGGTGGTACGAGTGGCAGAACAAGAAGATGAGGGTGAACACAAAATGACCATACACTTGGTTTGCAGCATAACTCAAGCATCTTAAAGGTTACAACAGCACATTTCGTTTTAATACCTATAAACACTATAGCTTACGCCTTGAAGCAGTGAGCTTTGAAAAGGGACTTAGGTGGAGCGGAACACAGAGAGGTTATAGATAGCCACATGGAAGAAGGCAAAGGACAGAAAGGGGCATTCAGTCAAGAAACATGTGATGAGCAAAAAATGTGATGGGGAGGAACAGGAGCAGAGAGGTAGAAGGGACATATATTGTGGAGATCCTTGAAAGCAATAATGAGGAACTTGAATTTGGTTCAGGAGGCAAAAGGGAACCGCTGGAGGCATTTTAAGAGGGACTGAAACATTATCGTAGCATTGCACTAAGCAGGTATTTTCTTGGCACTGGATACAGTGTTTTGCCTTCTGCTATTTTCAGTATCTAATGGCCCAACCTAGCAGGTGCCCATCCAAGGCCTGGAGGGCCATGCAGAATCCAGATTGTAGCTCTACAGGAGGCCAGCTAACCAGAGGGAAAGCCTGTATGCTCCAACAAACAAACATCATCTCTGAAAGGGCATGTTGCAGAACTATCCATTAAGAAAAGAGAAACTAAGCCATAAGAGCGGCAAATTCCCTCTGCTGCACTCCTCTCATCCCAGGCACTACCTTCAACAAGCTTTGGACTGGATTAATTGATGTACCAGTGGAAGATTTAAAAGGGCACCGACATGGGTTTTTAAATAATTTAAGAAACATTACTTAAAAACTGCTGTTTTAGGAGCTCCTGCCCCAACTGCCAAAAAACGGATGGAGACACTTCCTCTTTGAACGCCAGTCAGCGGCAAGCCACAACCACCAGGCCATTGGTCCTTTAAAACTTCTCCAGCAGAGTGAAAGTCAACAAATCTGCTGCCCTATGAAGACCTTGGTGGTACTGCCACTGAGAGCGGGGACAGTTTGGAATGTCATATTAGGATGCTGGTAAAGGGAAGATAATTTTCCAAGAACTCCAAGTAGTCTCTCAGACACTTGAGTTTTTATTGGCCAAGTACAATACAACAAACCGTGATAATACAAGCTTCCCTACAATGCTAACGACTCTCAAACATAACCTGAAAGGATCACCTGTAGAAAAAAAGGTCATTCTCGGTGTTCAGCCAACCTTGGAAATATCAGCAGAGAAGCCAACAAAGGTGCCAGACAGTTTTCATAAAAAAAACAAATGTGAATACCCTATGTACACCCTTGTGTGATGTGAAGCTGTGGTAATAATGTGTATTGTATTGCAATGAGGGGCTGTCCATTTATGTAATGTTTTTTTTCCTCTCTCTCACTTCTCTCTCACTCAAAGTCAACTCCCTGTTTTTCTTCATACCACACATTAAAGATTCCAAAGTTACCTCAGTGGGGGCTGGCGTACTGGGGTTATGAGCACGTGCATCGTATGTGCCCAAATGAGAGTACAACACATTACCTGTTTCCTTAAGTCCTGAGCCGATCTATGAAGAGGGTGGTGGTTGTTAGCAGTGAGCCCTTTCGTTGAGGAGCCAGTATTTGTAGTAGGATGGTGATTAGCAGCAGCCTGGTCTTTTCGGCTCTCAGCCCTGTGTTCACTGTTCCTCTCCTTCCCCGATGTGGTCTCTTTGCTTTTGTGTTTATGGGTAGTTTCTTTCTCCTTCGTTGATTTGCTGGACCCATTGAAGACTGGAAAGTGAGAAGGGAAAGCAGTGGAGAGATGGGGGTTGGGTGTGAGAAAAAAAAAAAATATTTGAAACCAGCTTCTTCATTTAAAAAGCTTTAAAAAAAAAACTTAAGCTGCTGTCAGCATTAGACGTTTAGTAGGTGCCTCGTTATATACAAATCAAAATAAAGACAAATAAAAAACTAGCGGGACTACCAAGTTACATTTTGTGTACCTATAAAAACAGATTTCCTGAAAACAGCCAGGACCTTAAATTATCAAAAACAGACAGAATTTAACATTTAAATTAACATTCACCAGGTATATTCCTGTTTTCATTGTCTGAACAAATACAGACCAGCAAATTTCATGTTTGTTTATAGTTATGGTGACCAGACGTCCTGTTTTTAAAGGGACAGTCCCATGTTTAAGTCCTCCTGCAGGTGTCCTGACATTTTCTTAAAAACGGGCAAATTGTTCCGTATTTTCTGTCCCTCTCCCCCATCAGTAATGGCGGGGGAAAGGGGTGCGCTAAGCTCCCGGGGCAGGGGCTTAGCACCCTCTTCTCACACAGACAGACAGACACCCTCCTTGCATCCTGTCCCCAGGGAGCGCGAGACTGCTCCCTCCCCTGCTGCACCACTTCTCTGGCTGGGTTTGCTGAAGCCCTGCAGTCAGGTTTCCTAGGCCCTGGTGCACAATGCATCCTTAGTAGGATTGCCAGTTTTGGTTAGATGTATTCCTGGAGGTTTCATCCCATGACCATCTTTAATTCCTGGAGACTTCAGGGCAATCCTGGAGGGTTGGCAACCCTAATTCTTAGGGTTTAACCCCTTTCTGCCTGTGCTGGGTTATGTCGGTGGCCAGCAGCAGCCGGGAGGTGTTACCCGCCTTTCGTTACTGTGCGGGTAGGAAGTGACAAGCCGCGCGGGGAGTGGGAGGGGGGGGGGGAAAGAGGGGGAGGAGAGAAGAGACGGAGGAAGAATGAGTTTTGGCAAGACACAGGCCAGGTCATTTCCCCACTCCACAGCTGGAAGCAGCTCCTGTCCCTTTGCTCCCGCACAGGGCAGAAAGGCTGCTACTGGCCACATTCTGGTGTAAACCCTGGCAGAAATCTGGAGGGGGGGGTGGGCATATGACCCCGTGTGCCCCAGCACATGTTGCCTCGAGAAAACATGACACCAGGTACCAGGAGAGGCGGGTCCGTCCCGGGGGCCCAGCCAGGCATGCAGGGCAGAGTCTGTCGGCCACACACACCCTCCCCCACCACTATGAGAGAGGAGTAAGGGTGTGTGTTGCCTCTCCCACTGTGTGTGAGGGGAGTGTCACCATTCCCCTATAGCCTTAAAGATAAGAAGGTAAATAAAAGGGACTCCGTCAACTAGATGTTAATTTGAATGTTTGTACTGCCTAATTCTGATTGATTGCCGTAGAACTCGCTTGTATACGAGTAATTTTACCAGGTGTCCCATATTCAACATAGAGAAAGATGGTCACCCTATTTATAGTCCGTTTCTAATCAGTTTTCTGGAGTTACACTGTTGGGATTACAAACACTACAGGAGAATGGTGTTGCTTTAAAAAGAATGGTTTCCACTGGAATTTTTAAAAATTATGGAAGTGTTCCTCTGGAGAATATTCTAGTAACCAAACAACAAAAATGTCTGTTGACCCAAACTTATTCAACAATTTCCCTTTAAGGTGTTTTCTTAGAGCAAACGTGCTACAAATAAAAAAGATTCCTTGATTAAGAAAGAAAAGGAACTAATGAGATGAGAAAATTAATTACTTTAACACAGAGATACTATTTTGAACATATTTTATAAGAGATTCTGGGCACACACCCCTAACTACTAGTGTTATCTGTTTGAAACACTTGCTTATGTGAATTAAATGAAATGCTTCTCCTAAAATGAAAGTTGCACTACAGCTTTTTCTCCTCAGTAAACATGACGCACGCTTGCTATGCTTTCCATTAGATCCAGGATGGGGATTTCAGATCCACCTACACACGTTCTCTATTACTTTAAACAACAAAAACACACCCTTAGTGGACAGAATGATGTGCTTCTAGATCTAGATTGCCTCAATGCTGACTGCTTTCCCTCCCCCGCCCACAGCACACGTTCAATGTGTCACGAATTGAGTGGTTATTTGGATTATTTACCAGGTTGGGTTGTGGTGGTAACATTTAAGAAGATGAATGTAAAAGTCTGAGGTCAGCTGGGTAACTTCATTCTTACATCCCCTGCACCTCCCATTTCCTGGGGCACAGAGCAAGTGGAAACTACTGTTATAACAAAAAATATTGATGATCTCAGGATTAACAGCATCAGACTCAGACGCACAAGATCCAAGATGAAATCCTGTTGCCACAGAAGTCACTGCAAGTTTTATCACTGACTTTGATGGAGTCAAGATTTCACCCCTGGTTTCTATTCCCAGCTCTGCCACAAACTTCTTGTGTGACTTTGGGCGAGTCCCCTAGACTCTGTGCCTCAATCTCCCAATTTGTTAAATGGGGGTGATAATACATCCCTTTCTCTTAGGAGGTGTCAGGAGGATAAATTTATTCTTACTTGTAATGAGTTCTAAGATCAGATGGAAGGCACTATAAAAAAGCTAATATTATTAACCAAAGAGGATTTTGCAAAAATATATTTTTTTTTAAATAAGATGCACTACACACACGATGAATTTTTAACTTTGTTAAACATGTATTTCCTCACTGGACGCAAGTGCATTTTTACTCAGTGGGAACAAACTGGGTTTACTGCATAAATGGTTCTGCATACACAGAACCATAAGTCAAAGGATAAGTTTTCTGTATCCCATTGCCATTTTATATCTGCAAATTACTAAACAAAAAACATAGCCAAAAAGTCAAATTGTGTGTGTGTGTGTGTGTGTGTGTGTGTGTGTGTGTGTGTGTGTGTGTGTGTGTGTGTGTGTGTGTGTATATATATATATATATATATATATATATATAAATAAAAGCTTGAACAAGAGAAAGTATATTTTGTACTCAACAGATCATTAATTTTAAGTGTCGTGGGAACCCTGCCAGTTTTACCCTTCTGAGTAATTATCTTTTGTCTTAATTTGTAAGATTCTTGAAAGCGGGAGAGGGAGAAGTAGGAGAGAGGAAAAATATATTCATTCTCACAGGAAAAGCCTAAGCCCTGAAAACATAATAGAAAAGAGAGAAAACTGGATGCAAAGCAGTTCTAGTCATACTGTCCCTAATTAAAACAATAATTGGTATCAGCCTCTTTAAAGATCACTATTCATTTCTTTGAACAACACTTAGAACTGGTATTGTGCCCATATATAAAACACTACTCTAATAATGAGTACACGTAAATATACATATTTGTATACAAACCTCTCAAAGTTAAATTAGGCTTTAATGCTACAAAAAAAAAATCAAGCATTTACAATAAACACAAAAATTCTCATTCTGATCTCACCCAAGTGAAAGTGAGAAGTAAATCCATTCAAGTTAATGCAGTTACACCAGTGTGAATCAACATAAATGAAATCAGACTCAGGCCTGAAGTGGTGACAAAAGGTCATTTCTATGAAATTATAAAAGTATCACCATATGAGAAAAATAATTAAAGGGGAAATCATATTGTCAAAGTGTCTTTGACTAGAAGACAGCAACATGCACTTGCCTAAGAAAAAGAAAACTGAAATACTATTGAGACTAAATCTGATTTAAAACAAGCCAGCTACTAATTCCTGGTACCTGGCTGTCTGTTTTGAGAAAGTAGGATGGTCACCCCTTTACAGCTTATCTAAAAAACTGAATATACATATTTATTCATTACAGTGACAGTGTTTGCCGTCCCAGAAATACTCTCATCTGCCTGCTTGCCAAATTTCTGCTTTTCTTATAGCAGTTTTCTTACTAAGTGTACTCCCAACTGAAAGGGTGGAAGAAAAAAGGTTTCAGTCTTGAAGTTATTTTTTAAAAACACAATTAAAAGGAAAAAACCTTTTGGAGACTTTAATTATTATGCTACTATAAGCAAGCAGGTCTGTTCTCCTAAATGAGACTTTTAGCTAAAGGCAAGTAAGAGAGAGAACTATCCCCAAGCAAGAATAAAAACCTCTATAGGCAAATTATTAATACATATAATTTCAAACAAGATGGTTCAGAACCATTTAATCTGATGTATCTGTGAACACCTATACTCAGAATACTGTTTCCTTAAAGCAGTTTGAGAAACATATGGAGTGCATGCAACTCCCTGCTCTAAGTCAGTGGTGATGACCAAATGTGCGAAGGAAACAGAACCCTTAATAACTCAAGCCTTGTCTATACTGGGGTTTTTAAGCCATTGGTATAGCTGTAAAAGTAGAGACTTAGGGTACATGATTTGTACCAGCACAGCTTCCCCTGGTTCAGCTCTTGTGTTTGTATTCTGAGCATAGGTAGTCACAGAAAGGTTCAGATACGATGACTTTTGCCTGTTGTGTTTGAAACCTGACCCACTACAAATTGCACTGCACTGGTGTAAATTGTGTCCGCACTTGGGGTTTGACTGGTACCACTACAATGGTGACTCAAAACCCCATTACAGATAAGGCCTCGGTTCTTCTCAGTACTAGAGATAAATTACATTTGAGAAAGAAATTGCCACTTACTGAGTTTTAAAAATTTACTGCACTTTTTGCAACACTTTTTCTAAGAGAAGTCCTTAAAAACTAACACATACCCAAGTTTGCTAAACCATGTCCAGCACTAGAGCTGCTTTGTACTGTATATGATGATAGCTAAACTCAGTCTTATAAATATTTAAAACACTAACTAGTTAGGTTCAAGCTACAGCTGGCTCTGTGTATAGAGCTTTCCCTCACAAACACTCCTTGGGCTTATCCTACCCTATTTTTACACAGGAGATACCGTATGAATGTACTGGAAAGATTGGTGGGAAACCTGTGTGTGGCAGATTTTCCTATGCACTGGTATTTTGAGGATAAGGCAAGGTACAGCAGAGCCTGTGCTGCATTAATAAAATGAATCTACACATTAATAAAATTGTATTTAATAAATAATAATTATATATCTATAAAATCAGGAGGGGAAGAGGGGTAAAAAGGAGAAGTTTTATTTTGGAGAGGAAAAGGGAACCTCCGCAATTTCCTGAACATGAGCTAGATATTCAGCTGCACGCCTCATGTCGTTACACCCATCTCTCCCCAAACCCAATGACTGCCTGGTACTAATTCTGCATTATTATACAAAGACCTCTCTCTCTCTTGCAGAAATTCATTTTTAAGTCAGTGTGTCTGAAAACATTCATTTGGCTCCCAAACAGCCTTAAAGGACCAAACGATTTTAAAAGGTTTTTCCCTCCTGCATGAACTAGAGATGTGGGCTATTCACCCAAATCTGACTATTTAAAATAAAATTTCACCTGTTTTCTTTAGGTGCCATAGATCTTCAGAGTTGTACTGAGCATTGCTTACAAACTCACGTTCTGACCCCACAAATTCTTCTATGTCGGTTTGAGAAGGTACTTACTACATCATCAGGTGCTAAACTGAATAAAATAGGATGGCATTGTTGTTCATGTATCTCAACCCTAGCTCAACTTTATCTAAATTGTAGGTGCACAACTCCATGGTAAGATTTCTTGCTGCATTCTACAGGTTAAAAGGCAGTTGTTGTGGATTATGCTGTAGGCTTCTTGCAGCCAATCATGTCGTTTAAAACTATGTGTAAATAAGTATGTGGTGGGGGAGAGGGAGGAATGTTAATGATGTAAAATATTTTTGTTTTTCAAACCTTCAAAGCTAAAATGCAGAGTTTTGTCCTATTCTAGCACCTCTCTCACTATTCAACTCACCTATCATGACCAATAGATGTCAAAAGGGTCTCTCCTCGAGCAGTGAGTCCATATAACATTAGCCCATGTGAGATAACAAGTCTTTCACTCAGATTTCAATTCCATTCTTTTTCAGTTTCAGGCTCCCCTATTCCTTTCTTCAGGTCATGAGGCTTTTCAGTAGCTGAGATACAAGAGTCCCAAACTGTGGTGTCTAATTTGCATATTTAGATATGCAAATTACTGCAGAACTGGTAATTTTCATGTTACAAATATTTTTGCAGAAAAATTACATGTGCAAAAATATGTTTATTGCAACAATTACTGGTTCTATGATATTTCAACAAAAGGCTGCAAATCGTACAAATAAGTGGCAATTCACTTTCTAGGCTAGCACCATGCCTCTAAAATATTCTTGTTCTATACTGGGGAAAACAGATATGTTTCTATGTTTTTTTTTTTCCCTTGCCAAGACAAATCCAATTGGATGTGATAGTTGTTGTACCTAGGGTGATCAGACGACAAGTGTGAAAAATTGGGATGGGGGGGGGGGGGGAGGATAGGCACCTATACAAGACAAAGCCCCAAATATCAGGACTGTCCCTATAAAATCAGGACATCTGGTCACCCTAGTTGTACCTCATGCATATACCCCAAAATATCAAATTCAGTGCAGAACAAAACTGAGTAGCATAATTTGCATTCAACCACACATTCAGGATTCCCATGCAAATATTCAGAAACACTGACATTCACAAGTGATGCTACTTATGGCATAGCTCACAGGACACTGTGCGATGCGTTGAAATGAAGAACAATAAGCACCCCCTGATCTCTTACAGGGAATTTGTTACTACGAGTCTATATATGTACTGAGAATCGTTTTGCTAAATTACCCATTGCAAATTGAGAAGTGAAGTGTTCTTCAGTGTTTTTCTTTCCTCTTTTTTTTTTTTTAAATAAATGCCCTAAAATCCAACATAGTATTTGCAGTGATGTCTCCTTGCTTTATCTGAAGACCCAATCTACATTAAGAGTAAAAATGTATTTGCCAGAAAGGTTTTTAAATGTGACCCTTCCAAGAATAGTTTTTTTCCCTTCTGCCCAAAAGCCCTAATAGTAAAAGTTTTACAAACCATGTTCTAGACACATTTCAGAACATGGTTTATAACGGATTCGGATACCGTTAGGCCCAGTTTGCACTGGCCAAGGAAAAATGAAAAGTTGAGCTTGGATGATTGAAGTATATTGAGAGCAAAAGTGACCTTCTCAGATAAGGGAGCGCCACATTCACAGTTCTCTCAGTTTTTGACAATTTTTTTTAAATTGATGTCAGAAATATGGAATCCTGAAATCTTCACATTTGAAGAAATTAGTCAATCGCTACTTTAAGCTTCTTAGTCTGCTACAAGAGAATTCTTGTGATTCTCCCATTTTGGGGAGTTTGCAGACATTTTAAACACATTGCACATCTAGGCACTAGCAATTATGGAGGTATGTGCTCAAGGTCAAAATGAGTGAATGGTTCAGCTGAGATTAAAATCCAGTCTCCAGAACTTCTGTTCTAACCACTGCAACACAGAGACTCCTCTGTTTTCCATAAATTAATGCTGAAATTCACCACAAAATTCTATAATATGTATCAGGAAGCTTGAAGTTAAAAGGCAAACCACATGATTTTAAAAAGGAATAAAAAGACCATTGCTGCACATTCTATACATCTATTTCAACCATTTAAAAATACTATAACAGCAAGAGTGATTTTTTTTTATTCTCACTAAAGATTCATCTGGTCTCTTAGCTGGTAAGATAGTCTTTGAAGTCAGTTGCAGAGTGGAAACCAAGTGATTCAATTGATTAAGTTCTAGCTTTCACCATTTTAACCCTTAGTGTGAATCCTAAAGCAATTAAAATCACTCTGACTGGGAGCTCAATGCCATGTTTAGCTTTAGGGCTTACTCAAAACATCCCCCCCCCCCCCCCAAAAAAAAGATCCACACAATGGAGGGGGGGAAGTCATTGGTATTATTTGTTGTTCAATTTGGCAGAAGTTTTACAAACTATATGTAGCACTTGTTTGTGCTTTAGTCCATGAGCATGCTATTTACAAGAATTATCACTTTTATTCTCTGTTACTGTTCACAAGCAACTACAAATTCTCTCCTTTAGAGGAAATGCTGCTAAATTCATATTAACCAATCTGCTCTTTTGTCTGGCTCATCTTGCTTGCAACACGTTCGAAAATAAATTAAAAAGCAAAATTTTTTGAAGTTCCCATAAACAATACAAAGACAAACGATATCTGGTGTGTATGGTGACAAATTACTCCACAAGATACACCTGAAACTGTACAAAGGACTCCTTTCAACCAAATATTAATGTCTGACCAAGACAAAAAGCCAGGAAAAGACTCTGCTATCACCATCCAAGTCTTTAACAGGGGCTGCTGCAAACTCACTTTAACATCTGCTAGACTCTCCCGTAATCAGTTGCAATGTGGCAATGAAGTGGTACCAATTTTTAAAAGCACAGCTCCACCATTTTCCCTCGTGGCAACTGCACCAATCTCTCAGAAAACAGTTTAACCACAAAATTATTGCTGCCTGCACTTCGATATTGCGTCAGGGACAATGCCTATCATACTACTGCATATTTCTCTCTCCACTCTAGCACGAAGGTTTGGGGGGGGAGGTGGAAGGGGCAAACACTTATCTCCCTATACATTCTCCTACTCTATATCATAGCTAGATATTCACAGTGTGATGGAAATACCATGAAAGTGGGAATATAACAATACATGTAATAGTGCAGCAGGGTAGGAGTAGAGAAGCCAATTTACTCATTCCTCTAATATGAGTAAAACTAATTCACATGTATGAAAGTTTCTAATGTGTGTGTATTTTCCACTTAGGCAACACCACTGAACAAAAGACTCCACAGGTTACAAAAACATATACAAATAGTTTGTAAGAACTGAGTACTCCAGCAACACATCATATTACTGCTACAGGCCAGTACAATCATAGTGGTAAATGATCATGTCATCCTGGAAATTTAACGTGCCTCCTGCATTTATTAGGAAGCAATTATTTGACACTATCTAATGACACTAATCAAGCTTTGAACTTTTGCTGTTTTAGGTCATAGCAAATGTTTAACATTTTCAGGCCTATAGTGTTTGTCTACACGTAGTACTGTAAAAACAAAAGACTTTAATCCATTAAAAATTGACTCCCATGCTAGATTAAGCTGAACTGGAGCAGCCATTCCCATCTGCTTTTGTGTGTGGTCTCATTTGAAACAGACACGCAAACCAGCAACAAATATGACAGACACTGAAAACTTAAGGAACTCTCAAACTAGGTAGCTTTTAATACACAAAGCACCTTCTGGGGGAGATTATGTTTCATCACCTTTGACAAAACATTTCACATAATCCCTCAAGTACTATATAAAGGTCTTCAGCATAACTATTAATGCATAAGCCTCACTTATATTGACTCTGATTAGTGATGAAGAGTATCAAGTCATTATTAAGAGTGAAAATAATTAAACACTTTACCCCCAACTGAGGGTTCAGGTGTGTCTGATTTCAAGCTAATTTCAAAGTGGCTGCACTTCAGGGCATTCTGAAAGAAAATGTACCAATGTACAGTAACCCTTTTGGCACAACATACACATGTATTTAAAGCCCTGCATCTTACAGAGCTGAGAGTCTCATTTGCGCTATTCACAAGTCTGTACTGGTTAATTCTGGACTTTGATGCAAGGTGTGAAGTTTGGATCCTACAATCAAAGGTGTTCAGATTCAGGCCTTTTACAACACTAAAATTGTTGCTAAAAAAACTTGTGAACTGTACTATGGCCAGGTATCCTCTTCCCTTCTATTTCTGTGCAACTGGCCCAAAAACAGAGAAATAAACTTACCCTTCACTTAAGATGGTTATAAGGAACACAAAGTGCCACAACTAAAAAAAAGGCCTAAGAGTATACCCAGAAACTAGTGCCTTTTGGGGGGGCTTCACTGGTTTTGTGACCAGGTGGGTGGATACATGCATGAGGTAAGGCAGTACACTCAAACTGAGAACACAGAAGTGAGTGACAGAGACAGAGGCAAAAAGCAAGAAAACGAAGAAACAGCCTGTAAGCATAGTGTGACCCTGGAAAACAGCTAGAAAGAAGATTTTAGGGTCTGATGCCAGCTAAAGAGGCTTGGATGGCAAGCTATGAAATTGCTCCTTCTGTTATTGGTTCATCCTGCTTTTGGAGAAGCAGAATTTTGTACATTCCTTACAAATAAACCAGATTGCACCAAAGTACCAGACTCCATCAATTTCTACCTCCAACTGGAGCATCCCCAGAGTACTGAACTTTGACTAGTTGCTTGGGTCAAAAAGGGGCAATAGTACCTTTGATCCTACAAACAGTTCCTCATAAAGAAAACTCTCATGCAAAATGGGAATGAGACAGCAGGAAGCGGAGAAGCCTGGATCTCCTAGTGTTTTCCTCAGAAGGAAGAAAGAGCAAAGAACCCAGGTGCAGCCAGCAATGGCCACTTCCATCTTCCCTGGAAAGCCGGCTACGACAAGGAGTTTGTGCCCTTCTGCAGAGAGGAGGGGAAAGGATCCGGCAGACATTGCAGGGCCAACTCTCCATAGCAAAGAGATATCGTGGAAGGGAATAGGGAATACAGAATTTGTTTATTGTGGTGAACAGCCCTGATTTAACATAGGGTGATGCTGATGTCTATTGGACCATGTGGGCTTTGGTGGTAGTGGGACACGGCAGCTCAGGTTCTTTTCACCCTGGCTAGTAGGCTTAGTCCTGAGGTTAGTAGGAGTTCAAGACATGTTGTGGTGACACACGCTGATTAGTTTATCTGGATATGACTGACAACCATATGAAGAAAATAGGTTGTGACTAATGCAGCTCTGATGATATCCTCCCCCCCCCCCAAAAAAAATTACCGTATGTAGGGGTGAAGTCCTATGTTACTGACAAGGCTAACTGCAGCTTAGAAACTCAGCTGCAACTGTGCTAGCAACATCTCACATCCGAAATTAAAATGCTCCCTCTTGGATATATTTTGGTGATTATTTTGTTTTTTCTATTTAATTTAAATAACATTAAATTATTCCAAATTAAATATCTAAGTCAGGGGTTGGCAACCTTTCAGAAGTGGTGTGCCGAGTCTTCTTTTATTCACTCTAATTTAAGGTTTCACATGCCAGTAATATATTTTAACGTTTTTAGAAGGTCTCTTTCTATAAGTCTATAACACAATAATAGTTTAGTTATATATGTAAGGTAAATAAGGTTTTTAAAATGTTTAAGAAGCTTCATTTAAAATTAAATTAAAATGCAGAGCCCCCCGGACTGGTGGCCAGGACCCGGGCAGCGTGAGTGCCACTGAAAATCAGCTCGCGTGCCGCCTTCGGCCTGCATGCCAGAGGTTGCCTACCCCTGATCCAAGTAAAGGCAGCTAGGAAACAAACGCCAAACAACAGCATCAGGGATTAGCAAAATTGTTTTCACCAGGCAGCTCTAACCAGCTCCCTGGCTGCTCATTTGTATTTCTCCCACAGACCGACAGAATTGCAGCCTCTTGACAGAAGCTGGATAAAAGGGAAGATGCGAACAATTTTCATGGTATGGACAGTATCAGTTTTCTCCCAGATGTGAAGTCACTGCAAGGCTGAGAATATAATTCAGTTCTTAGAATTCTTTACGAGGCAGCGTCCCCCACAACTCCCACCCTCGCTTCTCAACCGTATGCTGCAGGAAGACAGACAGAATGATTTAGGACCTACCATGCCCATTTGAAACGTGCTTATGTATTTTTCCTTTCCTGGGGGTTGACTGGCATGAAGATGAAGTATTGTTTGTGGCTGCCTTTGTATCCTCTGTCTCCTCATCCTCTTCTTCATCCTCCTCCTCGTCCTGAGAGCTTCCAAAATATACCATGTTGCTGGGCAGCGCTGGAGAACCTGATCATTATGAAGAAAAGGCTCATTAATGTCATTCCATTATTCCTCTGAGCTACCAGCATTAATCACAACCTAATTTAATGTTAAACATAGCGGAAAGAGGAGGTCAGACTAATGCATGCCTTCAGTTTTAGTAATGCTATTACAAAAGGGATGTATACAAAGGCCACACTTCCAGACTCTATTACTAAGTTAAACCAAAAAAAAAAAAAAAAAAAAAATCTTCCTAAAAGCCCACATTAGCAGTCCTATTTATTCAACAAAACACTGAAAGCACATGCCTAAAGCGGAGCATGTCTCTAAGAGCTTTGCTGAACATTGGTGGTCTTAGCCATGTGCTTAAATGCTTTGCTGAATTGGGGCCAAAGAGAGTATGGATAAACTAACCTATAGCCCAGGAACACTTTAAAGTAATAATACTTAGTATTTATAGTGCTTTCCAGCTGAAGATCTCAAAGCACTTTGCACAGATGGGTTATTGTCTCTATTCTACAGATAGAAAAAAAACAAGGCATAAAGAAGTCTAAGTAACTTGCCTAAGTTCACCCAGCAGGTCAATGGTAGAGAGTGGAATAGAATCAAGATTCTATTCTCTGTCCACTACCCAGTCCTCTGGCTACGCTCCCTCCCAGATCTCCTCTATGTCATAAGCTGTACCATCTCATTTGACTTGCACACAAAAGGACAAATATTTTTAAATGTACCTGTCAGTTAGAGACGTATGAGAAATAAAAAGTGCAATGAATTAGATTTTAAATAAATACCCTGGCACAGCATTTCCTCTGCATGTGTGTAATGTGAGTGCACGGGGTTTCCTGTACTACTCAAGGATATGGGATTGTCTCCCTCTAGTAGCTACTTTAGAATACACAAATACTATTGACACCTAAAGAACAACCTCCCATCTACCATGTTAGAGGTGTGATCTTGAGATGAGAGAGTCCCCAGCAGGGACAGATGCCCAAGGACTATTCTATGCAGCTATGCACACAAAGGTTTATTGGTCTTCCAAAAAAAAAAAAAAAAAAAAAAAAAAAACACTCCATGGAAATGGAGCTTATTAATGTACTATTGTCTATTGCTAAATAAGAGTGGGAAGTTCTACAGAGCTGCAAAAAGTAGTTCACCATTTGGTCTGAGAGCCCCTCTGCAAACCCTTTTGATTGTAAACTCTTCGGAGCTGCTATTATGCTTGTTTAATTTTTGGTGCCTTGTTGTTCATTTGTTGTGACTTGCTGTAAGTTGCCACGTAGTTTCTTCACTATATAAACGATGCATTGTTATAAAAACCTACAGTTTATTTCGAGTTAATCCTTGGGTTTAATGTTTCCTGGCTCAACTGGACATCAGGAAAGTGTTTCTCACTACATCATCCCTTTCCAGCATAATTTGTGAACCTATACAAAGTATCTGTGACGCCTTGGAAAGAGTGGCTGGAAACATCAACCTCGTGTTGAGCATCACGGTGATTAGCACTACAACCTTGGTCACCTCAGAAGTAAAAATATATTTTGGGGTTTGGCTGCTCAGTGGTTCTGAAGGCAACTTGTTTTCTAGGAAGAAACCCTATTTCCGCTGTTGGGCCTCACCTAACTATGTCATCATCAGTGTTGGGAACAGCAGCAAGAAACACCGGCTTCCAATAGCAAGAGTAGCCC
Organism: Trachemys scripta elegans; assembly: GCF_013100865.1. Lineage (NCBI taxonomy): Eukaryota > Metazoa > Chordata > Testudines > Emydidae > Trachemys > Trachemys scripta. The sequence goes on from NC_048299.1 coordinate 174,863,546, forward strand.
TAAGAGGAGCTGTAGGGGGCCTGCCACCTGTATCCCCCCCCAAACATTTCTGGCAGAAGCCAAAGAAGAATCACCCCTCGCCCCAAAACAGACAAGAAGCCGAGGGGCAGGGAGTAGCTGCTCATGTGGGGGGAAGGTGGAGAAGGTGAATGTGGCTGTGAAAACGCCAGGGCTTACCACACTGAAGACACCTGGGCTTTGACCACACGTAGCAGTCTCTGTCCTCTACTTCTTTAGCAACCCTTGGATCTGCTGTGGGAAGGCACCAAGCAGCTACCTCTCTCCCTCCCCAGCAGCCTTACCTCTAGCATGAGAAAAAGGGGGTGAGAGCACAGCTAGGGTACCCTCTCGGCAGTGGATCAAGACCTGTAGCCAGGGGAAGAGCCTGAGGTCAAAGGCTGCTACATAGGACCACACAGGCGGAAGCAGTTAAGTGGGTTCAGCTGCTCAGCGCTTGCTCTCACTCCCCCTATACACCCATCTCCTCACCTCCCACCCAAACATCTCCTCTCCACTTCATCACTATACACATGCGTCTCCACATCTATTCCGGTGGGCATGGTGATTTGCTCATAGGTATCTGCTAGACTAGAGACAGCGGGTGATGCCAACTCTTCCTTACGGCTGAGGCTGCCATTAAAAGCAAGAGTCAAAGCCCTGCCTAGTGGCAGCCGGTGCTGTCCCCTGATACCACTTACGGGCCATCAGCATGGGATAGGTAGTACCACAGCAACACCCAGCACAGGATGGTGCTTTTCTCTGCAAAGAGATTATAATATTATGTCTCACAGACACACACACACACACACACACACACAAAACTACTGGTTTATTGCACACCCTGACCATCACATTTCTACAGAATGAGGATCAGCAAAAACAGGATTCCAGATGTGCTTGAAAGCATGAAAATTGAAGCAGCTAACAAAAAATGAATAGGGCATTTTTCTGCAAGACAGGAACTTTCTGTCACACCATAAGCAAACATCTGAAGAAGATGAGAGGTGCTGGGAGGGAAAAAACAAACAATTGCTTTTGGACTGCCCCAACTCTTCTGCAGTAACTATCTCAAGGATGCAATAACCCTAGGACAGTTCTGAATGATAAAGACATTTCCCCTTTCTCTTCCCTCCACAGCAGTCTGCAATGTGGATCCAAGAATACTGGCTCTGCATGTTGTGGCAACTCACTCTATGAAATCGGTTTCAAGGACCACTAGCTTGATGCCATCACTATGTTAAGGCTACACAAACACTAGCAGGAAAACAAAGTTACTGTCCATTCTGAGATGCCAGTTTTCAAAAACGTAATAGCTACTGCCTTCATTGATTCAATTTAATGCTCAAAACACACCAAGCTATGAAGCCTGTAAAATTTCAGAAGGAGGAGAATACTTAAAGAAAGGCAATTAGCAAAGACAGCTTTAAAAAAAAAAAAAAAAAAAAAAAAAGAGGGTGGGGGGGGGGAGATACCAACCAAAAAAAAAGTAAATAAATAAATAAATGCACATTTTTAAAAAAACCGAACAGAGGTGGCTGAATATGAATACCCAAATCCACATGCACCTCAAGCTTTTAGCAATTTTGGATCTGGATCCATATGCTATGGATCAGTCCCACATTTACTGTGCGTTTTTCCTCTCCGACTACAGAACAGGCAAACTGTTCTTCAGGGAAGAAATTAAGTCTAACTATATGTGAGCACAGCACCTAGCAGTGTTGATAATATAATAGCAATAATAACCCCACTTCAGCTCAAAGCTCATTATAGTAGAGTACGAATTTGCTCTAAAAAGGAGGGAAGGGTTAAACCCAGTGGAGAGCACAGCTATAGCCATCTTTCTTGGCCCCATTCATTCCATAAACATGCTGTCTCTAGTTGGAATACTTTTTAAATTATTTTCAGTTGCAAACTGTGAACAACAAGGGTTAAACCACATTCCTCTGACAGCTGAGACTGGTTGGGGAGTATATTTCCAGCCCAGGGAAATCAGACTAGCAGTTTCCAATAATACAGTAGAATTGCACTAATTCTCACTTCACTAATCTAGCAAGTCTGAAGTATAATGCATCACAGAAAACCTAGTGTTCTCCCCCACCTTTCACCAGAGATTTATTAAGGTGACCTGCAAAAAAGAAATAAAAGAACTTATGCGCTTTTTAGATTTTTTTTTTTTAAATTATGTATAGAGAAGGCAGAGAAGGGTTTTTATTTTTAATTTAGGAAGGGTTGGGTTTTTTTCCTGCTTCCTGTTTACATTAAACATTCAGGTTCTGTCTAGGCTAGAAAACATGGACTTTTCTACATCTAAGATTGTCCTGGTTTGACTTAAGGTGTGATTTAAAATCAGTTTAGTTAAACAGGTACAAAAGGCTATGTGACCCCTCTTATTCTGATTTAAATCAGGTTTATTTCAGCTGAGTATATCAGGAATCAGTTTAAAGAGATAAACAACTCTTAAGCCGAAATATCTCCAAGTACTAAACTCTGCTTGCACAATCTCTCTGCCTGGCCAGATATGGAGTCCTGCAGACATAATCTTCCTTTGTGGGGGAGCTGTCTTTAATTCAATCTGCTAATTACTGTGAAAAATAACAATTGCCTTGTCTTCACTAGGATTTCACCTTGCGTTAACTAACTTGAGTTCAGAACACACCTTTTTCCTAGTGAGGATGGGCCATCGGTTTGCTGTTCTCAGGTTTCCACTGGAACAATATGCATGACAGAAACTTAAATGACTAAAATGTTTCTTTCAAAGAAAGAAACCGCATCCACCCAATCAGATAGCTCACAAAAGAGATTTTACAGGAACTACTCAATGTGAGTTTTAATTGATCATCATTATGTTAACAATGAGTTCTGTCTAGCAATTGCCTGGATATTTAGTCTTTTATTACAAAAGGACTGCAAATAACAGACTCTTAGGGTACGTCTTCACTACCCGCCGGATCAGCTGGTACAAATCGATCGATCCCCAAATGCGCTCCCCAACTCCATCAGAGTGAAAGGAGGATCCCGCGCCGTGAGGACGGGAGGGAAATCAATTTAAGATACGTCGACTTCAGCTACGTTATTCTCGTAGACCAGCCCAGTGTAGACCAGCCCTTAAGAACAGAACGGCCAAACTGGGTCATACCAATGGTCCATCCATCCCAGTATCCTGTCTCCTACAGTGGCCAAGCTTTTGGAGAGTGTGCAGAAGAGGCAATTGGAGTGATCCATCCATCTTCCCTTCTCGGCTTCTGACAGTCAGAGATTTAGGGTCGCTCCAAGCATGGGGCTGAATCCTTGACCATTTTGACCGGAGAGCCACCAATGAGCCTATCCTCCATTACTTTATCTAGTTCTTTTTTTTTTTAAGCCCATTTATACTTTTGACCATCACAACATCCCATGGCAACAAGCTCCCCAAGTTAATTGTGCATTGTGTGAAAAAATACTCTCTCTCCTTTGTATTAAACCTACTGCCTATTACCTTCATCGGGTGACTGCTGGTTTTTGTTTGGTGAGAAAAAAAAAACAACAACATTTCTCTAGTCACTTTCAGTCTCTACGCAAAAGAATTAATGGACACAAATCTGACATCAGGAATCAAAATACTCAAAAACCAGTGGGAGAACACTTTAACCTGTCTGGTCATTCAGTGACAGACCTGCGGGTGGCTATATTACAACAGAAAAACTTCAAAAACAGACTCCAAAGAGAGACTGCAGAGCTAGAATTGATATGCAAACTAGACACAATCAACTCCGGTTTGAATAAGGACTGGGAATGGCTGAGCCATTACAAACATTGACTCTATCTCCCCTTGTAAGTACTCTCACACCTATTATCAAACTGTCTGTACTGGCCTAGCTTGATTATCACTTCAAAAGTTTTTTTTCCCCTTAATTAATTGGCCTCTCAGAGTTGGTAAGACAACTCCCACCCGTTTATGCTCTCTGTATGTGTGTATATATATCTCCTCAATATATGTTCCATTCTATATGCATCCGAAGAAGTGGGCTGTAGTCCACGAAAGCTTATGCTCTAATAAATTTGTTAGTCTCTAAGGTGCCACAAGTACTTCTGTTCTTCTTTTTTCCACACCATTCATGATTTTATAGACCTCTATCATATTCCTCCGTAGTGACTTATTTTCTAAGATCATCAGCCCTTATCTTTTTAGTCTTTCCTTAGATGGAAGTTACTCCATATCCTTGATCATCTTTTTTGTCCTTCTCTGAACCTTTTCCAGGTCCACTACATCGTTTCAGAGATGGGGTGACCAGAACTGGACACAGTATTCAAAGTGTGGGTGCACCATGGATTTATATTAGTGGCATTATGATATTTTCAGTCTTATTTTCTATTCCTTCCCCAATAGTTCCTAGCATTTTGTCAGCCTTTTTGACCACTACTATGCATTGAGGTGACGTTTTCACAGACTCCAAGATCTCTGTCAACAGCTAATTTTGAACTCATCTCTTCCGGTTCTTTTATTAAAAATGAGCTAAATGTATTTTCAGGTAATCTGCCAACATCTGTGGTTTCACAATTACATTTATCTCTTTCTTGTAAGTGTTTTCCTCTTTTCTGATGTTCTGTGAAAGATCTACACAAAGGAAATGGACTATATAGGGGAAACAATGAAACTGACTATACACAAAGTGTTGCCTTATGCACAAGTAAAGAATCTAATTGTTATTTAAATCTCTTTCAATTAGTCATCTTAAGTGTTATTTGTATAACAATAGGAATAATAAAAAAAGTCAGGCGGAAGTGGGATTTTTAAATTGATGTACTTCCTTTAATAATCCTCAGAGCAAAATGTTCAAAAAAATGTGCACATTCTTTTCATGTGCAAAACTTAGGCCGTGTCTACGCTGCCACTTTAGAGCGCTGCAACTTTCTCGCTCAGGGGTGTGAAAAAACACCCCCTGAGCGCTGCAATTTTCAGCGCTGTATAGTGGCAGTGTAGACACTGCACCGGCACTGGGAGCCACACTCCCAGCGCTGGTAGCTATTCCTATCGTGAGGGTGGGTTTTTTTACAGCACTAGGAGACTGAGCACTGGTGCTGCGACTACACAGCCACGATAAAGCGACAGCGCTAACGTTGCTCGTGAAGACATGCCCTTAAGCTTGCATATAATTCAATGTGCATATGTAAGTAGGGGGTTTTGAAGTCAGGCAGCTACCTACACTACTTGCACACACCTACGCTGCAACCTCAGAAGAAAGTGGCTGATGCAATAGAACAAACGACGCTCTCTTTTTGGCAAGTTTAAAAGACAAATGTGAGTATTAATATTTTTGATTTGTCAAATGTTCAATTCCCCTCCCCTCAAAATAAAAGATACTATTTCCTATGAAATTACAGGCATTTTTGCCTTAGATTATATAAGAGCATTAACAAAGCTGGAAGAAAAAAAAATGAATTTGGGTCAGAGCTATGGACTCAGGAGTATGGAAAGTCTCTGTTTTGCCAAAAGCAGTATTTTGTTACTCTTCAAAATTAGCTGGCAGTGTTTCTGCAATGTTTACTGAAGTGCAAACCAAATGTTTTCATCTGGACAGAAATCAAATTGTGGTATGTTACAACCACAACAGAAATCATTTCAATCCAACAGCCTTCTCTCTAATTTGGGCTGCGGTTTCTGCAAAATTGGATTCTTCTTCCTCAATTATTTACACAGACTCCCCCTTAAGCCCCCTTCTCTTATTTCTTCGAACAATTAAACATAGCCCAGCTGTGCTTTTGAAAAACACTAAAACAATTTAAGCCGTCACAGTGATTTAAGAATGAGGCAGGTATGTGCGCCTTAAACCTGACCCAATAAATATATGGCATGCCAAACACTACACTACTGGCCTTTTGTGAAGGTTTGGTTTTTCCCTGCCTTTGACATAAGGCCCCATTTTGGGGCGGCACACAGGTGGAAAAATCTTGCCTTCTGAATAGGGCTGACATGCCTGCACCTCTGGGCTAAATATACAGGGCCAAATTCTCATTTACAATAAGGCCCCCTTTATGCTGCTCTGGCAGGCAGTGTAAATGGTCCTTAAAGGGGGAGTAAACAATTTATACCCACATTTTATGGCCCTTTTATACTGTGAAGGTGGCATAATGGAGCCTTATTGAGAATCAGCTATGTAACCTCCAATGGGGAGAGCAACTATATTTCATTTATTTAATTCCACATGCAGGAATAATCAAATGGGACAGAGAGTTCTCTGGTGCCTGAATAACTTGGAGACGCGTATATCCAAAGTGTGCAAGCGAGGCAAGGAGCACATACGCACACTGCCCTTCAAATCATGCTCCCTCCATCATCACTGGACCATGAACTGCCTGGTGTTATAGCTATGACATACAGCCCAATTTCTCCTTTTTTCCTTTTAAAGCAGCTTGTGAAAGCAGTGAAGCATGGGACAATTGTTTATCCTTCGGGGGAAGAAGAAGGGGAAGGGGAAAGCTAGAGATCAATGGGAATGTTCAGAACAAAAATAATTTTCATCTTTCTGGTAGCTGAGACAGACACAGACACAAGGTAGGTAGTAGGATACTGGATGGTAAAAAAAACAGGGGGACCTGTATAAGATTTCTTATCTGAAGATCTCAAAGCAATTAGAGCAATTTTACTCCAACCTCTAGGGTTGAGCAATTTCTCTCTCTCATTCACACGCACACGCACACATACACAAAAACTTAACACTCCTTCAACCATGATCAGATCACTATGAACAGGATTTGGACTTCAGTTGGAGTGCCATCAAGACTGCTCTCCCTGGTGCTTCCACAAATACTAACTGGCTATTTTATGCAGGAGGACTCTCTGTTCCATCATCAACCTCTCTCTCTGCAGAAGTGCAGAGCAGCTGCTTGTGTTTGGTTCAAAATCATGCATAGTTGCCAGCATTTTTCCCTCCAAGGGACAATTCAACAAAAATGTTGGGATTCTGATAATTCACTAGATCCTTGGCTGCCAGAAGGTTTTACTTTCTCGTGAACTGTAGGTTATTTAACTAGTGACTCCAGAGCAGCCAGCAATACAGGTGACCTACCAAAGAAACAAAAATCGCGTGCTGCGGTCTCCACCCTCCCTCCCGCTCAGCAGGGCTCTAGGGGTGTAGAGGTGACTGGAGCAGGATGTTGGAAAGAGAGCTCCGGATGTGAGTAACTGGGGCAGGGTAGGAAAGGGAGAGCCACATTCTAGGGGCAGAGAGGTGACTGGGGCAGGGGAGAGAGCGTCATGCTCTGGGGGTGGGGGGTGAGTGGGGTAGGGAGAGCCGCACTCGGGGCAGAACAGGGGAGCTGCAGGTTCCTCTCCGATGGAGCTGTTCCTGAGTGCTCCACTGCTCCTCCAGACTGCAGCAGCAGCTGCAGCTCTTCCACACGCCCCCAGTGGCAGAGACTGGTTACTGCAGGTGACCGGACTTTAAGCGTCTAGTCAGCAGTCCTGACTGGACTCTGCTAGGTTCCCTTTTCGACTGGACTTTCCAGTCGAAAACCGGACACCTGGCAACCCTAAGCTGACAGCATTTTAACCATGTGTTGTCTAATCTGTAGGCCTTTACTATATAATAAAGGAAGTAGGGTGGACACAGTCTCCATTTTCAATAAAATCATTTGTTGGTTATCTTAGTAGTATGAATGTTCTCAAAACTCAGGTTATAAAACATCAACCAAGGAAACACAATAAGAAAGGAACATACATTGAAATGTTCTAACCCATGCCACACTTGTGCAAAGACCCTTGCTGGTATAACCTACGATCTCTTTTCTCATTTCTATTTATTGTTCTCCTTCTCTTTGAAAAACAGCATCAAATTTCCTCCTATTGCTTCCCTTTTACAACACGTGGTTAAAATGCTGTCAGCTCCTTGTATACACTAGCATTCCCAATCTTCAGTGCTGGAGATGAAACAATTCACCCTACTGGCTGTTAGATCTTCCCCTTGCTCTCCCCTTCATACCTTATATTTTTCTTTGCTCTCCGTTCTAGTACTCCTTTACTTCCTGTATGCTCTTCTACAAGTCCCCCTTGTCTTGTCATAGTTCTTCCTCCTCACTCTAGCATTCAGCACTTTACGAACATTAATTATCTACTCATCACAGAACCCATGCAGGTACATTACCTCCCATTTTAAAAATAGGGAAGCTAAGGCAGAAAGAATAAGTGACTTGACCATATCAAAGCAATAGAGGGAACTAGTCTCAGAACTAGGATTAGTTTTGAATTAGAACTCATTCTTATACTTATTCAACCCGACCATGTTTCTTACGTTACTAAGCTATTCCTCTTTGTGGTCAGAGGTTCCTTGTGTTGCTCAGCAGAAGAGCTATCTCCACCTGCAGGTTGGCAGCCAGGAGGGAGTTTGAACTAGCCCTAGCACCATTAGTAGCAGCACATATGGCATGTGGAAGGACGGACATGGAATGGGGGTTGGGAATAATTGTTATATTTCCTAACATTTTCACATTGACAATAGACATCAAACCCTAGCACCTGGTCTGCATTTTCATGTGTGTCATCACATGATGGGAGAGAGATTTTTTGTTCCTTTAAAATTAAAGTAAAAAATAGCCATAACACTTCTAGAATTACAAAAATCAGAGGGTTCACAGATACGGGCTTACGAAGGCCAACACCACAGTGACATCAATACCTCTATAAAGTAGTGAAATGTTATCCCCATTTTACAAATAGGCATCGAAAGTCTAATTAGCTTGCCTATAGTTCTACAGTGAGTCAGTGGTACAGACAGGAAGAGAACCTAGAAGACCAGTCCCCTCTTGTTACTAGAATCAAGTCAATTTCACGCTGCTGCAGCAATATATGAACAGCAGCAGAAGCAGGCACTGAAGTCATTCATGTGAGTGGAGGTAAGGGGGCAGCATAAGGGAGAATCTTGATTCCTCTGCCGCACTTGGGATGCTACAGAGTAGAGAAAAAACAGAAAGTTCCTTCTGCCTTCTAGCTGCATTTCCAATTTATCAAACATCTTCCAGTCAGAAGTTGGTATGAAAGATAGAGGTCCGGACTGCATCCTAGCAGAATACCTATCAACTGCGGAAGTAGGAAGGTCAGTAGACTTTCATCACTCGTACCTCACTACTATGGTTTCTATCATTATCTTGTATATGCTCTTCTGGCTAGTGTGTGCTTTGTAAGGTTTTAAACCTCTACCATTACAGCGTAAATTAATGCTTTATTCTTTACTTCCTGTCTTAAACCACTTTTAACAATGCACAGCATCATATTTTACTGGTGGGTGAAGTGATCCCATATGCAACATATATTTATTTTTCATACCACATAAGAGAAAAGCTTTATCTCTGGCAGAGCACCGTGTATTAGTCTTAAATTTTGAAAAAGGCTTTAGGATTCTCTGGGATGAAAGGTGTTATATAGAAATGTAATATCATTAATGGAATGATTCAAGCAATTAAAATCTGTTCACTTCAAAGCTTACACAAAAGATACAGGATTAATTCTTATTATTTCTTGTCATGCTAAAAGCCCAACTTCAAATGCCCAAATCATGTAGTACTGTACCACAAACCAGCTATGAAAATCGCCTTCCAGTTTTTTTTAAAACTGCCTTAAGTCTTCATGTTGCAATTCCTTGTATTTTAGAATTAAGCTAATCAAGGTTATGAAGCAATTAAAAATCATCTCCTCCTCCCAAAATGTCAGCATTTTAATGCCCTCCTTTCATAACTATATTGGTAAACTTGCCATTTGATTGGAATGATCTTATTTGGCTTTCTTTAACCTGTCTGTATAGTTCTTATGTAGTCCCTAAGAGACTGAAGTTGGAAATGACAGGAGGAGAAAGACCTGGGCGCACTGGTTCATCACAGGATGACTACAAACCACCAATGTGATGCAGCTGTGAAAAAGGCTAATGCAGTCCTAGGATGCATCAGGCAAAGTATTTTCAGTAGAGACAGGGAAGTGTTATACAAGGCACTGGTGAAACCTCATCTGGAATACTGTGTGCAGTTCTGGACTCCCATGTTTAAGAAAGATTAATTCAAACTGGAACAGGTGCAGAGGAGGACTGCTAGGATGATCCGAGGAATGGAAAACCTATCATATTATTAGAGAAGACTCAAAGAGCTTGGCTTGTTTAGCCTAACCAAAAGAAGACTGAGGGGAGATAGGATTGCTCTCTGTAAATACATCAGCAGGATAAATACCAGGGAAGGAGAGGAGTTATTTAAGTTAAGCGCCGATGTGGACACAAGAACAAATATATATATATTATATATATAAATATATATAAACAAACCGGCCATCAACAAGTTTAGGTTCAAAATTAGATGAAGGTTTCTAACCATCAGAGGAGTGAAGTACTGGAACAGCCTTCCAAGGGGAACAGTGGAGGCAAAAATACCTGACTGACTTCAAGACTGAGCTGGATACATTTATGGAGGGGATGGTATGATGGAACTGCCTACAATGGCATGCAGCCGATCTGCAACTCCTAGCAGAAAATATCTCCAATGGCTGGAGAAGGGACACTAGGATGGGGAGGGCTCTGAGTTACTACAGAGAATTATTTCCCAGATGTCTGGCTGGAGGTTTTGCCCTCGGGTCTAACTGATCGCCATATTTGGGGTCAGGAATGAATTTGCCCCCAGGTGAGATTGGCAGAGACCCTGGGGGTTTTCACCTTCCTCCGCAGCCTGGGGCATGGGTCACTTGCAGGTTTAAAGTAGTGTAAATGGCGAATTCTCTGTAACTTGAAGTCTTTAAACCGTGACTTGAGGACTTCAGTAACTCAGCCAGAGGTTAGGGGTCTATTTCAGGAATGGTGAGGTTCTGTGGCCTGCATTGTGCAGGAGGTCAGGCTAGATTACCATGATGGTCCCTTTTGACTTTAAAGTCTATGACGGGGGTAGTTTAAAAATGTTACGACACACACAGAGGAGATATGCCCTGTTAAGATAGCAGAGGATGGAGACAATAGGCCACTACATTTTCCACCCAGGAAAATGACAACAGTGAAGGGGTACACCACAGCAGAGGGGATAAAAATTTATTTTTTTTCTTGATTTTTTTTTAACTGTTACTCATCTTTTATTTTATTTAGATTATAATAAGTTTTTCTTTTTTTTAAACTAAGCCTGTTTTAAATTAAATCTGAATTTAATATAAACTATGTTAAACTCTAAAAAATTATAATCTCTTAAAACACTTAAATAAAAAAAAATGCTGAATCCAAGAGCTTCTATTAAAAATTTGGTTTTAAAGGCTGCCTTTGCTATATAAAGAAAGAATCAGGAGGAAAACATCAAACTTTTGAGGTCAGTCTTTATAAATATGGCACAATAGGTCACGTACTGTATTAAGGGCTTGATCCTGTGGGGGACCCAGGGGCTGTGCACCCCAGTGCAAGAGACTATCAAAGTCATCACAGGTGTTGGGACCCAGCCTCTGACTCCAGGAGATACCCTCATGTATCTCATGAGGATCATCCATTAACCCTTCCCCCTCCTACCCCCCCGGGGTGGTCTCATACTCTTATTTTATATCGGGGTTAGCTGAGTTAGTCTGTATCCACAAAAACAACAAGGAGTCCGGTGGCACCTTAAAGACTAACAGATTTATTTGGGCATAGCTTTTGTGGGTAAAAAACCTCACTTCTTCAGATCCATGGAGTGAAAGTTACAGATGCAGGCATTATATAATGACAGGCTTATTGGACTGTGTCATTATATAATGCCTGCATCTGTAACTTTCACTCCATGCATCTGAAGAAGTGAGGTTTTTTACCCACAAAAGCTTATGCCCAAATAAATCTGTTAGTCTTTAAGGTGCCACCAGACTCCTTGTCTTATTTTATAGTTTCTCCCTATCTGAACATACTAAAAATGTACAATTAATCAGCATCTGAAAATATTAAGTTATATGATTGCTTAAATAAATGTACATGGTTATAATGTACCCTCCGAGGCAGCAAAAAGATGGTACCAAATCTAATGTAAAGGCTCTATTTAATTGTAAATTAACATGTTTTAATAGCTATATCAACCAGTGAAAATGCACCTTTCTTTAGAAAGTAACCGAAGTACAAATGGAAAGTTTATGAAAATCAATTATTTAAATTGAGACTTTCCACTTGATTTAAATCACGATTTTAAGTTGCTGATTTAAACCACCTTGATTTAAATCAATCCACCCAGCTGTGACCTTAGGCACCCCTCTGTTCACACCCTACATACTACTGCGATAATTTTTGTACAAAATACACCTTGTGAGACAACATCTGAAAACTAACTCCACACTGGTCAGTAATACTATTGTAAAACATATATAACAAGGCTGTATGTGAAATTATGGATCTTTACTAATGTTATGTTTTAAAGTCTGTGACTAAAAGATGGACAAATGCTAAGTTTTCTCCAGACAACGGAAAGGGGCCAATACCTCAAACCAGGTGTGGCCCAGATTCAATGGGCTATTCATTTGTATCGGAGATTGCAGCAGGAAGAGAGAATTTGCATAGTAAAAACCAACAGCAGCTGTGGTATTCAAGAAGCCTGATCTTCCAAACCTTGTGGCTCCTTTACTCAGCATGAACTAATTAACTTTATCTGGGGGTACCCTTCAGAAGAATATATTTCAAAGGTTTATTGGACTGTCAAAGGGAGGGGCAAAGGACCCCAAGTTACCCTTCACCTTAAGTATCAGAGGGGTAGCCGTGTTAGTCTGAATCTGTAAAAAGCAACAGAGGGTCCTGTGGCACCTTTGAGACTAACAGAAGTATAGGGAGCATAAGCTTTCATGGGTAAGAACCTCACTTTTTCAGATTCAAGTAATGGAAATCTCCAGAGGCAAATTTCCATTATTTGCATCTGAAGAAGTGAGGTTCTTACCCATGAAAGCTTATGCTCCCTATACTTCTGTTAGTCTCAAAGGTGCCACAGGACCCTCTGTTGCCTTCACCTTAAGGAGACAAAAAACAAAGCTAAAAAGTAAAAAGCTGGAAAGACGACTGGGGGGGAGAGAGAGAGAAACCATCTTGAACAAAGACTATCTTGCTAGATTAAGTTTTAGACCTTTAGAAGCATGTTTTCACTTTTGTTTGTAACCATTTGACTTTAACCTTTAAATCGGAACTTACTTAAAATCTCTCTTTTTGATTCAATACACTGGTTTTGCTTTTATTCTAAATCAACCCAGTGCTGTATCTGAATTGCAGTGATTATTAAAAACACCAGCTAAAGCCACAAGCTGCTGTGCTTTTGTCTCTTTAAAGAAGCAACAGGTCTTATTACTGAATATTTCAGGGCAGACTATTTTGGGGGAATTCAGGATTCTGGCTGTCTTGGGCCACTTGGCTACTCACAACCAAGGGTGGTGGAGACCAGAGCGTGGCTGTGATGTGACAAGCAGGCTGATAGAGTCAAGAGTTGCTGAACCAAGGCTGCTTAACACAGAGACACCCAGTGCATGTGGGTATGCTGGCTGGAGCGTCCACACAGGGAGCTACAACAGCAGAGTGGCACTCAGTGTTCTAACACTAACAGAGGCTCAACCTCTCATTGCTCTCAACTGCACCCCAAAACGTGACACCTGCCCCATGGCCTATTTAAGGGTGGGATGATTGTGCGAGGACAGCAGAGGCAACACGTGGCCAGGGGAGGCACCCGGGGTCATGTGTGCCCCCAGATTTCTGCCAGGTCACATGATGCGGCTGGGCCCCCTCCCTGTGGGGCAGCTGCCAGAGCTGGTGAGCTGCTCCCCGTGGGCAGAAGCAACAGCTGGGAGCTGCATGGAGAGGCTGCAGCTTTCTGAGGAGGGAGACTGAGGGTAAGGAGGTGGGGGCGTGACTTGAGCTGTGCTTTTGAATTATGTCCTCCCTCCCCATCAGCAGGTATGGGTCACTTCAGGAGGACAGGGTCACTGGAATGGTGAAAGGTGCCAAAGTTTGGAAAAATATGCACATCTTTGCTGCAGTGACTGGAGTTTGCTGTTTGCACAAGTTTTCGTAACACTGCAGCACTGTAAAATTGATGAAAATGTTAAATCACTTGAAAGAATGAAGAATTGTGTGTTTTGGGTTATGAAAGGCCAGAAGTTCTGTTAGCACAGTCTGAAAGCTGTATTTTGAGGCCTTAATTACTGAGATGCCTCTATTTAGGAATCCCTAAAAATCAATAAAACCTAGTTCCCAGACCTTCAGCTTATTTTGAAAACTGACCCTGGGAAAGCTTTCTAATGCTGGCTACTAATCATCGTCTTTGCTACTATTACCTCCCCTGAAGGGTAGAGATGGAGTGGAAAGACAACCAACTCCCTAACTTTTATTGCTCCATTAACATTTTAAACCTGTAAATAATTGTAGGGGGGTAAAGGCAACTTAAAACAGAAGCTATTAGGAATAATGTGATCTCAGTCACAGGAAATACAGTAAAAGTACAGGCTATTGTACTACAGTATAAAGCTGACACATTCCTCTCCACATGCACTACTGAAAGATACTAATTATGCCTCTGGCAAAGGGCACATGGGCTCCTTCAAAGAAGCTATTTAAAGATAAGAACACTGCAGGCAAACACTTCAGATGTCTCTGCACTATTCCATTCCTTCTCATGCTGGAAATTTTGGGGCATGATTTAAAAACTAAAAATAATGAAGGAACAGGAATTCTGCCAAGCCTGGTCAATGCTGTATTCTAAATACTTTGAAAATACACCTATTAATTGTTAACATTTTTTTGTCTTAGCCAGATGGCTTTTTCAAAACAGAACAAAATTTAAAATGCCCATTAATGCCCATTTTCAAGTGAAGAGTTTGAAAAATCAATGAATAGTAATTTCAAAAGTGTTCACAGCCCTCACAATTTGTGCTACCGAAAACAAGCAGGAATTAGTAAATTCTCTCCTCACTTAAATTAGAGCATGTTTAAAAAGAATAATTAGAATCATAAACTTTCAGAGAAATAAAGAAGAACCCAAAGTAATATAGACCCCAGTCCTACAAAGGGTTCTCTAAGCATGGGCCTCTTTGCCCTTTGTGGAGTCCCGCTGTCTTCCACCAACAGCCTGTATGTAATGTTCCACGTTCCTGGAATTCAATTAGACTTTCCAGCTACATTTTTGGATGTTAAAAGCCATAAAGAAAA
Source organism: Trachemys scripta elegans (assembly GCF_013100865.1). Classification (NCBI taxonomy): domain Eukaryota; kingdom Metazoa; phylum Chordata; order Testudines; family Emydidae; genus Trachemys; species Trachemys scripta. The sequence continues at coordinate 174,878,668 of NC_048299.1, forward strand.
ACCTTCCTTCCTCAAGGGAAGAGTGAAGTTCTTGCTGTTACTGGAATTTTTAAATTACTGTACTTACAGGGAAAAGTGCGGTATAAACGTTCGTTTCACAAAGTACAGATGGTAGCTGTAAGTTTACAAAGCTCAGTGTATCTTCTTGAAGTCACTTACAGAGAGGGTACATCTACACTACAGCGGGGAGTCGATTTAAGATACGCAAATTCAGCTACGTGAATAGCGTAGCTGAATTCGACGTATTACAGCCGACTTACCCCGTTGTGAGGACGGCGGCAAAATCGACTTCTGCCGCTTTTTGTCGGCGGCGCTTACTACCACCTCCGCTGGTGGAGTTAGAGCGCCGATTCGGGGATCGATTGTCGCGTCCCAACGGGACGCGATAAATCGATCCCCGAGAGGTCGATTTCTACCCGCCGATTCAGGCGGGTAGTATAGACCAGGCCAGAGAAAGAGATCAGCTTCACAGAGAAACAAAGCTATTTCATTAGCTTCTATTGGGAGGTAAGAGTCACTTTATATGAGCATTTGTTCAATACTTTAAAGGACTGTAACGCTTTTATGAAGGGATGCAAAACTCTAAGTCCTCATGGACTTTAACATCAAGGTTTGATATTTTGTATACCATCTGTAAAAGGAATTTGAGCAGGAAACCCAATAGGGCCGCTTCATTTCCCCACTGCCTTATGAAATACGAGACATAGTGTACAATTTATTCCAAATACACTCTCCAGCCGACAGAACAGCAACACTTAGAGGCCCACCAGAAGTGTGTAAAACTCCACTGCTGTGAAACTGGCCTAATTAGCCCGAGTGGTACACCTTTCTCAGAATGAGGAATTGTCGTAAAGAACATGTATACAGTGCCATACATTTACACTCTGTTTTCAACAAGATGATTTAGGAAAAAATGTACTCTCCGTATTGTATCACATTGTAGTTTTCAAGCAGTCACTGAGCAGGTATCAGCACTGAGACAACAAAGCTCATACTACTGACTTATCAGCCAAACTAGTTCCCAATCCTGCAAAGTGACAGAGTCCCACTGAAATCAACAAGACTCTGCACAAGTGGATCACCCTGTAGGACTGTCATTAGCTGACCCGCTGCACAGTTTTCAAAGACCTGAACAAATGTTCTATATGTGTCTAGTGATACTATGTTACCAACAATTACATCACTGCTAAACCTATAAATTGCCATGAATTTCAGTGTCTTACAATACCAGGGTAAACTGTAAAAGAATTGGGTGGGGATATAGCAGCACAGATCTTAGTAACAACTGAAGCTGCAGAGTTGAAACCCCACATGAAAAGTTTTGAAAATTTGCCTCTTAGTGTTTAATAAGTGATTGCACTGATTTAAAAAAAAAAGTCTTATTGTGCTTACTTGGTGTGAGCGAGCGAGATAATCAAACTGATTTGAAGATCTGACTGGAATTTTTCCTCCATTTATAAAGGGTATTGGGTTCACCACCTATAGTTTTACCTGCTTTTCAACTCTAATAATCTAATTTAATCATGGTAACATCTGAAGAGAGAAAGCTGCTTCAATCATAGACAAGACAGGCTTTCTATTCTTTTGTGTCCCCTGGTTCTAGCCAGCTGTTTAAAATCAACTTCAAATGTTCTTTTCTGCTTAACAATCACCAGTATAAAATCCATCTTAAAATGTTGTCTGTACTGAAGGATGGGGGTGGAGCTGTGTTAAAGAGTCCTGGGGATGGAAAGAGCTATTGGGTGTTCTATGGTAGTCACACCAGAATTAAATTCTCACCCCACTTACATAATCACTTTGTTTAACCACACAACAGCAGCAGCAAAATTGATTTTTCCTTCACAAAAATATTTGCAAGTACTTGGAAATAGCAGTGGGTCAACCTTAACATTTCTGAATCTTTATTTGAAAAAGGACATTAGATTCATAATTTTATTCAGAATAAAGACTTTGGAGGGAAATAGTGTTACAAATGTATGTCAACCACAGCCTCAACTACTTCATTTGGAAAAAATTGTGGATCACAATGCAAGATGTGGGGAAAATGTCAGTTTTTCAATTTTTTTAAACTGTGGTTACCCGATGTTAAAAGGACATTCTTTTGTCCATTAAGGGTTAAGAATGATGTTTTCTACAACATACTTTTAACTAAGGCTGGCTACCAAAATGTTTTTTAAAAACAAAAAAGTAAGTTATTTTTAAACAATGTTCTCTTGCAGCACTTATTCATTTGCAGAATACTGCAGTCTGGCGTTATGAGATCCAACAAACTTAAACTAATCAGAAATTGACAGATGGATTTCAATTTTATTTCCAATCTGTCATTATTGCCCATGTTGAGCAAAATGTAATAAAATGAGAAAGATGAGGAATTTATATTTTTAAAATTATTTTAGATTCAATATTCCTTGTGTTAATAGCAGAGATCCTTGAAATCCATTTGCCTCTGAAAAACATGGAAAAAATGCAGAATTTGCATTTTACAGAGTTTTCTACATTCTGTGAAAAAAATAAGTACATATATTAACTATTAGCTAAATTTTACTGAAAGTATCAGTGTCACTTATTCAATGCACGCGACCTACCCCTCTTGTGGTTGATTTTTTAGTGTGCCTTAAATTTACATAGCTAAACATACTCCAATAAACTGCTTCAGACATATATAGAGAGGTTACTCAACAGCGTGTAGGGATTTGTGTTTTAATGCATCTCAAAGTTCACTTCAGTCTCCAGCTGTGAGTAATTAAAGTTATGAAGAGATGCCGAAAACTTTATCACCCCTAAAGACCATGTCACTGAGTTTGGCATGGACAAATTTCATGTTGATGGTAACGTGCTGTTCTGTAGATTACATTTGAAGGCAGACAATTGTAGAACACATGCAAAACTCTGAACAAACTGCATGAAAAGGAACGAAAACAAGAGGCAGAAACAGCAAGGCCATTGACAACAGTAAAGAACCAATGCACTGTGACTGGATCATTCTATTAGTTTTATTTTATTATAATGATTGATGGCACTGGCAGGCTTCAAACTTGCTTAAAAATTGTAAATATATTAATAAAACATTATGTACAACTGAAATCTATATACCGTATATTATGGCTAGGGAAACTAAAGTTCAGTGTTTCTTTTCAATGGCGAAAAATGCGGGTTTTTTTATGGGGGTGGGGGGCTAATTGGATAATTTTGGGGGTTTTTTTTTAATCACAGAAAACTAGGATCTCTGTTTATTAGTAACACAGGTAAGATTTTTTTTTTTAAATGCAAGAATTTTAACCCAGCAGTGTCACTTTAGGAAAGATTTTACTAGGGAAAGAAACATAAAAAGTACAATCACCAACTAGTCTAAGTTTCCCGACTTCCCACTGGAGATCAGCTGTGTGTTTTCCTTGGGAAACAAAGGCTTAATCTGGAGGGAATCTTTAAAGTTTCCCCACCACTGCTACTTGCACATATTGGGTAAAGTTCCTTTGTATAAACTTTGTCCAATCTGTTCTCCCTGTAACTTTTTATATTATAGGTGTGTGAAAAATAAGTAAAATAAATAAATAAATAAATAAACATTAAAAAAATCTGGCAATGAAGGTGTAAAATGTGCATTAAGGGCCATATTTGATGCTCTGCCTCCAGGAGTCCTGTTGTCTCCTGCAGGCACAGCACAGGATCTGTACCCTACTGCAATGGTCCCAGCATAGTTCAGAGCAGCCTGGTCCTCTAAATTATAGCATACTCCCCAGTGTTCCCTGTGGCCTGAAGCACAAGCCAGAATGGACATAGTGACACGCACCCACCCTCTCCTGCCCTAGGCTCCTTCCCCCAACATGTCCCTGTTTAAGGCAATCCAATGCAGTGCCTGCGCCAGAGGAATTCTCCCCCCCGAGTCCCTGTATGTTGTTCTCAGACCCTATACAGTGACAATGAAGCTGTCTACGGTTTATTTTTTATCCTAATACTTCCTGGGGGAGGGAATCTATCTATAACCTTTTGTTTACATGCACATATTGTTTGAAAAACACCCATATTTCTGGATCTTGAAGAAATTTGGAATTGACTGCAGGCCTTCAACAACTTTATAAAACTTCTGTTACTTTACAGCAGAACATCTATTAGAAGAAAATTACAGATACCAGATCCAAATGTTCACAATTAAGAGAAAAATCTTGCTGCATGAAGCACTGGATCAGGAGAAGATACCTGTATCTCATATCGCATTATTCAAGTCAGATTGCTGAGGGTAAAGTCGCCTCTCCATAGGTGTGGGGGCCTTGAGAGATTTAACAATACATATTTAATAAGGAGAAGAAAATATATCTGTACAAATGCACGCATGTGCACACACTTATTAGCTGAATTTTCCCACAAACAGAATCCATCAATTGTCCCTGAGCACTCCAGCAGCGTGCTGCCAACAGACAGAGCAAATTACCACACAGCAAATTAGATCTAATCCACAGAAATGTAGAAAGGGATTCAGTCTGCATTTTAGTCTCCACTGGATGCTACTTTTCACAATCCATATTTTATTTTTATAAATAAATAAATAAACAAACAAACCTTCCATCCCTATCCCCCATTACAAGACAACTTTACATACTGGATGAGAGAGTCAAGACAGACAACTTGGCAGCCCGGTTCCAAGCCATTAGCAGCAGAATACATAAGCATAGGAAAATTCAACCATGCTGAACTGGGATGAGAAAACCAAGGCAGGCAGCTGATTGATGCTGATCAGTTGTATTCCAAGTGAGAGGAACTGTGCTGTAAGAGAAGCAATAGGAACCTGCAAAGTGGCAGTAGTAACTGAGAAATGAGGCAAACGTAGCAAACCTCAGGGGATTAGCCCATTGCGTTAGGATTCTGCAAGCAGGGCAGGCATTATCTGTAATGAAGGCACACTCCTTCAACCAGGCTACAAGAAGGAAAGGGTAATGGCAGTGTTCTTCATTGCAAGCTCTGCGAGCCAGTGGTGGCTCCCATCAACCCTAAGTGCTACTCCCTAAATTCCCTCTGAGCTGCATGGCCGCAAAGCAGGCTATATAAATAGCCGCACAGCAGGGAATAAAGAGGAGAGAGTTTGGAGTGGGAGGGAACTGGGGAGAGGAGCAAGTTGGGGCTTGCAGGGCTGCTGTGGGTCTCTCCCCTGGCCCTGGAGCTCCCATGCTGCCTGCCGGCAGGGGGGAGAAAGGCCCCTTCCCCGGAGCTAGCTGCTGCCAGCAGGGAGAGGGCTGGAGGAAGTCCTCTGGCCCCAGCCCAGGGGCAGCCTGCCTGCACCTCAAACTCCTCATCCCCAGCCCCACCCCAGAGCCTGCACCCCCGGCCAGAGCCCTCACCCCCCTGCCTCCCAGCCCTCTGTCCCAGCCCTGAGCCCCTTCCTGCACCCTGAACCTCTCAGCCCCGAGCCTCCTCCTGCACCCTGAACCCCTCATCCCCAGCCCCACCCCGCAGCCCTCACCCCTGCATCCCTACCCTCTTCCCCAGCCCTGAACTTCCTACTGCACCCCAAACCCCTCAACCCCAACTCCACCCTAGAGCCCTCACCCTTAGCCAGAGCCCTCACCCCCTGCACCCCACCCTCTGCCCTACCCTGGACCACCTCTCACACTCTGAACCCCTCGGCCCCACCCCATGTGGCTCTCGCATTGAAGGTTTTTTTGCCAAAGTGGCCCCCACTTCAAAAATAGCAACCCCTCTGGCACATTACACATGAGCACCATCTAACTATAAAGGGGCTGATGGCAGTTCCAGCAATCTCAGATGAAGGAATAATGGTTAGAATGCATAGGGTTACCATACGTCCGGTTTTTCCCGGACATGTCCGGCTTTTTGGCAATCAAACCCCCGTCCGGGGGGGAACTGCCAAAAAGCCGAACATGTCCGGGAAAAATACCAGCCGGGCACTTCCTCTCCCGCGGAAGTGCCTGACCATCGGCTCGGGGTCCAGAGGCAGGGGGGGCTGCCCAAAGCCGGTAGCGCTGGCTCGGGCAGCTTGGCTCTTAAACAGAGCTGAAGTCTGAGTCAGGGGAGGAACATAGCAGCTGGAGCCCGGGAGGGGAAGTGCCTGACTGGGGGTGCAGGGTCTGGAGGCATAGGGGCTGCCCGAAGCCCGAGCGCTACCGGCTTCATGGTTTGCCGGGCAGCCTCCAGACCCTGCGCCCCCAGCTGGGCGCTTCCCCTCCCGGGCTCCAGCTGCTATGTTCCTCCCCTGACTCAGACTTCAGCTC